>NC_056735.1:686867327-687059827 GCF_019279795.1 Protopterus annectens
TTTATCATGTGTTTTGACACTCCATACTGTTTATAATGCTGCAATATAAAATAATCACACTTTTCCATGTGTGCTACTATATCAAAATGTGATCTGCTTAAACAATGCATGACTTTTTTTTTTAAAGGTCACACCCTGCATACCTCTCAAGTGTACCTCATTACAAGGAATGTACCTCATTTGGGGTCTTAAAAAGTTCATTTTCCTCGAAGTTCCTCAAAGTTCCACATTGAAACAGTCTGTCACACATTCAGTGTTAGGAATTTTTTTAAGTGAAATTCATGGTAAATAGAAATTAATCATATCAATTCATTAAATGATCTTCTTTATCAGTAAAACCAGCATATTTTAACCATCCTATGACCTTCCTAGATGAAGTTGTTAGTAAGCCATTAGTATGTGCTCCACATTTTGCCCATTTGTTCCACATTATGAAGGCGAGTGTTCCTCATTTTGGAGATGGAAGGTTGATAGCTATGACACCCTGAATAATAAACTTCTGCAGATACTTTAGCTTTTTCAGGCTAGTCACTGTTGCTTATGAAAGCAGAAGCTGAAAAGCATCCACATTTCCAATAATATTACAAAAAACTGGCTAACAAGACTGAAATCAATGAATTCATAGTAATGGCTGTTGATTAATAATGCAAATCGTAAACAGTATGAACTCTCTGAGGTTGAATTTGTGATTTTACAATTCCCATGTAATGAACTGCCTTTTAAGTAAGTAAACATTGTGATAAAGTTTTATTAAATTAAAATAAGAGTATTTGTTTAATTTCATGCTTCATAGTACTTACACAAAAGGAAACTAAACATTTCAAGCAGATGTTATATATCTGTAAGTAGACCTGTTTATTTGTTGTTTCAAGGGGTATTAACCAAAATACTTTAAATAAGAAATTGGAACATTGCTTCTAAAAACATCTACTTCTCTGCAGTGGTGGTAAACACATGCTCCCATCCATAGTTGTCCTTGTGTGGATGACCCTATAGATAATGTCCACTGTCTGTAGATGTGAATTATTTTCAGCACTAATTGATAATTAATTCCTCCAGGGTTGAAATACTCATGGAGAATCTTCATGTTTCATGACAGCCATCTCTCTCAGTCTTCAGCACTCTTTCTTTATCAGACAAGCCACCAAAATTGCAGCATTTATGATCATAGGATCATAGAATTTCATTATTTGCAGATGTAAATTGTTTAACAACTGAAAGCAAGATACCAGCTACCAGAAGAATCAGTAATCAGTGGGATGAGTTATTCTTGTCAGCACATATGAAGTCATCAACTGATGTATTTTTCAGCCTCCCACAGTTTTAAAGCATTCACTTCACTCTTGCTGCTTGCATCAACAAACAAGTAGCATAAGGTCATTATGAGATTATAAGGAAGCCTTATCACAAAATAAATACTGTGTCTTGTACTACATTTTAAAATAAGTTTCTTGTCCCATGAATAGCTGTGATGCAGTTTGCTGTTTTCTCTGAGAATGAGAAATCGTAGGTTTCAAAGATTTATTTTAACTGTATCTCTCTGTATTGCTAAAGGGTGATATAGTGGTATCACTGCATAAGTCCTGTGTTCCACTGGGTGCTGTGAATGATGTTTGTCTCCGCTTCTGTAATGTTCCATGGACCTGCAGACATCTTCGAAGTCTCTTCCAGGAGGCAGCAAATACAACGAAAAACAAAGACCAGGAACCCAATGAATTTTTTGGAGGGGGTGTCAGCAAGAACAAACTTCTTTATAAAGAAGCAGTGTATATATTAAAATTTGATACTTTATTTCCAAAGGGTATGAATGTTGATTTTAATTGGCATGTATTACTTTAAATATTTTTAACTGTTTGATGGTATTACCTGATGACTTTATTGTTTAAATGCTTATTTAGCAGTGTATATAAACCAAGTGAGTGATGTGAAGTAAAGTACAATTTTGTACCTACCATAAATGTAGATGTTCGAGTGCTAATACAGCTGCAGTAATCACAGATGGGTTCTCTGCCGTCAGGCGGGTCCTCAGTCGGCCGAATTCCAAAGTCTAGGTCCGGCGTCGGTTGTTGTCGCTTTCTTTCCTGACGTCAGTGCGACAGGGGTATATAAGACACAGCCAACGCCATTTTCTTCAGTCTTTCTTGCCCCAGATGTCAGGTGCCCCCAGAAGGAAGGCAATACATAAATTATATATATAATCATGCAATGCAATATAATCAAAATCAGTAGTTGCAAGCAAATACACCATAGAAGGATAACCCAATCAGGTTGTATGAGGAGGTGTTAGCCACTAGGCCTTTACCAAGAGGGGAAGAAGGGAGGGAAACCTGTACTGCAGCTGTATTAGCACTCGAACATCTACATTTATGGTAGGTACAAAACTGTACTATGTTCATCGTGCATACAGCTGCAGTAATCACAGATGGGTAGAATCCCAAAGCTAGGGTGGTAGGCACTAGGTGGAACTGGGAGGAGCCAGAATACCCTGCAACACAGCAGTGGCAAAGCCTGCTCTAGTTTTGGAGTATAAAGGCAGGTGGTAGTGTTTTGTGAAGGTATGCACAGAACTCCAAGTGGCTGCCTCCAAAATATCTTTGGTAGGGACTCCTCTGAGGAAGGCTGTAGAGGTAGCTGTGGCCCTTGTGGAGTGGGATCTGATGCCTGTAGGAACAGATTTGCCATGAAAGGAGTAACAAAACCGTATGCAGTGGCCTATCCATTTTGAAATGGTCTGTTTGGAAATTGGCTTCCCTTGAGCTCCTACAGCATAGGACACAAAAAGTTGTTCTGATTTCCTGAAAGGCTTTGTTCTGTCCAAATAGTAACGTAGCTGTCTATGGATGTCTAAGGAATGTAGCAGCCTTTCCCTTTGTTTTGAGGATTGGGGTAAAAGGTAGGTAAGTGTATGGCCTGATTTAAAGCTACCCTGGATACTACCTTAGGCATAAATGATGGGTTGGTTCAGGGAAACCCTGTCCTGATGGAAGATGAGAAAGGGCTGCACAGCCATGAGGGCTTGTAGTTCGAAACCCTACGAGCTGAGGTAATGGCCAGAAGGAAAGCTGTTTTCCAGGACAAATATTGCAAATCTGTTGAGGCAGCTGGTTCAAAGGGAGGCAATGTTAATTTTTCTAGAATGTAATTAAGATCCCAGGCTGGTATTGGTTGTTTCCTTGGAGGTCTTATATTCTTAGCCCCTCTGAGGAACTGTCTTAAGAGTGGGTGAGAGAATAAGGGTGGATCAGTGTTGTATTCTGCAGAAATGGCTGAGGCATGAATTTTGATGGAGGTAAATGAAAGTCCACTGTTCAACAGCTCAGCTAGATACTGTAATATCTGAGGCAAATTCAGTTTTCTAGAATCCTGGCCTTTTTTCTCATTCCAAGCGCAAAACTGTTTCCATTTTGCGAAGTAAGCCTTTCTAGTAGATGGCCTTCTGGCCTCCAAAATGACATCCTGCACCTCTTTGGAGAGTAGGGTCTGTTGTGGTGTTAAGGAATTTTCCATGCAGCCAGATTGAGTGTTTTCAGCTGACTGTGAAGAGTTTTGTAGCTGTGCTGAGTCAGTAGAAGAGGCATTAGAGGTAGGGTCCAGGGAGGAGTATGTGTTAGGCTCCTCAGGAGTGGGTACCAGTGTTGTCTTGGCCAGTCTGGAGCAATCAGTATCATCTTCGGTCTTTCTGCTCTTGCTTTCAAGAGCACCTTGGGCAGAAGAGGCAAAGGTGGGAAAGCGTAAACTGTCCATGCTGCCCAACTGAAAGAAAAGGCGTCCACTCTCCAGGCCTTTGGATGAAAGGTCCTTGAACAGAACTTTTTCAATTGATGATTCCTGTGGGAGGCGAAGAGATCTATGTCTGGCCTTCCCACGCTTGGATTATCTTTGTAAACACTTGAGGATGCAACTTCCATTCGTGTGGGTCTGTCATATTTCTGCTTAGATTGTCTGCCAGCATGTTTTCCAATCCTGGCAAGTACTGTGCTTGAAGTTCGATTTGCCATTCCAGAGCCAAGTTCCAAAGTGACATGGCTAGCCTGCACAGGGGGTATGAATGTGTTCCTCCTTGTTTGTTTATGTACCACATTACTGTAGTGTTGTCTGTTCTTAACAATAATTGCCCTGGATGCAGGAAGTCCTTGAAAGCTGTAATTGCATTTATCACTGCTAGCATTTCTTTTTGGTTGATGTGAAGGTGCTTTTCCTTTTGGGACCATTTGCCCTGAATGCACCTGTCTGTCATGCGCCCCAGGCGTAGTCTGAGGCGTCTGTTGTGATGACTTGATTTGCTTGAGGCTTGCAGAATGGAAGACCTGTGTTTGTTTGGCATGCTTGGGCCCACCATAGAAATTCCTTTTGCAAACATGGGATTATTGGTATTGTTGTTTCCAAACTGTGGCTGTGTTGAGACCATAGGTTTTTTAGGTACCATTGAAGTTTCCTCATATGCAACTTTGCACATGGGATTAAAAGAATGCAAGATGCCATGAAGCCCAGAGCCTGCAGGATTTTCCTTGCAGTGAGCCTGGTACAATTTGCTAGTATTTTGAAGTACTGAGTTAGTTGCACCTGTTTTTCTGGCGTAAGATAGGCCATCTGGGTGTTTGTGTCCAAGTTGGCACCCAGGAAAGTTATTTTCTGAGATGGTGTTAGCCTGGATTTCTCTTTGTTGACTGTGTATCCCAGAGAATTCAATAACCGTGTTACATAAACCAGATGTTCCAGAAGTATGTGTTTGCTGTCCGCTTGGATCAGGCAGTCGTCCAAATAAGGGTAAATTTGTATCCCTTGAAGTCTGCAGTAGGCAATTACTGATGCCAGGCATTTCGTGAATACTCTGGGTGCAGTAGATAAGCCAAAGGGCAATGCAGAGAATTGATAGTGGATTGAACCTGCAAGAAATCTGAGGTATCTTCGGCAGCTTTGTCTGATTGGGACATGCAGGTATGCCTCCTTGAGGTCCAATGTTACCAGCCAAAACTCCTTGCCCAGCATGGGAAGAAGCTGCTGTAATGTGAGCATCTTGAATTTTGGTACGAGTAGAAATGTGTTTAGGATGGATAAGTCCAAAATGGGTCTCCAGTCGGTTCCTTTCCTTGGTACCAGAAATAGTCTGGAATATAAACCTTGACCTTGTTCGTGAGTAGGTACCTCTTGAATAGCTTTCATGTCCATGAGCTTTGAAATTTGTATTTGAGCCTCTGCCCTTTGATTGTGTGGCAGGTTCGGCATGCCTCTCATTTTTGGAAGAGTGTGAAAATGAAATCTGTAGCCTCTGTTTATAATGTCCAGGATCCATTTGTCTGTTGTGATAATATGCCAATTTCTTGTAAATAATGCCAGCTTTCCTCCCAAAGGGTGCTGCCAGCTGAGACTTGCTTGGCATGAAAAGGGAAGTCATTGGGTTTGTTTCCTGTATTGTTGTGCACTGTCTTCGCCACCTCTTGGTGCTGGAGGTTGCCATTGTCTGCCTCTATATGATCCTGGAGATTGTCCTCTGCCCTTGTGCCTGTATCTACCTCTTTGGGGCTTGTCCGTGGCTGGAAAGGACCAGTTTTTGAAGGCCAATTTCTGCTAAAGCGTGGTGGTTGAACCTGTAGAAAAGCTTTGACAGTTTGCATAGATTTAGCTTTTTCTTCCATTTTCCATAGTATCTCCTCAGCATTAGTACCAAATAGTACATCCTTTTGTAAAGGGGCATCTAGTAGTTTAGCTTTAACATGATCAGGCAAGGTTTGTTCCTAAGCCAGGCATGTCTACGAATGACTGATCCTGTAACAGCAGCTCTACTTGAGGCCTCTAGGGCATCATAGCCACATTGTAAGGTGTGTTTACCCACTTGTTCTGCACTATGCATCATATCCTGCAACTCCTTCAAATCTGGTTGTTCAGGTTGTGACATTTTATTTTTTAATTGTGATAACAGAAACTGCTGATATTTAAGCATATGGAACTGACAATTTAAGGCCCTCATGGCTAGGGTGGCCGAGGTATATACCTTTTCCCCACCTTTCTAAGGATCTAGACTCTCTTTCAGAAGGTAGTGGATTCTTAGCAGTAGAGGCCTTCATTCCCTTGGGGCCTTGAGAAATGGTTTCAGGGTCAGCATTATGGCTTTTGTAAAGAAATTGGTGAGAGTTAGGAACTCTGTAGTACCTATCAGGCTTGACTGGGGCAGGAGGCAGGGAATCCGGATTAAGGCAAGCCTCAGTAAACATCATCAAGTATGTCCAAGACAGGAGGTATCGCCAGAGGTCTGTGCTGAGGTAACAAAGAAATTCCTAAGTCTTTACTTGGAAACAGAAAAGACTTGGCCTGCCCATTGGAAGTGTTCCCACAAGGCGGGCAAGGTTACCCCAAAAGAAACAGCCTCTGGGGAGATACAGAAGGAATGGACTGCTCTGCATCAGGATCTTCAAAGGGAGTCAGTGTTCCTCTTCATCAGAATGTTCTGAAAAATGGAGCCCTGGTCAGAAGAGGAGAATCTTCCTCCACTCTGGGTCTCTTGTCTGGAGGGTTGGGAACCCTGATAAGAGTAATTAAATCCTCAGCCATTTTAGCATCTGCTTTTTAGGCATGGGGCCTGGAGATGGGCCCTGTGCAACAGGCCTCTTGGGATGCATGGCTGATTTGGACTTAGTAAAGGCCTTTATGGAAAAGGAAGATGAGGTCTAAAGACACCATGGGTGGAAGTGGACCTGTCCACATTAGGAGGCTCAACACTCACAGTGGCCGGTGGTTGTAGTCTGGGTATGGGCGAGGCACCGGTCTCGGTTACAGAAGACACCGCCAAAGAAGTGTCGTCGGTAGTCAGGGGCTGCGTAGGCGCCTCGCTGAGAACCGGACCACGTGTAGCTGGTTTTGGCGTGGTGTCGGTGGAGACCGTGGACCTCGCATGTCGGTCTTTCTCCTTGCGTTTTTGGACAAAGCGGTAGTCGAGTCTCCGGCGACATTTTATAATCAAAGGCTTTACCAAAAGTGCTAGGCGAACTCCAATAGTGCGTTTATTGAAAGTAGCGCAAAAGCGACAGCCCGAGATGTCGTGGTCTGGGCCTAAACAAGGTATGCAGAGGGAATGGAAATCCTTATGCGGTATTTGCTTCCCACAAGAAATGCAATTGTTAACTTTGTCTGACATCGGTCTGAGGCAAGAAAAGTTTCCCCAACGGGGTACTTAGCTTTAAAGAAGACTTCGGTTTCCAAATTTTCGTTATTTCAGGAGCTGGCCGACCGGCACTTGCGAACTGCTTCTGCTTCGGGCAAAAAAGACTGGGGAAAATGGCGTCGGCTGTGTCTTATATACCCCTGTCACACTGACGTCAGGAAAGAAAGCGACAACAACCGACGCCAAACCTAGACTTTGGAATTCGGCCGACCGAGGACCCGCCTGACGGCAGAGAACCCATCTGTGATTACTGCAGCTGTATGCAAGATGAACATCTGTGTACTCCAAGAAGGCAGTGTATGCCGAGATTCAGAGAGGAATACATTTTATTCATTGGGTTCCTGGTCTTTGTTTTTCATTGTATTAGCTGTTGTTTTTGCTCTTCCAGGAGGCAGTTTGGTACACCGGGGCTTCCCCATCCATCCGCCTGTCTGCCCCTGTGATAGTTGAGATCTTAGTTATACTCAGGTCACAGACATTGCAGAGGAAACCTGACATCTATGACAGCAGGCCAGCATGCCATCCATTTCTTTTAAATACACTAACAGTATATTTAGAAACTCACGATACCTGAAATAATAATACATACTGTGAACTTGTGTTCTAAATAATATTGTATTTAATGACATTGCCTTGTGACTAAACAATGTATTCTATTCTACATGTCCTACTGAGAGAAGATACAGACATGGTTGCTTTACTTGCTGCATTTGAGTAAAATATTCAGAAATTAAAAAACAAGACAAAGATGTTTTACTTTATCATCAGGTTTGCTAACTTGTAGTGAAAAAAATGAAAGAATATTTTTAATTCTGCATTGTTCCAATGTAATGCTTTAAAATAAGGTAAGCCAGGCATATTACTTAGCATTTACCATTTTGTATTGCTTGTACTACAACCCCCATGTAGCCCATGCAGTGGCAGAAAAGGTTCTGACACTGGTTTGTCATTCCAGTTACCAACTAACTAACTAACTGACTAACTAACTAACTAAATATATAAATAATATTTTCAAAAATGATCTGCATTCCTGACAAACAACTCAGACAATACTGAACAGACAGCTACTTTGATCATTCTTTTTAAAAGTATTGCAGTTGAAGGCCACCCAGGTATAAGAAACTGAGAAAGACAACCCCAGACAACTTAACTGACACCAATGAGTTATAGGTCCCAGAAAGCTTCTGTAATCAGAAGCAGCTGTTTCACTTTATTGACTTTTATTTAAGGTGCTTATTATCTGTGGCTACTAAAGTGCACTTATGCTATCTTAGCATGCTTTAATTGCAAACCTGGTAAAGGAATTCTTCTTAAAAACTGATCTTTTGTGGTTTTCATTCCAGCTGTTTCTGAGACAGTAATAAGCTGCCAGCCCAGCAGATTCAGGACATTTAATGCAGACAAAAGAAACTCACCACAGCCTGTGAAGCATCCTCCAGGGACTCCAGTATCTCCAGATGCCTGACTTCTGATTTTTTTTGTCAAAGACATGTCAGATCTTGTCAGACATTACACCTTCATTCTATAGCTTATTGTTTTAAGTGCTAACCTTGTTAAGTAAGTATAGGTCAGTCATTTCTCTTACTGTGCTTGCCTGAGGCCCTATGGATTAGGATGCCAGAGGGCAAATGCTGGCTCTGCATGTAATACAGTCAGTCGGCTAAAATCATCTGAACTGAGTGAATTCATCAAATAATATTCTTACTTATACTTTTAGCAAACTCACACAAGGGAAGCTGTAACAGACTTTAGCAAACTCTGATATACAAGAGCAGGTATAAGAAATAAGATCTTTATTAACTACATAACAGACCAATTCAGAACTAAACATATATGCTCTCATTCCTACTCCAAAAAAACACAATACTTTCTCACACTCATCACCAAACCCCAACATCTGCATCCCCATTTTAACACCAGGCTCACCATAAGTGGGGACATCCTTCACAACCCAGGCCCAAATCCAGCCTGTGCAACACAAACTGCTCCAACACAAATGTCAGAACATAACAACCCCACTATCTTCATCCCTGGGCAAATCAATGACAGCAGCAAAACCAACCATCTTTTAAGGCTAAATATTAATATTAGAAATATCAAAAATAAAATACCTGAACTCCAGGCCACAATAGCACACTACTACCCAGACATAGTTGCTTTAACAGAAACCTGGTTAAATAAAAACATAGCTAACTCAGAAGTTCTCCCTACCGGCTACAATATCATTAGACAAGACAGACCACTTTGTAAAGGGGGTGGAACTGTCTTACTATATAAGTCCAACTTAACAGTGCATTGATTACTAAACTCATCCCCCTCCCCCAATAACTGGGACATACTTATCTCACAACTTCAACTTCACCCTAAAAAGGTCATCACCACAATTGTGATCTATATTCCACCTGGTAATACACCTGCTAGCCTTGAAAACTTCTTATCCTGGTGTTCTTCCACATACTCACAAGAAACCCTCATTTTGGGGGGTTTCAATCTAGATTGGTTCACCTGTATATCAGAACCACCAAGTAATCTACTAAATCTCCATGGCTACCAGCAGCTAGTCCAAAACCCAACTAGATGTGATAAAAAATCTAAAAGGGAATCCACCCTTGACTGGGTCCTAACTAACAACCCCACATTGCACTCCCACACAGGCAGTCTCCCAGACACCTTAAGTGACCACAACATAATATATCGTATACGTAGTAGAACAACCATATACAAAACCACTAACTATAAATCCACTAGAAGCACAAAAAAATTCTCTCCTGAGGTCCTTAATACTTTACTCTGTAACTGTGACTGGAACCCCCTAAAAATCCTCCCACTTGACCAGGCTGTAGCATATTTCAACAAAACATTTCTACAACTCCTAGACACTGTTGCTCCATTGTGCAAAATTATAAATATTATAAATATATTATAAAAGTTATAACCTCTACAAACCCCTGGCTCAGTAAAGAATCCAAACAAATCCTCAAGTCCAAAGACACTGCCTGGCCTTACTACAAAAAAAACAAAGAAACACAAAGCCTAAATAAGTACCAAGAACTGTGCAACTGTGCAAATAAAATGCATTAGGCTGGACAAAAAATCCTACTACATGACTTCACAAGCTATACACCAACACCCCCCCCCCAACATTTTGAAAAAATGTAAACCAGCTACTAAAACCCACCCAAAAGGCTACCCCCAAACCAACCACCCCTGACACTAAAGTTCCCATCGAAACAGAATTCAACTCCCACTTTTGTGAACTCAATTTTATCCTTAGTATCACAGGACAGTTCCAACCTCACTGTCCCCCCAACACAACTAACACTAATACAAGCTTTACCCTCAAAACAGTTTCCACCACTTCATTCAAAAGCATGCTCTCCAAACTAAAAACCTCATCAACAGTAGCCAACCTACTCCCCAGCTATTTCTTGAAACTCACAGCAGATGCTATTGCTATCCCAATCTCCACTCTCATAAACAGATCAATTGTTGAAAACTATGTGCCCAAACTCTGGAAAATATCCTATGTTACACCCATACATAAAGGTGGGACTTAATAACTACAGACCCATTGCTTTACTCTCCCCCCTGGCCAAAATACTAGAAAAATGCATCCATACCCAGGTGATAAAATATCTCCTAGACAGCAAAATCTTGTCACCTACTCAACATAGGTTCAGACCTGCCCATAATACCACTACAGCCCTCCTCTTCTTCACAGACACAGTAAACCATCTCAAAAACGAAGGCCTGCAGATGTCAACTCTTTTTTTGGATATGTCCAAAGCATTTGACACAGTCTTGCACCAAATCCTGCTAAACAAACTAAACCAATATCTCCTATCAAATTCCACTCTTACCTGGTTCCAAAGCTACTTAACTGACAGGTACCAAGCTGTGAAATGGGAAAATTCTCTCTCTCCTCAACTGCCCATAACTATAGGAGTCCCACAGAGTTCTATCTTAGGGCCACTACTATTCACAATCTTCACAAATTACCTCCATACCTCCACACAGCATGCATCTATCATTCAGTATGCAGATGATACTACCTTAATCTGTGCTGCACAAAACATTCCCATCCTCCTGCAAACAACTCAACTAGCATTCTCTGACATTGAAAACTACCTTACCAAAGCCCAACTTATCCTCAATCCAAAGAAAAATCAGCTTATGAATATAACCAGTTCTAACAAAAACGCTGATAGCAGTCAATTCACTATCTACTCCACAAATGCTACTCCAATCGCTCCAGTGGCACAGGCTAAGCTATTGGGAATAACCATAGACTCCGACCTAAAACTTGATAGTCATCTCAGCTTAACTATTAAACAAGTACATGCCAAATTGGGATCACTCTACCATATCAAACCATTTCTTACCAACAACACAAGATCAGCCATTGCTCGCTCCCAGCTTCTATCCACCCTACTCTATGCATCTCCCATTCTGACTAATCTCAACAAACTGAACTAAGCAAAATGGAAGCCTGATATAACAGAATTGTCCACTTTGCTGCAAATTGCTCATATAGAACTCATCACTGTACTGCTTTGAGACAGCTCCACTGGCTTGAACTGCCCAACCTCCTAACCTACAATCAGCTCTGCCTCTGTCATTCTATCTATTACCTCCCCAATAAGTGTCCTGCCCTCAAAAACCTAGTACAGCATCACTCACCCAAAAGGCCTCTTAGATCATCAAACAAATTACTATTAGAAGTCACCAACAGCTACAGTAGTTTTGGAGACACACTATATAGTAGTTCAGTGGCTAAAAAATGGAACTCTCTCCCCACTAACATACAAAACACATTGTCCAAAGCCTCATTTAAAAACCTCATTAGGCAACATCTCAAGCAAAGTTGGCAGTGCCATGACTGCTCCCCAGGCTAGTGAAAGGTACACATACTAAACCTAGAGTACTTGATAATAGTTTTCACTCTTACTCACAAACACTGGCTAATGTACAATGTATGCACTGTACCTGTGTAATATGTATGTATTCTAGCTATGTTCCAAATTTCAGCTGTACGCAACAATAATTACCCTTATTACACTGCGGTGGTGGTGCTGTGGTTGCGTTGTCGCCTCACAGTAAGATGCTGTCTGGTTTGATTCTCAGCTAGAGCGTCTTCTGCGTGGAGACATGCGTGAATGGGTGTACCTTCATTGAAGGTTGTGCGTTAGAGCTGGCAGCTCGGTACGTAAAAATCAACTGCCGGACTTCCGCTGTGGCGACCCCTAACCAGGAAAAGCCGAAAGACACAACAACAACAACGCAACAATAATTACCTTTATTTCTAAATTAATATTTTCTTGTTTGTTCTCTCCACTGTAACTGTTTGTGCAGCATACCACTGTAAAAACATGTCTATTGTAATTTGTGTGTATACATGTCTAAATATCTAAATGTATCTGCAATTTTTCTATGTTGAGCTTTTCTCCCCGGGCCTATGCTGAAAAAGGGCCTTTTTCGCTCAGTCAGACACTCCCGGCTAACAAATGTAAAATAAATAAAAATAATAATGGAGTGGCTTGCATGGTCTATGAAATACTGAGTATGCTTGGGAAACAAATATCAGAAAGCAACCAGATGCTTATGGATATTTCTGTATGATAAACTAAACAAATGAAATAAGTAAATGAGCAAAGAGAAGTACGATACATATGTGAAAGAATATGCACTATATTTTTGAAAATGTAATACATTGCACACGGAAGACAAGCCATACAAAAACACTTATTCCAGTGCTTCCATCCTGGTGAACATTTTTTTCATACAAACCCAGACTGTGCTCTACCCCTGGAGTTGTCTTACAAGAATTGAACAATATAGTAAATATCACTCATTTGCAAAGTACTGCTTCCATTAGACTCACATGACCTCTTATGATGTAATACTGTGGCTCTAGACCACTGCTATAAGTTGTGGAGTCCAAGCATCATGGATGAATGCATACTGGTTCAGTTCAGCTGTCCTCTGCAACTGTGAGACAGCTAACTGGTGTTATAAATGGAACTCAGGCAGGGATGCATGCTTAGCGGATTGGCATTCTAAGTAGTTGCAACAAAGATTCTTGCAGAATAGGGATTTATTATGACACTGCACAAATGGACAGTACAAATCCATTTTACCAAGTCGACTACTCAGAATTCACACACTCTACACACCATTGTTAGTCTCCCAGCACTCCTGGATGATGTGGCTGAGGCTACCCAACTGTCTCCTTGGCCTTAAGCTTAATAAGAACCTATGAACCTGCCTGTCGATTGCAAAGTGCACACATTACTCAGATATCCCAAACATGTGTATACAACTCACCACATGTAGGCACACATGTGGAGACATACACACTTACACACACACACACACACACACACACACACACACACACACACACACACACACACACACACACACACACACACACGCACACACACACACACACATACACACACACACACACACACACACACACACACACACACACACACACACACACACACACACACACACACACACACACACACACACACACTTGGAACCACAGCTGTGCCCACTGAGTCTCAAACACAGTTATTGTAACTTTAAGGCACCATTATTATAAAAAAATAGATGATGACTACCAAAGTCATTTAATTGTCCTGTAGTGACATCTCTTAATCTGCACACATAAAACTTCCAAACACAGTAAGAGTTCTGCAACATAAAAAAGCACTAAATGAATACTGCCATTCACACCAATTTTAACATTTTAAACTAAATTTATTTGTTAAGTTGGTAACTTAACCAGTCCAGTTTGGTAAGTTGGTAACTTAACTAGTCCAGTTTGGAACCCTTTCAGCCATGATCTGTGTTGCAAGTACAAGGACAAACACAATATATATGTAGGAAATTTAGCACAAATACAACATATATGTAGGAAATTTAACACAAATACAACATATATGTAGAAAATTTAACACAAATACAACATATATGTAGGAAATTTAGTGCAACAAATCAATCAATATGTTTCTGGGATGCGTTTGGAAACCAAGCTACCTGGAGATAATCCACAGAGACATTGGGAGAATGAATTTCAGCCCACTAGGACTGTGAAGCACATACCTTACCTCCAAGCAACTGTGCATGCATGCACAAAGCAATGCACTTCAACCCACAGTTGCAGTCAAACACTATTAATACATGCAACACTCATACATTTTAGCAATCACACTCTGTGTCTTTAAGACCCAATATAGCTACCATTCACTCAAGCAAGCTTTTCCCACTAGCAAACGACTGCTTGAATAAAAATTAGAATGACCACTGAACTGGTAATAGTACAAATGTGCACTGTTTAGAAAGGCAGGGACAGTGTTGTAGTGGAGACATTCTGTTTTTTAGAAGAATGGTGGTATTGACTTGGAATGGCTAATCATTCGACTGTGTGCATGTTCTGTTTTTAACTGTGCCTGACATGCTATTGTACTCTTGTGCTGTGGGTGCTCATTTTATAGCAAGAGCTTGTTATAGCTGCCCAGAAAATTAGGCTTTCAGAAAGTAAGCTCTGGAGTTAATGTTTTTAATTTTATTACTGGTACCTTTTAAATAAGAGTTGAATGCGTTTGACTAGCCATCAAGTGATACATCATTTGATAAACTGTTAAAATATCAGGCAAAACCTTTTTTAAAACAAATATTTTATAATACCAACAACAGCTAATAGCATCCTCTTACTGTGTAGAGAAACAGTGTATATTTATGCAGAATTCTTTGGTACAGAATTAACAGGTGCCCTATTGGAAGCTTGAGCCTGTACAATATGAGTCCCAACCCATCCCCTCAAAGAATATGCACAATTCTACGTACATAACAATGAATTGTGAATCTCACTGCTATACATTAAAAGTATTTTGCAAGGGGCAAGCCCCAATGCAACCACTGTACTACTGATACTTTCATACCCTAATTTGGAGGTTGCTGTACCTCAGAGAAAGGGGAAATCTGAGATACAATGTAGGAGTCAGAATATATTTCCTCCTAATAATACCTAATTTCTTAGAGTTTTGGGACTCAAACTGTTGGATCACAAGCTACCTGTTACAACTAGTACTGCTACTGCTACTATTACTACTGCTACTACTAGAAACACTACTAATATTACTACTACTGCTACTACAACTACTGCTAATACTACTACTATAACTACTGCTATTACTACTACTACAGCTACTACTACCACTGTTAATACCACTATTATTACAACTATTGTTGACACTATTACCACTACTGCTGCTGTTACTACTACTGCTACTACTACTACAAATACTGCTACTGCTACTACTACCACTGCTAATACTCTACAGTTACTAGTACTACTATTAGTACCACAGCTAACATTACTACTACTGTTACAACTACTGTTGATGCTACTACTACTACAACTGTTGCTAATGTTACTGCTACTACTGCTACTACTAGTACCACTGCTAAAACTAGTATTACTATTACAGCTACTGTTGATATTACTACTACTACTGCTGCTGCTAATGTTACTGCTACTACCACTACAACTACTGCTACTACTACTACCACCACTGTTAATACTACTATTACTAGTACTACCGATACAACTACTGCTACTACTAATTCCACCACTGTTAATACTACTATTACTACTACTACCACTGTTAATACCACTACTACTATTACAACGACTGCTGATACTACTACAACTACTACTACAACCACTGCTACTACTTCTATTACCACTGACAATACTGCTACTATTACTATTACAGCTACTACTTCTTTGTTGCTACTAGAAAAATAAGGTAACATGCTACACCTGCAGTTGAAAAATCAGAGAATATAGAGATTCTATTAAGACAGAAAAACAAAGCATTTATCTTCTAGGAAAGAAGATGACCGAGTAAGGATTCATTTTCCAAATAAGTATGGAGGATGATTAAAAGCAAGAAACATTACAGAAACAGCAGCAGTCTTTAGATTGTAGTATGTCAAAGGTTCAGATTTTCAACTTTATAGAGTAAACCACAGACATATCTACAAGGCAGAACATATGACATCTAAATAATTTACTTCTTGTAGAAGAAAACAAAAAAGCTTTATGCAACTAAAAAGTGTTACAATTCAATGAATGAGCAGTGAGATGTCACCCTTGAAATGTTGCATTAGGAAGGGTCAGATACAGAACCACAGCTAGGTTATCTGTACTGTGTAGTTTTCTGATATGCCCCCTCTAGCTTAAGTCGAAGAGCAGAAAAAAAAACTCTCAAAGTTGAGGCAAAAAAATGTTCTACAATCAAACTGTAGCAAACCATTTGCCATATATGTAACAAGATGCTTGCCCCAGTTGAAATGCCATGCAAAGTGTACTTCAGTGCCTTAGTGCTTCAGTTGTGACTACAAGTACACAGTATCAGTATTTATTTACTTACTGATATTTATTGACTGGGGTAGTACACTGATTAGTAATGGTCAATTTCAGGCTCATCCTGGGTATTCATTTCTGAATGTACTGTAATACCACACTATTGACATTTGCATATTGTGCCCCCTAACATCTTGCCCTCCCTCGGGGCTGCCACCCCTTCACCTCTACCCTAGCTGTACTTCTGGTCAGATACACTGCCACTGATGTTACAGCTTAGTGAACTGAAGGCTTTGCCTTAAAGGGACTGGATCCAGTGAATTCTTAATAATGGCTAAACATTAGCGGTTACATCAACATCAGTAGTACTTAAGGTATGGTAAGCCTACTGAGGATCCAAGAGACAATCTGTTTGTGCGCAGTATAAAGAAGAACTGCTTTGAAAAATAATTATATTAAAGGGCCAAGAATATTTTAACCATACTGTTAATAATAATGGAATGATTTAACCAAAGTGTTAAATAACATCCTTGCAGATTTCAAATGATGAATTTTGTATCTTTGTAAGGAACACATGACATTTTGCAGTAGCTACAGTATAACATTTGGAACAAGTTATTATAATCTTGTAATCTATTTCTTATATTTATTAATGCAATACATTTTTATATTTTATTGTTGTAAAAATGGGGATGTGGACACAATCTCTTAAAGAATGTCCTTTACTGTAACGTGACAGAATTCACATTACTGTACGTATTCAGATTGTTTAGTACAGCTGTTTATGTGAATCCATGTTGAGCATCTGCCTCTTCATTATAGGTATTTACTGACTATGCTCCCAACAAATGTACTTATTACAGCCACCATTTCAAGACTGGCTGCACACACACACACACACACGCACACACGCACACACGCACACGCACGCACGCACACACACACACACACACACACACACACACACACACACACACACACACACACACACATTTGTAACACTATCACAGGTTCATTGCAAAGTCCAGCGTACATTGCTTAAGCATAAACATATGCAATGATATGATGGTCAAGCTGTTTGCCTTACAGACATAAGCTGCAGGGTTTGATTCTCACATTGGTTAACTGGCCAGGCTTAAAATGGTCCACAAGAACAGTTAACCTAGTACTAATCTATGAACCTATGAATTAGCTTAATATCTTCAGTGAGTCTTTTCACAAGAGAATGTTTACCAAAAAATATGTAACCGACTCTTAATAAGGAAAATAAACTTTTTAAACATGTTTGGTAAATACTTTTATACAGTGACCTGGCTAACCTGCTAAGTGTTTCTAGTATGTGATTTAGTCTTTTCTGCTACTTTTCCTAAATTGTGCTGCTGTCTTATAAGTTTTCCAGATACTTTCAGGTCAAATGTTGGCTTTTAAGAAGCAGTGAAAATAGTAGTTCTAATTAAATTGCTACTGCATTCTAGTAGTAGGTATTTTTATCTGAATACCTAGCTAATTTTCTCCTGTTTTTTTCATTTTCCCCACTGTGATAAACAGCACTGCAGTGCCCCTGCACTAGACAGATGCAGGCTGTTCAAGCACCAAATTCAATACAAACCAACCTAGTCATTCTCACACCCACTAGGAGACTGTTGCTGTAATCCCACACTGTCTTTTTGGCTAAATCATTAAAGATAGCTATCACGATCAGAGGTTACTTGCCATCGTATACTCCTCACACCTGTCGCAATCAATGTTAAATTCCAACATTGTGAAACACATCACTTGTCAGGGTAGGTTTCTGGACATAAGACATTATGAATGAACAGTGTGTGGCATTTGAATATTCATTCACAATGACTGGTGAGCAGCAGTCCTATACTCTTGTCACTAACTGGCTGTCAAACTACTGGTAGAATTGTATTTTGGCACAGCACCTATATAATATCTCCATTAAGTAAATGCAGCAAGTGTCCCCTGATTTTTAATTACCCCAAAATAAATGTGCTTTTCAGTGCTCACCACAAAAGTTTTTCTTCAGGGCATGCAATGCCAAAGAAAGATATATTTGCTTAAAAAGGCTACGTCAGAAGGCTTCCTTTCTGTTACCTGATACAGTAGTGCTTGTATTACAGTTACAGGGTAGTAGTTTTTTTTTCTTTAAATGCCTTTATTAAATTACCTAAGACATAAGTATACATACATTAATAGAAAAGAAAACAAACCACATTAATATTTTTCTATTTACATAACATTATACATTACAAATATTTTCTTTCTATATAACAACTGACATTTTCAGTCTAACATAGATGACTGTCACTGTTAACCCACACCCCATGTGCAAAAATGGGAAATGGAGCTGTGGGTGGATTCAATATAACACTGCATAAATTGTTCAACTCCTTCCTTACCTTAAACCTCAGTCCCCTCCTGAATATTATTATGCATGTATGCTTAACAAATTCCATGTATTTCTATATAGTTAGCTCATTCCCTGTTTAAGGCCACTCTTCCAGTTCTTTTATCTCTTTTACAATATTGAATATCTCAATTTCCGTTTTTGAGTAATTGCTTTTTTTGGCAGCCAACAGAATTAAACTTAATAAGGTCATACTATTTCTAGGCATTTCAGATCCTGTGTCTCAGCTCAAAAGAGAAATTTCCTTAGTTAGAGATATTTTCTCCGCCAATATTTCTGACAAAGTACTCTGTAAGGAATTTTTGGCTCCCCATTGAAATGTCGGCTCTCAAAATGTCGAGTGCCAACATGCCGAAAATATGTATATATACTGGAATCTCAGGTAAAGAGGGAATTGCAAAGATTGCTCTTCTCCTTTAAAGCTCTTTTTTTGCAGGGAGGCAAGCCCACCTGCACCCTCCAATGTGTGGGGGGAAGAATCCCATACCCTTTGAATGTATATATACCAACTCCAAGATTGCCTTACCTTGAAGAAAAGGGAATATTCCAAGAAATGGCCCTCAGACTTGACATATATAAGTCTGTTTTTGGCCATTCATTCTCCACGTTTCAGGATTCACTCTAGCAGATTACAGCATGTTTAAAATCTGCCAACTCTTTACACTCCCAAAAAATACATTCCCAGTTACTACTTTCTTTCCCATCATACCTCCAATATTTTCAGTCTACTTAGAAAAAATTCTTTGAAGTTGCTTGAGGTATAAAGTGCAAACACTTAAATTAAAATTCTTAAACCTTTTGGACTTTGTTGCATACGTGAGAGCACAAGAGTGATATGTTGGTGCTTAAAATGCTTTGTTCTTTCTGCTGTCTGAGGTCACTGTCTTACAGAGAAAGAATAATCCAGAATTTTCTTCTTTACTGACTTCTCTTTTCTCTGAGATTTAGTGACCTTGAAGAGAAAACATTAAAGTAAGGGAGTGGAAGAGGATTTGTTATTCTTTGCTGTCTTTTTGACCTTTTGTGATTCAGGCCATGTAGTGCCAATGAAATCTTTGAACCCACTACATCAAAATCGAGAAAAGAAGTGGTGATTTATCAAAAGGTATTGTGGTATGCTAACCCATGACAGGAAAAGGTACAGACTCCATAACTGCTCAGCGCAGTATTTGTACTCTGCTGTTTAGTTCAGCTGTGGCCAGTCTTTTGGGTTTGTAAGCCGGAAATCATTTTGGCAGCAAATGTGAATCATAACAATTATAAGTCCATGTTGATAGCTCATAGAACACTTTTGGAAGAACTATAACTTGGAATTGTTACAGTGTTAAAAGAAAACATGAAGACCACTGAGGGCACAATTCAGTCCTTGCACTTTCAATTTTTTTAATCAAAATCTAAAACTTAATAATTGGCATGCTACTGACAAACTTCTCAAAAAACACAACAAACTAAAGAGCAACACAAAACAGATGCATTCATTTCACATTAGCATATATCAACCGAGGTAGTATAGGTGAACTGATACTTCTTCTTCCTTTTCTGTCTTTTCCTGGTTAGGGGACGCCACAGTGGATCACCTGTCCGCTCATGATTGGCAGTGAAGTTTTATGGTGCAGAGTTGCTAGCCCAATGCCCAACCTTAAACAGAAGGGGCACACACACATGCACTTACACCTAGGGCCAATTTAGAGTATCCAATCCACCTGCAGCATGTCTTTGGGAGGAAACTGGAGCACCAGGAGGAAACCCACGCGACCACAGGGAGGACATGCAGACTCCGCACAGAAGGCACCCCAGCCAAGGATCAAACCAGAAAACCTCTTGCTGTGAGGCAGCAATGCTAACCGCTGCACCACTGTGGCTGCCCTATAGGTGAACTGATACTTCTTCTTTCGGCTTTTTCCCAGTTAGGGATCGCCACAGCAGATCACCTGTCCGCTCATGATTGGCAGTGGAGTTTTACGGTGCCGAGTTGCCAGCCTGGCGCCCAACCTTCCACAGAAGGCACACACATGCGCACACTCACACCTAGGTCCAATTTTAGAGTGTCCAATCCACCTACAGCATGTCTTTGGGATGTGGGAGGAAACCGCAGTACCCGGAGGAAACCCACACGACCACAGGGAGGACATGCAGACTCCGCAAAGAAGGCACCCCAGCCGAGAATCAAACCAGAGAACCTCTTGTTGTGAGGCGGCAACACTAACCACTGCACCACTGTGGCTGCCCTTATAGGTTAATTGATACTAATATTCATTAAGTTTTGGAAAATGTTATTTCTCAGAGAACTGATATTATGTTCTGCATATATTGCTAATAGACTCACTAATTCTTCATTTTTGCAGTGTCATTTGTGCAGGACTTCAAGTTCAAGATCTTTCAAATATTCCGCATTAAAATGATTACATATTATACCTGACATGGCACAACTGACTAGAACATTCAGTAACTGTGAAAATAATAATGTACTTCACATGTTCAACATTACGGCATGGTTATGAAACAGTATTTTTGTACACAGCTTGAAAACATTGTGCATTCATGCACCACTTTGAAGTGAATATGTGTATGAATGCAAAACGTTTAGCAGTATATGAGAATTTAAGCACAGCGGGATGATTTTGCATAAAAGGTTTACTGTAATGTTTTTGTCATTATTAAAGAATGAAAACAACACTTGTTCTACTGATATTCCTGAACTGTGCAAGACACAAAAGATCTGCTAAACTGCCATTCTAATGGTCTTTCATTGTATATTGCTTTTGTCCAGTGACATCTGCAGCTATAACAATAGTAAATCCTTGCTATGGCACATATCAGCTTGGTAGGTGAGGTGACAAAAACAAGCAGAAGGTACATAAAGCTCTAATATAGTCAGTACACTAACCACTCATTTATATTTATATAA
This sequence comes from Protopterus annectens, assembly GCF_019279795.1. Classification (NCBI taxonomy): domain Eukaryota; kingdom Metazoa; phylum Chordata; order Ceratodontiformes; family Protopteridae; genus Protopterus; species Protopterus annectens. The sequence continues at coordinate 686,889,190 of NC_056735.1, forward strand.
TTTAATTGGGGTAGAACCCTGATTCCATTGGCTCAGTTTCAATCTCAGTCTAGAATGTGAACATATAAATAATTTATACAATAAAAGAACACACAAAACAAAGGAAAATGACTTAAGAAAGTAGCCAACAGAAACCATTATATACAGTGATTGCATAAGTTAGATTAATGACATGTTAGGACTTAGAGAAGAGATGCTATAGTGAAAATCATATGCAATAAGTGTCAGATGATGGAGACTAGGTTATGTGACTTGAAGTACAGCATTTGCAAGCAGCTTTGATTTACTATTGTTACAGCTGCAAATGGCACTTGACAAAATAATATGTGATAAAAGGCTATCAGATTAGCATCTCTAATAATTCTGTTACTTGCTGGCTTTGGCTAAATGTATCATTTCAGCATTTTCTGATTGTCCCTATCAACTGCTCTCTCATTTTTCCTGCCTCATTTTGTATACACAAGAGAGCTGCATAATCAACCCTCATTTTCTTACTGAAGATTCGGTGCTACTATTGCTTTAGCAACTGTTGAACATTTTTTGTTTTTATTGGAAGATGCCATCTCATTGTACTTGGTTTACACACTAGTGTTTTGCAATCATACAATCATGGTCTTATATCTATTTATCATTCGGTAATTTTCACTTTATAATCAAATTAACTATTAACAAACGAATAATCTTGACTGATAAGCTACAAAAACGTCATCAAGATATCTCCACTGATTAGCAGAGGACCAATAGACAGTGATGAACTTGATGGATGGCAGACTGATTCTTTATAGTTCTTTGGAGTACTGCAGAATTAATAGCAAATATAAGCTTCAATAGTTTACCTCCAATAAATGTATATTAACATTTATTCCATATTTTTAAAAATGTGTTAATTACTTTATTTATTTGTGGAATGACTCAAGTCTCTAGTAATGAGTTATAGGTGAAAGCAATAAGGCTGGATGGGGTAGGCATTACAAGGAAGTAATAGTTCATTCTGGGGTATTGCAAGATCTAAGTTAGACATGCACACACACACACCCTCCCTACTCACACAATCACACCCATCTCCCACACACACACACATATAGAAATGTGCAGAACAATTACAGTGACTCCATTGCCTGTTTTTACTTCAAATATTTTATTCTGACCAAATGAATGAAGAAATACATAAACAATGTTAACAGTAATATAATTTCTAGTAACTGCTTAATAAGGCCTTACTATATCTAGGCAATTAAGATCTTGTGTCCCAGCACAGAAGAATAATATCCTTAGTTATAGCCATTTCCTCTCCCAATATGCTGTGTAGAATTTTTAAAATCTGCCAACTCATTACACTCCCAAAAAACATGCTCCCAGTTATCTATTTCTTCTCCATTACACCTCCAACATTTGATGTCTACAACTGTATTTCATGTATTGAATATTGTAAAAGAGATAAAGGAACTGTAAGAAGGATCTTTAGAAAAGGGAAGAAGCAAATGACATACAAATAAATGGAATCAGTGGGAACAATACATACAGAATAATGTTCGGGAACAGAAGGAGTGAAGTTTAAGGAAAGGCAGCAACTGAGCAACTTATGTAATGCTGGACTGAACAACAGTTGTTATAAAGAAAGAAAATAAATGTCATGTATAATATATAAAAATGGAAAAAATGTTAATATACTTTGTTTTCTTTTTTATTAATGTATGAGTGCCTACGTCTTAAGTGATAATTTAACAAAGATGTTAAAAACAGTAACATATTTTAGTTCACAGCTGGAAGACACATAACACACAGTACAAAGCATTACAACTCCCCCCGCCAATGTGCACACACACACACACACACACACACACACACACACACACACACACACACACACACACACACACACACACACACACACACACACACACTTGTAAGTTTATCAGACCCTTTGGGACTTTGATGCTCAAATTTATAAAAGGTGTCATGAAGGTGCACATCTTGTGGTAACTTTTTGAATTCAGAGACAGGCCTACCACAGTACTTGTACATGAAAATGTGCCACACCAAGGTGGGCTGTGTCTGTGTTTGTGCTACATGCTAATGAGGCAGTCTAGGGGAGAGGCTGTGTAAATCAGCATGGATAATTCTGGCCGCTTGCATTAATGAACTCTGCCAAACAGCCATATTCATGTATCATAGTGGAAGTAAGTGTTGGGGAGTTTAGTGGTCAGTTACTGTTAGGGTGTGTGTGCATGAATGTCTGTGAGGGGCTGGATGTGTGAGTATGTATCTGCCTGGGAGTTAGAAGTAGAGGGGTTAATGAAGGGCAGGTTAGGTCTGCGTAGTAGTTTGGGGCAGCTGTCATAATTCCACACATCCCTAGTCTAACAAGCAATGTGTTGGGGGACCACTGCTCACCAGGAGAACTCTAACCTTTCATGCCTTAACAGTACTTAACCATAATGGGGATTGGGGGAAACACTAGACACCATGGAAAACTCATTTCATGCCTTAATGGCACTTACACATAAAGTGGGTCAGAGGATGTTAGATACCAGGGATATGTAAATAGCATGTCTTTAAGGCCCTTAACTGAAATAAATAAATATATGAAATGTACAGTGAACCACTACAGTCCAGGGATATCATTAGGTAGCATATCTTACACCAGGGATACTGTAAACAGCATGCTTTTAAGGCCCTTAATTGAAATAAATAAATAGATAAAATGTGCAGGGAACCACTACAGTCCAGGGATACCATTAAGCAGTATGTCTTAAAGTCACTAAAATGGAATTAAACTCTGCACCCTTGTCAAAGTAAACTTCATCACTAACCTACTGCACTAACTCAGGAGTTAACACAACAAGGGTTTTTACATCTATATTCAGGATCTTGGGCATTATTCAATGTCTGAAACAGTTTGTGATGTACAAGGGGGAGGGACAGGGAATAGTAGAGATATGTTTCAACATTATACAGTGAAACAGGAAAAATCAGTGATAGGTTTTAAATAGGCTTAGTAAATGTATAAAGTGGCTAGTCTAACGTCTGGCATTAATAACTAACTGAATTCATCTGTGACCTATGAAGAGAGGAAACAGGAGACAATGGGGATGTTCTAACAAAACAGGGACAGGAATAGTGTGTGTGTGTGTGTGTGTGTGTGTGTGTGTGTGTGTGTGTGTGTGTGTGTGTGTGTGTGTGTGTGTGTGTGTGTGTGTGTGTGTGTGTGTGTGTGTGTGTGTGTTCTATGTACTGTGTGTGTAGGGGAGGAGGGAATGGGATGATGATGTCTGTGGTAACATAATGTGGTCACACTTAACTACAATAGGAAGTGCTTATCTGCACTCATGGTGGTTAACGGTGATTTAGAGACATGCAAATTAGCTGATAATAAGATATTTTTTCACTGTCTAGTTTATGTCTGAATCAAAAATCTCTACATCACAGTCATATGGCCTTTATACCACAGCCCTTAATGCGAATAGCAGAGTTCTTAATGAATCTCCAAATGAGTGTCTTGTGGGCTCTCTGATTCCCCAGGCTCATTTTACAGACATATGTTATACATTTATAGGATCATAGGAGGTTACTAGGCTAATGGCCCTGGGGACCTTTCAAGCCTAGCCAAGAGTTTATCCCCAAAAAGAAACCTTAGTCAGCACCTGTCTCTCCAGCAGGTTTTGTTGATGTTGCATATTAGATTCAAGCCTTTGAGCGGGTAGTGCATGTAGAGTTAGACTTATGGATATGGAGCATCTCTAAAAGGTCAGGGTCCGAGATTGCCTTGTAGGCGAGACAAAGATCACCCCTGAGCAGTTTGTACAGTATCGAGTAGAGTGATAGTGATTTGAGCCTGCATAGAGCAGGTGTTGGAGGCCATGGATTCTCTTTGTGAAGTATTTCAGTAGCCTTTCCAGTTGGTGCAGATGTTTGGAGAGGTACATTCCAAACAATGTGTTATACTCAATTATTGGTCTAATGAGGGAGGAGTATAGAGAGGTAATAACCTCCTTTTTTCTGGATGCAATCCCTTTACTTATGAGATGAAGCAAGTAAAAGACTTTTCTGACCACTGCCACTACATGATGGTCAAATTTTATCCATGCATACATATATGTCCATGTTGTATGTATATATGTATGTCTGTATAAATACATATACATGTGCTCCAAAAATGTATTTAAGATGGAGGCTTAGTCATGTTTCATTTGAATAGTGGAAAAAACACAGGATCATAATTTCTGAATTCCCTCCTCATGAGATAAGAAATCCTCCATATGCATTAAATTCAGAGCAAGATATAATGCTTTATTAAAAATAGCAGACAGATATAGTTTCTTGTTAGAGATCAGTTTTTCCTTCATTACTTTACAGGAGATATTATTCTGAATTATAAAGGATTCTGATGGATTTGTCCACTTGTTTGCACACTACAATGTAAGAAACAAGTAAATAACTCAAAAGATGAATGAAAGCATCAGAAAATAATACACATTCTTCTAAACTCTATAGTATTCGTAGAAAGTATGTGCAATCAGATTTACTTGACAGTCCTTTGTTTTAAGTGAAGCCTGTTTTGTTTCCAAATTTCTTAAGAATCACTAATTGCATAACAATTTAAACTAGTCACTGATTAGATCTTTTTAAAGGCTGTACTATGCACTGGCATTCAGACTGCTTAGGGCATTGTAAATAAATGGTTGTGGGAAATCACAGTCTGAAATATTTACTCAGTGAGAATAAAAGTAGCTGGAGACTAAAATGGAAATGCCTAGGAAGTGAAAGACATCCCCATATTTATAGGAGGTCAAGCTGTTCTCATCAGAAGGTGAAACCCTTCAGTAGTATTCTGTGGAGAACAACACATAATAGACCCCAAATGGAAATGTAGCCAAAAGCTGGGTGACTGAGTTTGGAAATGTTTCTTGAGAGTTGAAATTTCGAATGCAGTTGTGCATGGCATACTAGAGCGGTTTTATTGCATAATGTTTTGTGGAAGTACTCAACATTCATGGTATTTTTGTGATTGTTTAATCGCTCATAAATTCTGTCTTCATTGTTCTCTGTCTCACCACGATTCCTCTTTAAATTCACAGTAATGTTTAAACAAGATGAACACACTTCCTTGAAATTTAAAATCTTTAATGTGTTCATCTGTCAATGTCTGGAGGTTATCAGCTGACGGGAAATCACACTAAAGATCATTTCCTACACATTTCCAAATGTGACTTATCAGTGCAAAGACCTCATTGTCATCTCTAATAAACCTTCCTCAAGGAGTATAACATTTAGGGCAATACAAGATTCTATTGTACAAATGTAAACAGTTAACTGTGTCTTATTCTGCTGTGAAGTTCTTTAACCAGTAAAATCCCAGGATTTCAAATTTTAGAACAACTTTCAAAGACCTCTTTAGCAACTATTTATGTTTCTGCTTAGAATTTTGTACATCCCTTTCCTCTGCCTCCACAAAACTCCACATCAGCATGTCCTGTATTACTATCCACAGTTGTTCTGTTTTCACTCACTGTCAAAAGATGGTGCTCAGCAACTTACATTGTGTCCTTATGTAGATAAGCCTTTTGTTACCTTTTGATTAAGGCTGCCATTGTATCACATATACCTACATACATACTCTAAATAGTTTATTATATGCTGAAACATTACTAAAAATGTGTATTTGGCTCTCGGTGGAAATGTCAATAGCTTACCAATGGCAAACTACCATTTTCATGATAATCAAGTGCTTGAATAATAGCACTTGGCTGGACTGCAGCTACACTAAAGGAATTTGATACAGATAAGGTTTTCCATTTTCCTGAATTCCAGTGATCTCAGAACTGTTTGTATAAAGTTTGGTGGAACAGGAAGTGAAGCCTCCTTTATGGAAGTGGGGGCTTACCCCCACAGAAAAAAAGCCAACTCATAAAGCAAGTTGGCAATGTTACTTTGATAGATTTTCTTATCAAGAAACCCAGTTTTGTAAAGCTAAAATGGAGCCCTTTTTATTTCACTTTAATTATCTTTGATATCCTTCTGTCTTCTGTGTACACTTGTTTCCTGTTTGTACTTATATAATATACCACTCTTTGCTTGAGCTTTGCTCTCCAAGCTTTTCTGAAAATGGTACCTGTAAGACCTAACCTGTTAGCAGAATTACATAAATGAATGTCTAAATAATTCACTATCATCTCACCATTACCGTCACTGTGATCATGTCAGTTAACTGTCAGTGATGTGACACTATGCTTAGTAATGTGAGCATTATAATATCAGTCATGCACAAATGTATAGGGAATTGTGAGACCAAAAGTGACCGATCTTCTCTTTTATATTCATACATGGTCCAACTAAAGACAATGCACACAAATATGAATCCAGAGCTATGGATAGAAGTACAGCATGCGCTAGAAGTTTCTAACTGTCAGTATGCACCTGCTTTACTAGTTAATCTGCAGTGGTATGCTATTAAAGAAAACAGTCCACATTGTGTAGGAAGTGTTTTGACTTCTTCGTCTGTGTGGAAACTCTGTAGAGTAGGGTCCTCTTTGCCAAACCTAAAATAACACATTGATCAAATATTTTACCCAATCTACAATTCATCTACTTCTGAAGTGCGGCTGGTTGTGGTTATACAGCTCTTGGCTTAGCTCTATACCATGTGTCAGGCCATTGACTGATCTAGCTGCAAAGGATTTCAATAACATCACCTTCATGATTATAATCACAAAGGGCACATTCCAGTCTTTAGTGCTGATAACTTCTAACACTGCCTAGAACACCAGGTCTTGTTCTTGCAGTAAATGTACATGGTTCAAGCACGGTGTCTCAGAACTACCCTGACCTCCACGATCTGTTTTACAATACTGCAGTTGTAACCATTTCTATTTGCTCAATGTTCAATGTATGTAAATCAAACCCAAGAGCCACTTCAGACACTTTTGAGAAGTCTGTACTCATTTAGCAGTGGATCGCGGACCCACTTACCAAACCATCTGTCAGCACTTTTTTTTAAAAGACACCACTGGATTCACATTCCTTACACTTAGGAGGAGCATTTTCCACAGCCATCCCTGTCTGCTATGCAAAAGCTTTCCACCCCAATATAGCCATGGTGATTGAGACAATAACATGCTCCTGGTTGTTTTAAAAGCCCAGGATGTGATTAGAACATTTGATAGCCACAGGAATATTATGTTTGCATTCCCCATAACAATTCTATAGATAATTGAAAAAAATATGTAACAGCTTGAGTCTGTATTTGAAATTCGAGGACCCAACTTTAAAAATCTGTAAAGAATTTCTGAACTCTTTCCAGCCTTTTAATCTGAATGCAAGAGTAACTACAGACTGCATGCAATACAGTACTGTAGAGAAGGTCTGATGAAAGTTTTAAACACATTTATAAGCACCCTTTCATCCCGACTTGATAGTGTGCAGAAAATATTCCTGATGATCGAGTAACAGCTTCTAATAATTGACAACATGACATGTTTGCTTCACACTCAATCAGTATGAATGGATGCCTCAGATTCAAAACTGTTTATCAATAAGGTAAGCATATGGCTTGTATAAAGTTCCTTAAGATTCTGCATAATTCACTGCTGAAGTAAAGTACAGACAACATAACAGGGGGTTCTAGGTGGACAGTCTTATAAGGAAGACTAAAAGAAATAATGGATTACAAATGAGGTTTTGTCTCATCACTAGTTCAGTCGGAACTGTAAACTGTGACATTAGTGCAACTGCAGAGCTCTTATTTCAAATATTTTTACATAATATTATTGGTAAAATCTTTCTGGAACTACATAAAGCTTTCATAATTGTGGCTCATACAAAACAACTATTAAGTCTTGAGCGGAGTGTTTTTTTTCTCTAAATGATATCAGCTATATATCCAGTTTTCTCAGTAATATGCTTCAGGCAGTAAAATTAAATAACATATCATCTTCATAACATGAAGTAACTATAAGAGGTCTGTAGGGCTATGTACCTGACCTACTCCTTTCCATCCTCTGACTAAAAAATAAAGCTTATCACATTGAGAATCCTAAACTTATCCACTATCCAGAAGAAAGAAAAATACTTGCACAAGAAAACATGTGAAAAAGTTTCAAATGCAAATTTGTGTTCATTAATACAACCTATTCATGAAAAACATTACATAGAGCAAGAAACTTCAGGCCATTTGGAATAAGAAGTGACTGAGGAAGTGCAAAAATATAAAGAATAAAACCTAGAGATTTTTGAAAGGTATAAAAAATAAATATGGAAATTGGAAAGAAATGCAGATATGATATGGTGCAATATTTAAGCAAAGGAGAAAGCCTAACTAATCAAAACAAAAAAACAGCACCAGAGGTATTTGAAGAGAAATACAGGAAATAAGAAAACAAAGGGGGACAGAAGAAAAGAGGATTTGTAATGGAAAAGTTAAAAAAATAGAAAATGAAGTTATGGAATGCCTGCAAAGTGAAGGATTTAGTGTAGAAAGTCTAATACAGGTTATATCACAACATGATGGAACAATGAGTCCCCCAATGTAAAGAGAAACAGGTGGAGCGGAAGACTTCTGAAAAAGAAATACAGACATGTTAAAGAAACACAGATTTAATACGGTGTAATATTTATGTAAGGAAGAAAGCAAAAGTAATCAATACAAAAAGCAGCACCAGAGATTTTTGAAGAGAAATACAGGCAATATGAAAACAAAGGGGGAAAGCAAAAAAGAGGATTAGTAATAGAAAAGTTAAAGCAATAGTTATGAATTATCTATAAAGTAAAAGATCCAGTGTAGAAAATCCAACTCTGATAACATCACAGCATGATGAAATAGTCTTTTTCTCTTTTGGCTTTTCCTGGTTAGGGGTTGCCACAGCAGAACTCTGGTCTGCTAATGATTGGCAACGGATTTTTACAGTGCCGAGTTGCGATCCTGATGCCCAATCTTCGAAGAAGGCACACCCATTCACACACGCACTTACCTGCATGTCTTTTACACATCACTTGACCACGGGGAGGACATGCAGACTCCTCACAGAAGGTGCTCCAGCTGAGAATAGAATGGGAGGACCTCTTGCTGTGAGGCAACAATGCTAACCGCTGCACCACCGCGGCCTCAGCATGATGAAATAGTGAGTCCCCAAAATAAAACAAACACCTTGCCAGCCAAATGATCTCCAAGTACAACAAAAGCACAATTCCCAAAAAAAAACACTGGAAATCCAACACCCAATAACTACTTTATTAAAACACACAAAACTTTCAAGTATAACTCTTCATCAGTGTATAAAAATCCAACAGCCCAAATCATCTAATTGATGTGAAATGGTCAATGCAATCTATACAATTTTTAGACATAACCATAACCAAAAAAAGGGATAGGTTTGCTACTACAATTCATAGGAAAAACATACAGGCTGTAAAATATGTCCACTCACAAAGCATGCATCCTAAACAAATATTTAGAGGTGTAGTAAAAAGTCAGTTCATGAGAGCTAGCTGTTTAATCACTAAAGACATCATGTTTGATACAGAAGTGGAAAGGATGGCAAGTAAATTTACGGATAGGGTTATGCTATGACTCTTACTGAAGAGTCAAAAACAGGTAGTTATGTACTCACCATAACGATCGATGTATGTGGTCCATCTCGCCTTACATTCTTTACTCACGGGTTCTCAGCTCTGACTCGGCCAACTTATTTTCTAGCACAAAGTCTCTAATTGGCTGGGCTAACCTGGTATCCCAAGATGCACCTCGCCCTAGCCCCAGATCTAGTTTGCAGCCATCCTAATCACACCCCATGCACACAACTGCCACTGGAGGGAGCTCCAGCCTGAAAGGAAAGAAAAAACAACTGACATTGAAGGGTTCTCAGAACCAATTTTTCCTCCAAATCCTATAGGAAGGGGGCAGGTGGGAGGGTACGTAAGAATGTGAGGCGAGATGGACCACATACATCGATCGTTATGGTGAGTACATAACTACCTGATGTTATGTGGTCCTATCTCGCCTACATTCTTTACTCACGGGACAGCGTCCCCAGCACCTCTATCCTGGGCGACTCATAGGAAAATACTCCTGAGAACCATGGAACCAAAGGAAGCCCGGCCCCTAAAAGCCACGTCCAACTTGTAATGAGTAATGAAGGTGTGCAGAGAAGCCCAAGTGGCCGCAGCACAAATATCATCCAATGAAAGCCTAGCATGGTACGCTATTGATGTAGACACTGCCCTGGTAGAATGAGCTTTAACGGGAAAAGGTAAATTTCTGCCTGTTGACGAACAGATAAAGGAAATACAATCTTTGATCCATTTAGAAATTGTGCTCTTGGAAATAGGACAACCTATTCTGTTTTCTGAGAAGGACACAAACAGTTGATCAGACTTCCTAATATGCTTAGTCCTGTGTAAGTAGAATCTTAGTTGTCTGTGCACATCCAACTGGTGAAACCTAAACTCTGCTTTATTGGAAAAGTTCAGAAAGAACACTGGTAACTCGATAGACTGATGCAGATTAATGGTGGATGACACCTTCGGAAGGAAGGACGGGTTAAGTCTCAGGGAAACTCTGTCTTTATGGAAGGTCAAATACGGAGACTTAATGGACAAGGCTTGAATCTCTGATACTCTTCTGGCTGATGTAATGGCTATCAGGAAAGCCGTCTTCCAAGATAGAAATTTTAATTCACAGGTGGCAGCCAGTTCAAAGGGCAGTGAAGTGATGGCTTGTAACACAAGGTTTATATCCCATGGCATGACAGGTTCTGAAACCGGAGGGCGAAGTAACCAGGTGCCTTTCAAGAAGGCCTTACAAAGTTTATGGCCCATAAGAGAAGGCTCATAAGATGTATGAAAGTTGGAAATTGCAGCTAGCTGCACCTTAATGGTAGCACGTGCGGAGCCCTGCCAGAAAAGCATGGCTAAAAAGTCTAAGACCGACAGAATTGGGGCTGTGAAGGGGTCCAAACCTTGGGCCTGAGCCCAAATGGAGAATCTCTTCCACTTGCTGGAATAAATCCTTCTGGTGGAAGACTTATGAGACGAAGACAAGATGTGTACCACCTCAGGTGAAAAGGAATGTCGTCTAACTAGTGATGGAAGTGGAGCAGCCCGGCTGTCAACATGAGGGTTCGCAGGGAGGGGTGGAGCTGTCCTGACATATGAATCAGTAGGTCTGGCACTGGGTCCAGAGTCCAAGGGCCATCCACTGCGTACTGCTGAAGAAAGGGGAACCATACTTGTCGAGGCCAGTGTGGAGCAATTAGAATCATCCTGCTTCCCAAGGATATGGCTTTCTGAATCACTCTTGGTAACAGAGGAAACAGAGGGAAAGCACAGATCAGACCGGGGAGCCAATCATGGACTAGAGCATCCCTGGGTGACTCCCCCTGTGGGGGGATCAGTGTGAAGTACTTGCTGCATTTGGCATTGAGAGGGCTGGCGAAGAGATCGCAGCAAGGCTGACCCCACCTGTTGAAAATTTGAAACACCACTCGCTCGTTCAGGGACCACTTGTAAGGCATCAGAATAGCTCTGCTCAGCCTGACCGCTATCACGTTGGTCTTTCCCGGAATGTGCGTTGCCACTAAAAACCATTGGGAAGACACTGCCCAATGCCACACTCGCATGGCCTCTCTGCAGAGGGGATAAGACTTGGTTCCCCTCTGCTTGTTCAGGTACCACACCACGGACATGTTGTCTGAGTGAATTGCAATCGTTCCCTGAGGAAGAGAGCTGTGGAGTGCCCACAACGCTAGTAACACCGCTCTCATCTCTAGAACATTGATGTGCAGGTGTACCTCGTGATCTTGGCACGTGCCTTGGACCGTCCTGCCAAGATAATGCCCCCCCACCCCATTTGGGAGGTGTCCGTGGTCACCGTGGCCACTGGAGACGTAGGAATCAAGCTCCTCCCTTTGTCCAGATTGGTGGAGCATAGCCACCAGCGGAGGTCCTGTTTGCACTGTTCCGTGAGAAGTATCAAGTGGGAAAGAGGAAGTTTCTGAATGGACCATTAGGCCGAAAGGAGCCACTGTAGGATCCGCATGTGTAACCTGGCTAGAGGCACCAGCATGATGGTGGCAACCATGGATCCCAGGAGCTGGAGAACTAACCTGGCCTGAACTCTCTTGAGGGGCAACAATGCGTGAATCTGAGACTGCAGCACTTTTATTCTCTCTTGTGGCAGAAAGGCCCGAATTTGAATAGAGTCTAGCTCGGTGCCTATAAAAACAACACGCTGTGAGGGCAGCAAGGCAGACTTTTCCCAGTTCAAGGTAATTCCTAGTTGGTGACAAAGTGCAATGGTAGCCTCCCTGGCTTGAATAAGGAGATGGTGTAACCTCCGGTAACTATTCGAAGCACCCAACGATCCTGGGTGATGCTTTCCTAGGCTTCCGGATGCAACGAAATTCGGCCCCCGACTGGCTCCAGAACAGCACAGTCAGGCAATGCCTCAGGAATGCTGAAAGGAAGACCCACGAGTTGCGGGGGCCTCCTCTGCCTCTAGGACGGTGTCTTCCAGAATAATTTCCCCCTCCTCTGCCTCTGAAGGGGGACTCATCTTGAGCGGCAGGGAAAGACCTCTGTGACTTCTTGAACCACATATTCCCTCCTCTCTGAGCCTTGGGGTAAGGCCTAGAAGGAATAGAGAAATGGGCCCCTACAGCAGATAGGGTCTTCCCCTCCTGTTCGCATCTGGTGAGGGTGTCTTTCACTTTGGTCCCGAAGAGTGAGGACCCATCAAAGGGGGCATCAGTGAAGGAAGACTTAAAGGCCTCTGCAAAATGACACAGGCGCATCCAGGCTTGCCTTCTGAGAGCTACACCTGAGCTAGCTGCCCTACTCACCCCTTCGGCTGCATAGGATATGAGCCTCATGGACGAGTTGACAATGGAACCAAGGATAGACAACTGGGCATTAACAGTCTGTGTTACCGCCTCAGGCATGTTACCTGTCAGAGTGCCTCCTAGCTCCTTAAGGAGATCTCTCTGGAGCCGAGTAAAATGACAAAGATAATTCAGTGACCGCAATGTAAAGGTCGCTGAAGACAGAGTACGCTTCCCATACTGGTCCATACTCCTGGACTCCTTGTTAGGAGGATGGATGGAAGAAGATGCCTCTGCAACTTCCTGCTGAGTGGCTGCCGCCACCACCAAGGCATCTACGGAAACCCCTTTGGTCAGGAACTCTTTCCCCGGGGGAGCAGAAAGAAACTTATTTGGACGTCTGGGCACTGGTTCCACGGAATCAGGGGTCTCCCACACCCTTCGACAAATCAAATCCAGGAGTTCATCGAAGGGTGGAGACACCCAGGAGGTGGAGGGTTGAGCTCCGAAGGCCTTGAGTAATACCGACTCCTCCTTAGAGGGGGTCTTGGAAGGCCAACCGCCTCTCTGCCTCAAAATCTCCAGGATGTCGGAGAAAGAGACATCATCGGAGGATGACTTAGGGGACCCCTCAGACTCCTTGAGGTCGGTATCGGAAGTGAGGGACTCGTCCTGGGAGTTTATGTGCTTCCTCTTGCACAACTTCTTTCTAGGGGGCTCCTCAGGCACCGACCATGAGGGACCCTCAGAAAGTTGGGGACCGCTCATGGGGGTATCCTCAGACCTTCGGGCTCCACCATCCATGGACAGGGGTGTGTCAGAGGCTCTAGCCAGGGTGTAGGGGGAGGGAGTGACCGATTCTGGTGATTTAACTGACGATCTGGCCAGTGCGCTACTCATGGCCTCAAAGGCAGGTCCCCCCGAATCCGAGGACCGACCCGTCTCCGAGACCACAACCGGAGTTGGGGTTCCCCGAGCCGAAGCACCGAGAGGGAGACTCGGAACCGACAAGAGTCTCGAGGTATCCCCCTTGGGTCCGACTGAGGAAACCCGAGTACTGAAACCAGAGGATGGAACCGACATGGTTGAAGCCGACGTCAGCTCTGATAAACTCGCAAGGGGTTTCAGAGCCGACACGAGAACATCACTCGGTGCGGAGCACTCCGGCTCTGACGACACAGGGGTGCTCGGAGGAGGAATCATCAGTACAAGAATAGGGACTGGCTCCAGAGCCAACTGGGCTGGAGCCGAGAACAATTTTGCTAACACCGGCGACTGCAGGAGCCTCTGGACCACCCTATCCACATCCAAATCAGAAAGCCTAGAGGATTTGGAGGAAATAGAGGGAGATTGGGATCTCCTACCCAGAGACTCAGGCCTAACACTGGGTGACCGGCTCCGAATAGATTCCAATAATATCGGGGCCGAGGTTGACTCCAGTACAACGAATACCTCCTGTGGCCCCGAGGACAATGGAGCCGAGGAGGCAGTATCCACTTTCGAAACTTTCTCTGGGGGCTCCGAAGAGACAGATGGAGCTGGAGATCTTTTCTTGGCCTTGGAAGTCTTAGACTTAGTACTAGAAGAAGAGTCTAAGGACTCCTCAAAAGAAGGTTTAACCAGGCCCTTCAAAATCAACTTATTTTTTCTTTCCTGCAGTACCCTCAGGATAAAAGCGTGGCAAAAACTGCAGGACTCTTGTACGTGAATAGCACCAAGACAATAAACACAGATAGAATGCCCATCTGTGATGGACATCTTGTAGCCACATTTAGAGCATTTCTTAAACCCAGAGGGTTTATGCTCTTTCTGCTCTTTAGACATAATAGTACACAGCACCCACTCAACCGACAACTACAGACACGAGAGGAAGGCGGGAAAACCAAACCAAGAACAACCAAAGAAACTCTAATTTAAACGTTTCTTTGGTGCAGCAAGGAATCTAACTACCGACCAACAAAAACATAATTTTACACAAAAAAAACACACCGGAGAGGACTAGGTCCTCTAATTTAAATGGGCCTAGCCCGCCAAAAGAGGGATACCACAAAAAAATCCACAACTCGCTCACACAGTACACTCACAAAGAAAACTAGCTATTAAAATAGCTTTTTACTAGAAACAGACTGCTAAATACTTATGAAAAGTATAGAAAGGGTACTTAGCCACAGCCAAGCGAGACCATGTCCTAACTCTACGAGCGGCAAATGAGATCTGGGGCTAGGGCAAGGTGCATCTTGGGATACCGGGTTAGCCCAGCCAATTAGAGACTTCATGCTAGAAAATAAGTTGGCCGAGTCGGAGCCGATTCTCGGCTCCGAACCCGTGAGTAAAGAATGTAGGCAAGACAGGACCACATAACATCTGAGGTTAGTCATTTGAGATACAGTTTGGCTAAACCCTACCTTGTAGGGGGAGCCACTGATACGGGTAATATATGTGAAACTAGATCTAAATATACAGATGGCACTAATTATATAATGAAGTATAACAGGCATACTAATATTGTTCAGAGTATTATAAGGATAAATTGGGCCATCTTGTCATCAGATCAAGAAATCAATGAGATTATAGGAAAGAAATCACGATTTACATATAAAAGAGAGAATAATCTCAAACAGTTACTCTGGTATAAGGACATACATAGAACTAAGACAACTAAGATTTATAAGCCAGGAACCATACCATGCTACAGTTCTGTGCATTGTGTAGACATTAATATAGATTTAACTTTTGAACATCCATTAAATAATAAATTATTCAAATTTACAGCTAGAGGTACATGTAATACAGAAAATATTGTTTACCTCGCTAATTGTACTCAGTGCAATTGTTTTTATGTTGGAAAGATGAACAAAAAATTAAAAGAAAGAATAAGTGCACATTTATCTGATATTCGAAAAAATGTGCTAACTAATGCACTAGCAAAACATATATCTACTAGTGGCTCACAACATACTTTTCAATTTAGGATTTTAAAGGTTATATATGTTAGTATTAATGAAAGGGATATTGTCAATAAAAGTGAATTAATGGAATATAAATGGATAAATTATTTTCGTGTTGATAGGTTTCCAGGGTTAAATATCAGTGTTAGTATTAAACCTGTCCTAAAGGATAGGCACAATTTGGTTTAAGACATGAGATGTTATTCATTTTTGTTTTAAAGGTTTTTTAATTGTATTTATATCTATTTTTCTATATATGTATATATGTGTTTAGATATGTATATAGATATATATATTTATATGGGAATACGTTGTTCTTAAGAATGAACTTATGGGCGCTTTAAATCTAAGTAAGTTAATTAATTAGAGCAGATGATTGGTTGTATCACTACTTAAATAGACAATTTGGGCTGTTGGTTTTTTATACACTGATGAAGAGTTATACTTGAAAGCTTTGTGTGTTTAATAAAGTAGTTATTGGGTGTTGGATTTCCAGTGTTTTTTTGGAATTGAGTCCTCAAATTAAGGAGAAATAGGTGGAATGGGAAGGATCTGATCAGTTGCCCAATGAAGATACTCTGGAGGCTTCAGTAGGAAACCAATACAAAAGTTCAGCTGAAGTTGCACAGCAAGGGAAGGAACAGGAAATGGTGGCAACTCTCATGCTGTCAATGTGGAGTGAAAATATGAAAGAGCAATGAATGATGCAGGATGCAACTGAAGAGAAGGTCACAGGAAGATGGTCTGGAACTTTCTGTAGAATGCTTACAGGAAATGGAGAATAAATAATGTGCCCTCAGTTTAGAAGAAAAAGATCTAAGGAAAGAGTTTCTTGGTTTAATAGAGATGGGTAGACATATTAAGATCGATGAAAGAAATGGATTACAGGAAGTCAATAAGACCCAAAATAGCAGAAGTCATAAAACAAATGAACACAGTAATCAAGGCAATTTACCAAAATTCATATGATATAACAGAAATAAATAAGATATATTACTGTGCTGCAAAATTAATAACAGACAAAGTCTTACCAGAAAAATACACAGCAATAAGGGAAAGGAAAGGAAGAAGTCAAATGCCATCATGGAAGTATAGAATAGAGAAAACTATACAACAATAAGTGTCACTGTTAGAAGAGTATACAGGAGGGAACAGATCAACAAAAATACTTAGAAAGATAGACATAGTAAAACAATGCACAGTATTAAACAGACCAGGCTTTATCCTGCACTGTTGCAAATAATATCAGCATAGGCAGAAATACTTGGAAAATATGCAGATAAATATAAAGGAAATTACAAAATAAGCAATTCACTGGTGTTTCCAAAAAAAAAGTTTTATAGAGAATGGGAAACAAAGTAAAATAAAATTTAACACAACCAAAAAGCAGAAGAAATAAACAGATTTGGAGAAATGTCTATGAACACCCTGTGGAACATAACAGATACTGAATGGATAGAAAAAGTAAAAGAAACAGTAAGAAGTTCAAATGTACACAATATGAAATGGGATGAAGTAACGGCCAGAGAAATAAACAAATTTAAGAAAAGTCCCTAACTGGAAAATCCCAGGTCCAGACGCAGTGCCTAACTTCTGGCTAAAAGTATTAACATCATTACATGATGATTTAGCCCTGAGTAAGAACTACTTATAGGCACACCCTGTACATGCACCAAAATGGGTAACAGGAAAAATGATACTCCTCCTTAAGACTGAACCTGAAAGATATCCTAAAAATTATAGACCAATAACTTGACTTTTGACAATGTATAAACTATATGCTGGAGTGATGCCAACAGAGTTTATAGTCAGTTAGAAGAAAACTCAATCATGGCAATAGAACAAAATGGTAACACAATAAAGTTATGCGGAACAAAGGATCATTTGTTGTTAAATAAAGTCATAATGGTGAATTGTAAAAAGAGGGAAGAATCTAAGTATGGCATGGCTAGATTACAAAAAAGTATTTTACAGTATCCCACATTCATATATAAAGGAGTGCTTACAGGTGTATAAGATGTATCCTACATTGATTAATTACATTACAGTGACCATGAAACAGTGGCAGACCACTTTGCAGTTAAACCATGATAAAGGACAAATTATTATGCCAGGGATAAAAATTCAAAGGGGGATACTCTTTGTCACTGCTACTATTTTGTGTTGCCCTTAACCTATTAAGCTGTCTACTTAACAGATTAGGTCATGCTTACAATTTGACTCCCAGACAACTGAAACCTATAAAGACTTCTCATCTTCTTTTTGTATATAATTTAAAACACGAGGAGCCGAAAGAACAACTGCAAGTGGTGGAAACTTTCTCAGATGATGTAAGAATGTTATTTGGTCTTGATAAATGTGCAAAAGCAACAAGTAAAGCAGGAAAGATGCAGCACCAAGACAATATCAGTCTGGGATGCGATATAAAGGACCTTCAGCAGGAGGGAGTGTATAAATATTTGGGAACTGATGAAGGATCAACAAAACATGAACAAATGTGAACAAAAGCCCAAGCTATAAACAAATTTGCTCTTCCTTTTCTAACTTACAGTTTTGGAGTGATTAAATGACCCCAAAAGGAACTGCATCAGGTGGAGAGGAAAGCAAGAAAAAGGTTTCACACTTATCAAATGATATATAAAGATCAGTGTATACCAAGATTATAAATCCCTCATTCTGAAAGAGGTATGGGCCTCCTCAAAACTGATTACATATATAGATCTGCAATTGTAGAATTGCATACTTATCTGCTGACCTCATCAGATCCAAACATAGTGAAAGTTTTGAAACACGAAGAGAACAATTCTAAGATGACTTCGCTGTTTAGTTTAGCAGAAGCATATCGGTGTCAAGCAGAAATGGAAATCAGACCAGTAGACAACAATCAGGCAGCAAATGAATGTGTCAAAAAACAAAAGAAAGAATATAAGGAGAAGGATTAGATGAGAAAGAAAGGGCATAAATATAGCTGCAAGAACAGAAAACTCATGGAACAACCTCATGTTGATCGGGATCTGACTCAGGAGTGGTTAAGGAGAGGTGGGTTTAAAACAAAAGATGAAAGGTTAATATTAGCAGTCCAGGATAGTGGATTACATACATGTTGGTATAAAAACCCCATCAAACACATGGGAGAAACAGACCAATGCAGGTTATGTAAAACAGAATGGGAAACAGTCACACATCTTGTTGCTGGCTGTGATACACTAATGGCAGACAGCCTATATACTGAAAGGCATAATAATGTGGCAAGACTGTTGCACTGGAGATTGTGCAAGCATTACAGTACTTAAGTAGCTGAGAACCCTTGGAAACATGAGCCACAAGACATTATAGAGAATGATGAAGTTTATATCACACGGTATTCAATCCTTACCAACAGTTCAAAAAATAGAAGTGAGAAAAACATATATTAGTACATGAAAAAAAGTAACATTGATCATTGAAATTGCTATACCCAGTGATTACAGTGTATTATGTACAAAGAGACATAAAGTCATAAATACCAAGATTTACATGCAGAAATGATTGCAATGTGGAAGAAGGCTACCCAGATAGTCCTTATAGTAGTATGAGCAAGGGATCTCATAAAAAAAGAATTTACAGTCTCATTTAGATATGCTACTGATACATGTAACTCTGTATGAATTGCAGAAGGAGTCAGTTCTGGGCACATAGCGGGTACTTCAAAGAGCACTTTTGGCTAACATCGAAGATTGAAACGATACTGATTTCACAAACTTTGATCATACTTTGACTTAGAGATGGGGTCCATTCGTATCACTGTATTAGAAACCCAAAAGACTTGGTGAAAGTAAACCAACAAATACCCCATTCACTATCCTGAATCATGGCTAAACGGCATGGATCTTCACCTGAACATTTTCAATGCTTTTTACCCCAAAGCCATCCTCAGACATGACCAGATTGTACCTCTCCTTCAACAAAAAACTTACTCCACATTATTACAATTGATTCTGTACCATGTGAGGAAGTAGACACAAGCACGCTATTTGCATCTCAAATTAAATATTAATTACAGAATGCAGCAACAAAAAATATTCCCATTGTAAGCAAATGATGCAGAGCTAAATCACTGTTAACAGACAAGCAGGATCCGCCACTGTCAGAATACACCTTTATGTACTCTTCGCACATTTTGCCTAATATATTCTCTCAGCTTCAGTGCAAACTCAAACATGTGCATAACAGAAATGCCTGATTTGCCCATCATTGTCTCTCACTTCATGATCTTGGTTGGCTAGAATTCAATTATTACCTCAGTAACCTGCAACTCTGCCTGGCTCAGAAACTTCTGTACAACCTTAACTGTTCATCACTACTGGAGTTACATGACTTGGAAGACCCTTCCTTGAAAGCTTTAAGGGTCTATACTCCATATTTTCCACACACCCAAATCAGTCAAGCACTGTAAATCAAAGTTTCCCACTTGTACTGATACACTCTGAAGAAAGCTCCCTCTTGGCATAAGAAACATGCCAGAAAGGAATACATTCAAACCCCTCCTGGTTACTTACCTTTGCAACAACTGTATATGAATATGTGGCACCATCTAACTACTTCTATATTCCTCATTTCACTAGGCCACCATCTTTAGAATATGTGCCTCACATCATTTACAGGCCCGCATATTCTCTTATAACTAAATACGACGGTTCTTGCTATGGACTTCAGCATGGGTTTGCTAATATTCTTCTTACCATTTCTCTTAGTGTTCAACTCAGCTAAAACCGTGAAACCTGTTTCCTATAATTTTTGTATTGTTACTCATTATGTACCTTGATTTTATTGCCACTTGTAATTCAAGTTATTTTTGTTTTTAATAATTGCTTTTCTATAATTATCTGTATTGCTATTCACTGAGTCTCTCTCTTTTCTAAATTATTATAACTGTTACATTATTACTGTGTTGTTGCCTTGGAGATGTGCCCCTGGGACTACAATGAAAATGTGACTTCCATGCCATAGCAGACAACAGATATACTTGCAGAAAATAAATTGTGCAACTTCAAAATAGGCAAAGAGCTACAGAGTCAAGGGGACATATGCTATATAACTACAGACATGACAACTGCTGCCATAAGTAAAATGAAAAACTCAGACTCCAGTGGAGCAGAGAACATACCCAGTGGTTTCCTAAGGAAAGCCCAGATGAACCATAATCAGTCAATTGTTGTTTCATTTTTTCCAAGTAGGCATTCTTTGATTGCTGACTTA
Source organism: Protopterus annectens (assembly GCF_019279795.1). Lineage (NCBI taxonomy): Eukaryota > Metazoa > Chordata > Ceratodontiformes > Protopteridae > Protopterus > Protopterus annectens. The sequence goes on from NC_056735.1 coordinate 686,910,188, forward strand.
ATCCAATTTAGGGGCATGGGGGATCCAGAACCAGTGTCTTTCCCTGAACTCAATGAACACAAGGCATTGAAATCTATCTGAACAGGGTACCAACGTACTGCATGACAGCATGACACATACATAGTGTCACTCATGGCATGCACACAACAGGAATTTAGAAGATCATCTTTAGGATATAGGAGGATACCAGAACAACTGTTAAAAACTGACATGGGCACAGGAAGAACATGCAAATGCCACACAGAATGTACACCACCTATGAACTTAACTGGGGAAGCAATTGCTATGAGGCACAACTATGATGACTGCCTGCCAGTCACATTAACTAAAATGTGAGCATGTGGATACTCCCTTCCTATGCCTAGCAGATGTACCAGTTCACAAAAGGGAGTGGGGAGACATCAAACCCAGACAGGCCTAGCTGGTGTTCTATGGAAAATCATGGAGGAAGTCATAATGGAGTTTATCTAAAATGTCATTGAGACCTAATTTTGTTGGATATGATACATTGTGGGTTTGCTAGTAAGAGATCTTGCCTTTTGAATCTTGTAGCATTCATTAAACAGATAACAGCAACATTCAATGAAGGACTGAAAGTACCTAGTGCTTACCTTCACCTTGCTAAGCCATATGACACCATTCCAGACTTTACACTCTGATTTGCTAGAGAAGATAATAAGTTTGGTCTTATTTGGGTTGAGGATGAGTTGATGGCTTTTGAGGTAACTTTCAATATCCTGGAAAGATGTTTGCATATTGTGTTGACGTTCTTGAGGGGAATGGGCTGAGCAGATTTTAAATTCCTTTATTTACGGTATGGTCCAACAAGTAATTAACTTGTTAAAACTGTTGTCCAAGAACATTTTAGTATCAGACCACATCCCAAACATGTGGATAAGAATAACTTGCCATATCTAACCTTTGGAGCTAAACCTGTTTTTTATAAGAAAATGTTGAGTAAATTTATTTGACAACTTTCATATTCATTTATTAAAGGAAAAAATAATAATTACCAAAAACATCTCCTCTAGCACTTTGCTCCAGATTGTTATGGTTCTCCTGTGTTTCATCATCTTCCTCTTCTCCCCAGTTTACATCATCAATTTTTTCTCCCTGCTGTGTTTCTTCATATTTTCCACCAATGAACACACCATCTTCATAATCAAAAGGCTGCAGATGGATCCTTGGAGGGACAGTTGCCACTGGTTCAGGGATTTGGTTGCTTGCCTCTTCATTTTGTTTTGCTTGATTCCTGTTGAGAAGTTTCTTCAGTGCTTCTTTACTAGTTGTACCATCTCTATACTCAGGAATAACTGTAGATAGGAAAAAAAATATTTTAAGTTTTTTGTCACATTAAGAAATTTTAGTTTTGGAACTCAGCCAAAGCCTTATGTCCTTGAAATTATGCTGACTGCAAAATTTCCCAGCAATGAAAAAAAGCAACAAGTTAAAAGGTCACAAAAAACTCAAAGGCAAAAAAATCAAAAAGACACCAGCAAACCAGGGAATTAACTCTGCAATATCTTAAATCTGCTATGAGGGAGGCTTTGGTTAAGGCCGAGTGTTTTCAGCTAATGTTCAGACAATCCTATTATGCTGTACTGATGAGACCATAAAAACAGCAAAACATGTCATGTCTACAGCTAGTGAAGTTTGGCATTATTGCCTTTAATAAATACTTGCAAAAAGTCAGGGGCATTCAAAAGCTATGTAACTGAAACACTGTATGTCCTTAAGGAGTCATTTACAGATTTCCCATGAGCCTCTTTCATAGAAGGTTTAAGGTAAAGTTTGTGTGGAATGTCCAGCCCCACCCCATATGTCCATTTGTGGCATTGCTGTCAGTGTTTTGTGCTGAAATTGTTAACTGACATTTCTACTGTGCTTTATAAAAACAAATCCTTAGCACCCGTAATAGTGTATGCCACTGGTCTCATTAACGTCTGCACTATGTGTACAATTTAAACAAATCTGGCTTGATAGACAAACTAGAGCAGCTGGTCCTGTAGAGCCATCAAATGAAAAACATGTGTTTTTTGTGTGTGTAAAAATAGTCAACCTTTTCATTCCTGTTACTTGGATCACTGTGTACATGCAGTAGTGTGGATGTCTGATTTCTCAAAAAAAAAATGCAAACTATCTTTTTACCTGCCTTGGCTGAGAATAAGGTATTTGCACATCTAAAGCTAATTTACTTTACAGGGTAGTGAGGCTGTTGCTTAATATCTCTTTTTTTAATGCCAGTACTGGATTTTCATTACAAGGTAGACTACTCAGAAATGTTTTCAGCCCAAACCCCCACTCTGCTCCTCTTCCATATAAAGGCTATAGTTCTACTCTGCTCCAACTCTCACTTTTGCCCTGCTTCTTAGATGTAATCTCCTCTTACTGCTGGCAACGGCAACTCTTAAATATCAACTTTCCTGTTGATTAATCAACAACTGCCTGACTAATGTTATTCCATCAGGGAATACTACTTCCTAAAGTTTGTTTTTTCTACCTTTGCTTGCCCTGTTCTTCAACTTTATTTCTTACTACTTTTACTTCTGCCATTGTGTTTATACTGCATGCCTGATCTTTTTCTTATTTTCTTGACTTCTTATGACACTGTTTTCCATGCCCCCCCCCTCTTTCTCTTCTTGGCTCCATAACATTTTCTCCATCTTCTGTTCCATTTTGCATACCACTTTGGATTAAAATCATTTCCTCGGCACATAAATAATGCAATATTTCCATGTTATCACTGTTCTTTCCTGTATCAGCACTGCTAGAATCCATCAGCATGTGCACTATGTCTTCTGCTGTGTAGGACATACCGTGTTCTTCCTGTGATCATTAATTCTTATAATGTCTTCCTAGGTCATTTTCATCATTTCTGCCTTCTAAGCCTCAGCTCTCATAGTTTCATAGGTGAATACTAGGCTACCTGCCCTTGGAGGCCATTTAAAGTCTTGCCAATTTCCCTTTTTGTGCTCAAAATAAACTATACCATTTGGTTATAGACTGACCTTACCCATCTCATGGTAAATAACTCTAAATCACCCCTAATGAGAATACATGGAATCATACCATACATAATTTCAGGGCACACATGCATGGGATAAAGCATTTAGGAGTTACCTCTGTCCATTACTAGCACAAGCAGCAGTCCTGGGGCATATTTTCTGTTTAGCATCCATAGATCTAAGTTGCTCTTGAAAATGAAAAGGGATGCACTTTATTTTATGTGGATAGGGAGTCTGTTCCACAGCAGCAGTATCCTCTGTGAGCTATACCTGTCCCTCCAAACCATTTCGTTGATGTTACAGAAGAGGTTTAGATCCCTACACTGAGTCTTTCTAATGTCATTTGACTTGCTGATGTCCACTGAATTCATCAGTAATGGGTCAAAGGATACCATGTATGCCAGATACAGGTCACCTCTTAGCAGTCTACAGGATACAGAGTATAGCAACAGGGATTTGAGTCGGTCCATGTAGTGCATGTTGTTCAGGCCTTGTATCCTTTTAGTAAGCTATCTCTTATATTCAGCTGGCCTATTTATTCCACCTTTGGTCATAGGTAGTCACATGTGGCCATCATCAAGACTGAGAGCAAGGGTTTTACGTACCCTAACTCCTTTTTCTCCCCATAGCAACCTTGGTATGAGGTAGCCATAACACCAATCCTTGGATATGTGCACTTCCATACATGCCTTTATCACTGGCTACAGCACTGAAACACTACTTGGTAGGTGCATAGCCTGGCTCCTTCTGCTTCCTTTAGGCTGTGCTGCTCAGCCTCTGCTGTAAGCCAGTAGTGCAGTGGACTAAGCTGCTTCCCTCTTTCCAGGATGAGTGAGTCAGTGCTGGCCGCACGGTCTACTTTTCCTGTCCAGTTCTACCAGTGCCCAGAACACTAGCTGAACCAACATCCTCTAAGGTTGCACATCACTCCTCAACATCCTGGAAACAGCCTCTTAGAGCTAATAAATTGGTACCTGGGGTCCTAGAGGACATAGAAGAGTATAGATTTGTTACAGGGAGAGCTTGCCTACTGAACTGCATTGCATTCTTTGATTGATGAAGGGCTAACAATTCATGTTGTTTATCTTATCTTTACTAAGTCACTCAGCATTATTTCATACAAGAAAAAAATTGACAAAAGAATTAAATGTCCACACATTTCAAATTCAGTGGATAAAAAAATTTCTGAACAGCAACACTGAACAAGTCATATAAGAGGGATGCCTATGTTTTCTTTCTTTTTCTTTTCTTTTCTTTCTAAGATGGTCTGCCTGATGCAGTAGTAACGACCATACCTTTGTTATCAGTGAATGTATCACCGTGGCACTACACCTAAAGGACATAGATTATGATTACAAAATAACTGGTCAAATCATGAAAGAGGCCATCGTTAATGATCTAGAATAAACAGTACCCAATAGTTTAAATGTCAGCAAGTGAGTTTATCCATCAAAGTCAGAAAAGCATATGTTGTACTCCATCTAATTCTAAAGAACCTATCTACTTTCTCTGGGTAGACCAGTGTATCACTTTATACCTCATCGATCTTGCCAACTGTTGAATACAATACTCCAAGTAGCCTTGAGCAAGTTGCAATAAATAGTGTACTGTAGTGTGTCCTTAAGAGTTTTATGCACTGTTTTGCCCACATATAGTAAACAGATTTCTCCCTTCTTTGAGATGATGCACCTGTACTGTTTGTATTTATATATATATATATATATATATATATATATATATATATATATATATATATATATATATATATATATATATATATGTCTGGGGGTGGGGAGCTTAGCCCTTCACACTGGGAGAGTGCAAGGGGGGGTTGTAACATGCAAAAAATGATTAAAAATAAATGTTGTACCCTTCTATGCTGCTGCCTTATTTCTCTGTATTTTCTACTTTTAACTTTCTGGAAGTGGAAGATTCATAGTAGAACCTGGGGAACCTAACTCTTAAATATCCAGAAAAAAAGTGATAATTACCTAGTGTTATGCAATAATCATTCACTTGCCATAAGCATTAACTTCCTTTGGAAAAACTCTTTATATATATATATATATATATATATATAGATGCACTTTAAATGTCGAAGTAGAACAATATCGAATGGCAAAACATTGATCCAAAAGGACCAAAATGCAAAATGTTACAAAAAAACACCCTCTCAAAACTCATGTGTTTTTCTGCAGGGGGCAAGCTTCCCTGTATCACCTATGTGGGGTGCTATGCCCCCACATCCTCAGCTAATTATATATACAAACTCAGAGAATGCACAACAGCAGGAAAAAGGCACATTCCCATTCCTCATTTTTCCATGATCTCCCACAAAGTAACACCAGCTTAAGTGATCAAATGAATATCTGATCACTTCTGTTGGCGGTAGACACATCCAATATTACAAATGTTCATATGGATTGTATATATAAATATATATATATATATATATATATATATATATATATATATATATATATATATGGGTCTACTTCATAAGATCGACAGACCATTTGATCGACATTCATTTGGTCGACAGCTCATTTGATTGACAACCAGTATTCAAGGCACTTAACAGGGATTTGCCCCCCTCCCCAATGTTGTGCGACCCTGGAGTTGGTATATATAGTTGGGGGGTGTGGGGGCACAGCCCCCCACATTTGGGGGGTGTGGTGGGCGAAGCCCCCCACCTTTTTCTGTTTAAAACATGAAAATACAACAAAACTACACATTCTAAAGAAAATAGGTGGGGGGTTTTGCCCCCCACACCCCCAAAAGTGAGGGGCTGTGCGCCACCACATACATCCTTACTATATATACCAACTCCAGGGTCACACAACATTGGGGAGGAGGGCAAATCCCAAGTTTTTGCCTTTAACACTGATTGTCGATCAAATGAGCTATCGACCAAATGAATGTCGATCAAATGGTCTGTCGATCTTATGAAGTAGACCCATATATATATATATGTACATATTTATTTATATATATATATATATATATATATATATATATATATATATCTGTATATATATATATATATATATATATATATATATATATATACACACATATATATATATATATATATATATATGTACATATTTATTTATTTGACATTTGTTGACTGGGAATGTCTGTCTGAACTTGCGCCCTTTTTCAGCAGAGGCCTGGGGAGAAAAGCTCCACAAAGTATTATATACACCATAAAAATGTTTACAAACAATACAGTATGCATGAGGTAATATAAACATGCATTATAATGCTTGGATTCACAATTGTAACATGAGAGTTTAAAGGTGTTATTTACATAGCACATGTAGACAGGAGCTTCACCTCACTCATCCAAAGCCCTTTGGATAAGAATTCTAAAGGTTACACCAAATGTAAACTTAAACTAAATGGCATAGGCCCTATACCAAAAAGACAACATAATTGCTGTTGTAGATTCAAGACTAAAAAGATAAACATATTAAAACATCCTAATAAAATACAGGTAATTAGATAATGTTCAAGTACATTCTTAAATACAGGTAATGTCAGATAGTACAATCTAAAAAAATCATCATGTTAATAATCTTACAAATAACCAAATAACAAATTCAGCAAACCCCAAACATATTCTCCAAAAGTGTTTTGGAAGAATGCAGCTAAAACAAAACAAGGCTTCAGGCAAAGATCTTTAATGCTGAGATAAACACATTGAGGATACATATTCACAACTGCCAGATGCTTTCACACTTAAGTATTACTTCACTGCTCTGCATGACTGCATGATGGAGTAACCTCTACGGCTGCAGACTTAACCATGTGAGCATCATGGCTTCCCCATTGTTGCTCAAGGTGAAATTGCCTGAGAATCATTAGTGCACAGAAAGAAAAGGGGTGAAAGGCATGACATTGGTAATTTTCCCCTACAGGAAATCATTACTCTGCAATTTCTAAGTGTGCACCAGCAAAGAGTCACTTGTTTTGGGAGATGTTTCTCTTCTTCAAGTTGGTGTGATTGTGGAATTAGTATATTTACATATGTATGGTTCAGGGTGTGTGTATGGGGGACTTACTCACCACATTGGGGGGGTACAGTGGGGGCTTTGCCCCCTCAAAATTTTAGATTTTTTTCTCCCTTCTCCAAATCAGGTACATTCTTTCATCCTTTCAGCTTGTCACCCTTCAGAAAGTTGAAGTTTCATACTAGAACCAATCAACATTGTTATTTTTGACATGCATGTTGACAGCATTAATTTGGATGAATCATAGGGTCACTGCAACATGCTTTAAGATCCTAAGTTTAAATGTATGCTCTGTTTTGCCCACATATGTGGGACCAGAACTGCATATGGTACATTATGCCTGAAATATTATATATAATTGTTGTAGTCATGTATTGAAATATTCTGCTGCCAGTTGTCAACCTTTATATTGCCTGCTTTCCATGAATACTTACACTAGGCACATCTTCTACATCTGAAAAGCACCTGGGTCATAAACCAGACTGCATGCCAATGGAATTTATTTTTGCTGTTGAAATGTACAACAGCTTCAGATTAGGAAAGCTCTTGAAATAAAATTTGGGTCTAGTGTCCAATACATCAATTAATTTGAATTCATACCTTGTTACATAGAATGTCTGTATAATATAAAATGGTTCTAAAACAACAGGAGTTATCTTTCTGCCTACCACCATGCTGAATGTCTCTTTTTTGTTTGATCACTGGAAAAATTAGTAATTAAATTAACATCTTTTCTGTCCATCTTAAATTCAAAATCCAAACTAGTTTGCTATGTTGAAGGAAAATAAACAGTATGCCTAGCATTAGAGGTAGCTGTTTGATGAGTTTTGTAGGATCAAGTCTAATAGTGGTATTTAATTTCCACAGAGTTTTATTCAATATTAAATAAAGGTAACCGTTGCTCAAATATCTTTTATTTTGTAATGAAGATCTGAGCATCTACATTCGATTTATCAATACATATGCTGTCAGTTTCCTGGAGTTCAGAAAAGAATATTATTTTTGGTATGGGGCAGATGACAAGTGATAAAATGAAAAATGGTCTGTCCATTTTTCTGCATAAAACAAGTTGTCACACTGCAAAAAAGGGGAAACATATTTATTATGTAAATGTCCCAGATTTCAATGCACTAATTTGATAAACTGAACCCACATTGCAAACAACTGGCTTTTTGTTTACATACAGTTGAAACTGAAAGAGAAGCTTTTCACTCCCCTCCCAAAGGAAAACAAAATCATATGCACCTTAAAATGTTTTCATGGCCATGGACTGGTAATGTGCAGCATGTAAAATGTAGTGGGGTTTCCACTCACCTACAAAAATTATGGCTTAGATGGACCGAGATCAGAACCAGCAGGACTCTTATACCCTGTAACACCGTCTTGGAATTATGAAAACATTATAATCTGAAACAAACTCTGTAAAGTATATAAATACTTGCCCAAATCCTGAAGGAAACCTAAAATATTTGGTTATGAAAGAATTTAAAGCCATCAGTCTCTATCTGGTCAAGAATGAATTTAAAGCCAAACTCTCAGTATGTAGAATTTTAGTGTAAAGTAAAACAATGTCCATCATCATTAGAACAGAATGTTGCCCTATACCATGTTTTCTTAACATCGCTGTGATGTAACTGGTCCACTAACCCATTCAGGGATGTATTTTATCAAAGTACTACTCATTCATACACAAATTTGTTATTATACAATGAATGGCCATTAATATTCAAAAACAAACATGTTGATTGGCCAGCCCAACCAGTGTGCCCGTTGTAAATCCAAGAATACACTAACGGAAAATGGTCTAGTCACCTGGACTTTTCCCATTAGTATATCTCCTAATTTTTTTTACTTTTATTTTTTTTGCCCCCCCCCCAAAAAAAAATGGAAGACCCGAAATGAATGAGGGAGGTGGTGCAGACAAAAATAACAGGATAATCAGGTATGTTCTGCAAAATTCAAGAAACTTACCTGATTATCCTTTTATTTTGTCTGTCCTGGCTCTCCTGAATGTAAAATGTCTCCCGATTTCTTTTTCTTTTTTTCTTTTCAATTAAAAAAAAAGCAATGGAGATCTTCCTTTCAAGTCCCTTATGCATGCGCAATACAAGAAAACTGCAGAAGGGTAGCATGGAGGCATTATACAATGACATTATTTAAGAAAAGTAAGCATTTTTTTTCTTAATGTCATTGTATAATAGCAATAATGCACAGTTGGGTGTGGGCAATGCTGGATTTACCCACAGTTGGCTTTGTTTGGTCACAAGGGCTTCGCCACCCGTGGGTAAATCCAGCATTACCCACACCCAGCCGTGTGTTATTGCTTAAATATTTTCTACAACAGCAGCACCACATGCAGACATCTAGGCTGAGGAGTAGATTCTGAAGACATTTGAGGAGCTTAGGCAAACAATAAATGATAGTTTTTCTGCTCTAATTTTCTTTTAAAAATGTACCTGTCTGTGTCGCCTCACAGTAAGACGTTGTCCTGTTCAATTCTCAGCTAAAGCGTCTTCTGTGTGGAGACATGTGTGAACGGGCGTACCTTCATTGAAGGTTGTGCATCAGAGCTGCCAACTCAGCATGTAAAAATCTACTGCCAATCATTAGCGGACCAGAGTTCCGCTTTGGCAACCCCTAACTGGGAAAAGCCGAAAGACACAACAACAACCTGTGTTGACAGAATATCAAGGTCCATATCTGTATCAAAAATTTCACTTTTTTATTACTAGAACACAATCAAAATACCAAAAAGGCATCATTATAAGCTCCACTGTCTTCCAGATTATTAAAAATTTAACTTCTAATATGGCAAACCTTCCCCACCTTTGTCTGCTGATAAAATACAAATGCTAGTTGTTATTTCTCCCTTTTTCCTTGCTCAATTTAGAACATTTCTGGCTGCTACCTACAGACATAAAAATTTCTACAGACCAGTTCCCTCAAAGCAACTTGTACACTCATTTAAAAGTTACAGTTTAAAGTATCACTATAACATAGCTCAGAGTTACATACAAGTGCAGCTTGTGTGTGAACTTGCATAAATCCATAGTGACATGAAAATTAATTAGTTGTGCCTAAATACAAAATATATACAGTATATATATATGTATATATATATATATATATATATATATATATATATATATGGTCTATATTATGATACTGCACGCTCAGAAGAGCGAACGACACATAACTGACCCCATGTAAGCGAAAGCTTACAACATCGAAACCTCTGAACAGCGAAAAAAATCACTGTTCCAAAACAAAAGAAACAAAAACAAAAAAATACTGTAGAACATTAAAGAAGCCCCCCCACACCCCTACTTAAATATACCAACTCCAAGATCGCACTACAGTGCAGAAAAGGCAAAGTAGCGAAAGTGGCCAAACAAATTCTTTCCCAGAGAAAGAATTCACTGAAAAGCCGCTTTGCTATTTTGCCTTTTCGTGCTTATCAGTTCAACAAAGATGCATTCGACAACCTGCGTCTGCGACAGCATAATAGGAAGCCTATATATATATATATATATATATATATATATATATATATATATATATATGTGTGTGTGTGTGTGTATATATATACACTCCAGATAATATGAGAAATATGAAAACATTGTTAAAGTTCTACTTTTGCCCCAATTCTTCTTCTCACTTCCTTTTGATCAACCTCTCTTTGCCTCTAATATAAGAAGTAGAAATGAAACAATGACTACAAAATCAAACATCTTGAAGGTCAGTACTCTGCAAGTTTCAGAATCAAGCCCATGGATTTATTTTTCCTTTCCAGTGTTTTCCCATTTTAATGGGATCATTAGCTCATTCATGTATGGGATGTTTCCCTTCACAGAAAAGGGATGCCTTGGACTACTTTCAATAAGGCTTCTTGGATATCTATTTTCAGTACCAAGGCACTATTGTGAGTTTATTGGAGTGTCTCTTGTCTTTCCCTTTTTGCTGTGAATACTGACCACAACTCAGTACTCTAATGACATAAGGACAAATTATCCTCAAGCTGATGGAATTTATTACCTATTCCTCAGAGCTCAATACTGCCTATGTAAACAGAACCAATCTGCTGAACTAAGTGGCCAAGTCTGAGGTTTGGTTAGGTCACTTTAGATAGCATTTATTCCTTTATCAACAACACCAATGTTTGCTGTAGAGACAGATCTGATAAGATGACTGATGGTGAGACTGTATCCGTAATAAATACCCATTGCAGACCCTTATTGTTGATTTCTGAAGCAGCATGGACAGAGATTTGTGTTCTCCATTACTCGACACACTAAGCTATTTATCTCTTCAGGTTACTTCTCCACACTGTCCTCTACTACTATGATTGAAGGACTTATGAAATGTTTTTCCTCTCTATAAAAGTAAAACTTAATGATTCTTGGTGGCCTCATTGTTAATTGATTAGGAAATAGGACAAATGTGATCAGTAGCAAAATGAATAAATGTGGGTGATCAACCAGCTGATGAATTTATTAATCATAGCACTCTAACAGCCTACTGTGGATCGCTCCCTCCCCACCCCTAAAAAATGAAAGAGATTTAAGTGTTGGGTCTACGTAAATTCTCTGTTTATTTATTTATTTTAAGTTTTTTTACTGGAATAGAGCACTGATCAACACTGTCCAATTTCAGGCCCAGTCTAAGTTGCACTGAGACAACAAAAATAGCATACATAGTCATTTGGATCACAAAGTATATTACCATAGCAATACAGCATTACATACCTAATACATTTAACAAAATAAAAAAACAACTGAAAAATATTTTTACAAAAGAATACAGAGTGACTGCATTTTATCTACAAGTTCTGGACTAGAGATAAACCAGTTAGTAAAGATGAAGAATATGTGGCTAGATGTAGTAAGATGTTAAGAGTTAAGTGATGTGGCCTGAATAAGGCATTTGCACTGGCTTTATTCAAATAGATTTTGATCTGGATCCTACATTTGGAGTAGATGGAAAGGTCTTTTAAGTAAGGTGTGAGGTCTTTCCAGAGCTTTGGGGATAGAAGTCATGGACAGTACAGTGACATTTGCTGTCCTGGGCCAGATTGGAAGTTGTTAATGGAGTTTGTAGGAGGAACTAATATTTATGAGCTTGGTTGACAAAGTGTGACAATATTATTATGATAAAGTTTGACTATCAAGTAATCAAGTAATAGGTCATTTCTGTATTTAACTGGCAGACATTTGGAATTTTTGAGTGTGATGCTGTGCTATTCATGTTTAGGGGAATTGGTTATGAAGTTACAAACTTAGTTGTCTGGTATTGTAAAGGATGTGGAGTTCTTTTTGGAGATGGTAGCTTTAATAGGTATGCTCCAGGTAGGCAAAAAGCATTCCTTTACCCATGACAGCTCTTGCTGCAAGGAGAAGGAAGTGAGATATTTTGTGAGTCCTGAATAATCTTTGGTTTATTTTTTGTTCTGCATTTCTTGAAGCAGGAAATTAAGTATTTGATCTAGCCATATGGTACGATAATGGAAGGAAGAATTTGTTTCAATATGGAGGTTATGTTGCTCTTTGATATCTAATGTCTTGGGGATATGTGAAGGTTTCTGATGTGTACTTCAAATCATGGATTTGGTTTTGTTTGGGTTAAGCATCCTTTTTTCCATATATAGTCAAGAAGTGAGTTCAGGAAGGTCAAGTTGGGGTTATCTTTTTAAGACAGAGACTGGGTGTTGCTGAACCTAAAGATGACCATGTTGTCTGCATACAGAATATAGGGGAGGTCAAATGGAAGTTTATTTATAAAAACATGAGAAAAGACGTTGAGTTAGGATGGAGCCTTGTGGCACTTTATTGTTGACAAGGGACTACAGAAATGGGGAGAATCCAATTTTTACATTAAAAGATCTCAAGAAGAGGAAGTCTTTGAATCAGACTGGTGCCTACATGTTGACACCAAATTTAAGTAAGTGAGAGAGAAGGGTGGAGTTGTTTATGAGGTCAAATGTCCAAGTCAGATCAATGAAAAGAGCTCCTGTGAAGTTAACACTGTCCACATTAAGCAACATTTGATCGATGAAGATCAAAAGGACAAAATTCATGCTGTTTATTGGAGAGGAGGTGGTACTGTTGCAGGTGCTTTTACAGTTGCTGGTATGTGAGTTTTTCTATCAATTTGCTTGTGATTAGTCCAACTGATTTTACATCAGAAATGCAATGTTTTAATGGGGTTTGGTTGCTTAATAAGGGGTCAAATCAGTACAGATTTCCATATAGTGGGCATGATGTTTGATGCAAGACAGAGGTTGTATAGCACTAGAATGCCAATAAAAACTCTGCAGTGGCAAAGTAACCAAGGAACTAGGATTTCAAAGGTGGTAGTTGCATGAAGAGGAATTTGCTCTACAAGGGGTTCAACTTTCCCTAGTTTGATTAGTCTGAAGAGTGGAAGACAGATAAGGAATGGGAGGCGATGATGGTGTTGGGGAGCTGAAAGGGATTTTGGGGAGGCTGCTGCATTATTTTAAGAAATCAGCTGTATACAGATGAATCTGGTTGCAGTTAATGGTGTTTTGTGCTGGGTTATAGCCTGGAAGTTTTCAGCTAGTAACAAAGTTGACATCTTACCAAAATTGCTTAGGGGACTTAAAACATCATAGCTGCTTTACAATGTGGGAGTCATCTGATGGCATGTTTTGTGAGGTTCAAAGGGTGGAGAAATGGTTGTGTGTGTCATTTGCTGGGCTCTGTTTCCATTTATGCCATACTTCATCATACAGTTGTATCAGGTGTTTACTTTTTTGGTAAGCCAGACATTTCCAAAACAACTGCAATAAAATAATGGTTTTAATACTTTGTAACATGTTTTCTCTGTAATTGTCAGAGTCTTAAACATGAGCATAATGAGTTAAAAATTGTTCTTCCACAGGAAGTTTGTAAGATTATAGCAATTGTGGAGGCTTGGAATTGATAAGAGCTAATTTTTCCAAACTATAATAAATATGAGTGTTTAACAGAACATTGGAGAAGTGGTGGCACGCTATTTTTAGTTTGTAAAAAGTATTAATTCCAGTAAGATTTCAATGAATAAAGATATAAGAACATTAATAGTAGATATTTATAAGACTGATCAAACCATAAGTTGTACACTCTGTCATTGCTGGACACCAAGCACGGACAGTCATGAACATAATGCATTTTTAGATTAAACTGAATAGCAATTTTAGCACGGTAATGTTATACTAATGGAAGTATCAACCTTTATCAGATAATACAGATGCGCAATGGTTTGTTCATGTTCAGATATTCACTGGGTACTATCAAATAGTTAAACATAAAAGTAGTGGCTGTAAAATATTCTTATTGCTTGTAATACTGAAAATTTACTATGCGAGTTTAAAACTGGTCCATCATTGGGTAAATCAGATCATAACTCTATATCATATAGAATTATATATGATCGACACATAAGAAATGTAATGCCAAAAATAAGAAATTCAGCTACGGTCTATTACAGTATGATATAATTAAGAAACAGAAACAGGACCTATTTTAAAGGATAGTATAACCTGAACTTGGGTTACAGCTTGTTAGAAAATATCTTATAAAAACAAACACCATAGTCATTAAGGCAAAGGGCACCACCCCTAGATGGTGGATCTCTGAACTAATTAGGATACATAACACAAAAGATAAGTCCATAAAAAAATTATAATGTATCTAATGAGGAAAAATAAATCAAAATTGAATTGGATTACTAGGGATATCCAACTTTTGATTAAAATGGATAAAACATTATAAGAATATTATTTAGCACAATCAAAAAAGCTTATAATTGCATTAATTCATACAAAAACATATAAATGCTGTTATGGGTATTAAGAATAATGGCATGGTCTATACTGATCCTAAAGTCATTGCAGACATGTTTAATAAAGCTTATGTAAGTTTTAGTAGTCAGAGCTTAATCTGTCATAATGATTTGAATAATATGCCAAAAACAGCTATATCTGTCATGTGCTGTTAATATATATCACAAAAGTGTTTAAAAGGATAAAAAGATATACTTTGATGGGCCCTGACAATATTCCTGGTATAATGATTATTAATCTTTTCTCTGATTTGATTCCAATCCTATATGGGATGTTTAACAATTTATTTCTTCACAATATAAGTACCACAGTCCTTGAAACTGGCTAATATAACTCTAATATGTAAAAAGGGCTCCTACTCAGAGATCAATAATTATAGATCAGTGAGTTTAACTACCATACTTGGTAAATGCTTCAAAAGGTGTACATCAGATATATTGCAAGGTGATAAATTTCTCAAATTATTTGAACCAGTACAGTTTTGTAAAGGGCATGTCAACACTTATCAGCTTAGCTGAATTTTATGACCAGGTAACCCTAGCATATGATTTGGGATTGGCTTGTGGGACCATATTCATTGATTTAGGTGAAGCCACAAAGAAAGATGGCAACCCTAGTTGGGGTATATGCTGCACAAACTTGATGTTCATAGGCAACTTCGATTCTACCTGGCTAGAACCAAAGAATTTAGAAAATCTGAAAAGCTCTTTGTTTCCTTTTCAGAGTCCAAAAAAGGTGGACCTGTGGCAAAAACCACTCTGTTGAATTGGCTATCAGATTGCATCTCCTTTACTTATTCATCAGTGAATGCACCACTACAACACAAACTAAAGGCCCATTCAACTAGAGCTGTTTCCACTTCTTCAGCCTTTACTGCCAGGTTACCAATAGATATGATTTGTGCAGCAGCCACTTGGTGAAGGCCTCATACCTTTATCATTCATTATAAGGTAGATAGGGCTTCCAGGGACAGGGCTTCTTTTGGTTCCACTGTCCTAAGGAATATACTCCCTTGAGCCACCCGAGAAAGATGGTGCATGGAACGCTGCCCATCAGTAAGAATGAACAGCGAGATAGAACAACTTCACATAAAGAAATTATGTACTCACCATAATGTTCCACGTGAGTTGTTCATCTCTCCTTCATTCTTACGTCCTACCTGCCTCCCCCCTCCAGGTTTTCTCAAGGACCGAGAATTATGATTTGTTAAGGTCTGTTTGTCCTTTTCCATTGTTGCCTTAACTTAAGATATGAATAATGGTATATAGTATATTGGGGCAGCAAACAAAATCCGAGGTAACACAGATTGCATCATGGGATAGGGAGATGGCTGTGAGCTGGTTGGAGACCTCGAGCTTTGTAGTTGGCCGAGTCTCGGCTCGAAGCCATCAGTAAGAATGAAGGCGAGATGAACAACTCACATGGAACGTTATGGTGAGTACATAACTTCTTTTTTTATTATACTGATTACAAGGGCTTATGAGGAAACACAAACTTTGCTAGGAAGCTGGTATTGTGGGCTAAAGATTTGGACATTAATTTTAACCTTGATAAATGTAAAATTATGTACTTCAACAACAATATATTAAGACTACCAGCTATTGAACAAAATCACATTTTAGACAAAGTAAAAAGTGATAAAGAGTTAGGTATTACAATCTCTAATATGTTTGCATTTGATGAACATATTAATAATATTGCTAATACTGCTGTGAGACAGCTTGATGTATTACTGAGGAATATTAGAACTAGAAATGGCCATTGCTTAGTTAATTTATATAAAACTTAACATCAGATTTTTGATTGAATATAATAATATTTTGTAATTATAATGTTAAACAACTTAACTACCTAGACTTATTTCAGACAAAACTTACCAAGTTTGCTCATTTAGACATTTTTCATATGGATATAGAGGTAAAAGATTCAATATTTACACTATTAAATATTTTATAGGGCTTATTTTGGCTCACAGGACTATATATGATGAAGTGCTGACTGCCTTATTAAATCTATAAATATATTAAATTTCAAAACTCATTGACATAATAATCTTAAATTTTGTATAAACTATAATAGAACTGCGGTTAGAAAAGCATTTTTGAGTCAGATGATTCCACTATTATAGAAATGGTTACCACTCTCAATTAGAAGAATCAAGTCTGTAGAACTGTTTAAATCAGAATTTGAATTTTGGGTTGGTGTGTCAAGGATTCATAGTTTGTTTAAAATCATAAGGCCTGAATTCTGTGATTTGAAACTATGAAATTATAAGTCAGTTCCCTGGATTCTCTATGCATTGCATGGAGTGCAGTATCAGTGCAGGAGCTCTTGCAGGCAATATGTCCACCATGCGATCCAGGAACAGCCTGCAGGGGTGTGCACGAGCACTCCTGCACTAGTCCTGCACGGACTAAGCCCCTGTATACAAATCACCCCATTTGCAGAAAAAATCCATGCAAATTAGGTGAAATTGTGATCCAGGAAGCTTGCAACCGGCCGTGCAGAACTAGTGCAATCTGCAGAAATGTACTCAGTTAGTAACCAAGTACAATTCTGCAAAATCCAAACGGAGCTGTGACAGTTCCAAATAAAGGCTGCATATCAGTTAGGAAGCATGCCAATGGACAAGTATAAGGCCACTGGCATTGCAAACAGCCAAAAAAATAAAAAAATCAACTTTTATTTTTTTTTATCTGATTTCAGCTGTTTAAGCATAGGGCAGCGGAGCGCAAACGGGATTGGGGGGAAAATAACAAAATAAACCTAAATTAAGCATTCTAACTAAAATCACTATTTTTGTCATGCAAGTCAATGGCAGGCAGAAGACAACATGGCTAGTGAGTAGTGATTGCTAAGGGGGGAGGTTTAGCGTGAGACATGTAACTATGCATTACCAGGCAATCCTATGCAAATGAGGGGAATGATAGTAAATCCCAGTTTTCCCCAGTATGCTAGTAAGGTCTCAACAGTGTAAGAGTAGGAATAGCTCGGTGCAAGCCTAGGAGTTAGCCCTGTGGCTCAGGTTTGCTCCTAGCTTAGCACAACTAAGCTAGGGGTGTGTCTGAATCTACTTAGCACTCTTTACATTGTCTAAGCTGGTGTGTGTGCCACACACTGGGTTTTAAAAAGAAAAAAAATAGTAAAACCAGCAAATAGCTGCACTGTGCACATTTGAGCAAACACCTTCCCCTCTGGTTTTTCCCACTCTCTACACCACCGGTATATACAAGCGGGGAACTTTTAACACTCACAACAGCAAAATGATAGGGGCTGCAATAGCTATCATACAACAACTTGTGGAAGAGGCTGAGGGTAGTGAGGGTGTGAATGCTGTCAACCAACCCACAGTGAAGAGACGGAGAAGAGTATACAGACCCAGGGTAACCTACCAGGAGCTACATGAGCTGGAGATAGTGGAGCGCTATAGGGTGGACAGGGACCTCCTACAGCAAACTGTTGAGCTATGCCAGCCACGCCTCACACACAGAGCTAATAGAGGGGAACCCATCCCATTGGATACCAAGCTATGTATAGGCCTAAGAATGCTAGCTACAGGTACCTTCCAAAGGCCAACTGGGGATATTATGGGGATCTCACAGGCATCAGCATCTAGGATACTCCACCAATTCCTGGATGTCATGTCAGCACATGTCAGTGAGCACATATATTTCTCCAACACCCATGAGGCACTGGCCAGCAATATGCAACTGTTCCACCAAATAGCAGAATACCCTGAGGTAGTAGGTACTATAGACTGCACACACATATGCATCAAAGCACCACCCAGTGAGCAGGGTAGGGTCTACATCAACCGCAAGGGCTTCCCCTCCATCAACTGCCAGGTTGTGTGCGATGCCCAGGGCATAATAATGAATGTGTGTGCTGGCTGCCCTGGAAGCTATCACGATTCCCACATCTGGCATCTAACACAGCTGTACCACAGATTTGCCAATGGGGACATCCCTCATGATCACCTAGTGGGGGATGCTGGATACTCACTGGAGCCATGGCTGATGACACCCATCAGAAATGCACACACACCCAAACAAGAACTCCATAATGAGGCACATGCACAGACCAGAATTATAGTAGAGCATGTGTTTGGGATGCTCAAGTCATGGTTCTGGTGCCTGGACACATCCGGTGGAGCCTTGCACTACTCACCAGCTACATGTACCCAAATTGTCCTCGTATGTGCCATGCTACACAATATGATCCTGCGGAAACAGCTGCAGCAGGAACAGCATGGGGCAGGGCCACACAACCCCCCACCATTGCCAAGGCCTGCACAGGCATAGAGTGATCCAGAGAAGGAACAACCTGAACCTGCCCCAGTAGGCAGAAGGAGATGTGCCCAGTATGCCCTGGCCTTGGCAAAGAGGCAACCCATAGCACATACACGGACACAGGAGGGACCCAGGGAATAAGACCTCTCTCTGACTCTCACATACAGTAAAAGGGATGTGTCACATTACACTACCTGTGCTCAACCATGTGTAGGGAGTGTACTATGTGCATCCAACATAGGCAGCCATGCAGCACCAGCCTCAATACTGGGACACCCACAAGGTAAGTGACTCACACATGCCAGTCAGGCGGGGTGAACATACCCAACAACAGTCACAGTCAGCAGGACAAGTGTAAACAAACACAAACAAAGGCCGTGCTATGGCCTCTGAATGATGCCTATGGGTAACCTCCCCCCCAGGCCTACACAGACAGACTACAGCAGGTTAGGCAGTGGGACATTAGTTCTGAAGGGTAGAAAGTCAGAAACTATGTAGGTAAATCAAAGCTAAGATCTGTAGTACACTGGTATGCCTCTAGTCAGCATGATAGGGAAG
This sequence comes from Protopterus annectens, assembly GCF_019279795.1. Taxonomy (NCBI): domain Eukaryota; kingdom Metazoa; phylum Chordata; order Ceratodontiformes; family Protopteridae; genus Protopterus; species Protopterus annectens. Next base: position 686,929,899 of record NC_056735.1, read on the forward strand.
AATACGTAATGAAATGGAGTACTAGACATACCAGTACAGTAGCAAACGTGTACAAGTGTTAGGTGTGCCCCCCCCATCCTACATAAAAATGTAGTAACAGTTAGGTGTGACCCCCCCAGTCATGTGTAGAAATGTAGAAATAGTCAGGTGTGCCCCCCCATCTTATGTAGAAATGTAGTAACAGTCAGGTGTGCCCCCCAATCCTGTGTAGAAATGTAGAAATAGTCAGGTGTGCCCCACCCCAGTCAGGTGTGCCCCCCAATCCTGTGTAGAAATGTAGAAATAGTCAGGTGTGCCCCAAATCCTATGTAAAAATGTAGTAACAATCAATGCCAAATGATCGACTGATACCCTGCAGAAACAGCATGCTAGCTGTAAGTGTACAACACAATAGTCGGCACTGCATACAAACTACCTGGACTCGATCCACACATTCAGTACAGATGGGCATACTGGACATGCTCACACACTTAGAGAAATGAAGGCAATGTCAGTCAACAACATACTGAAAGGTCACACTGGGCATGCTCACACACAAACACACGAAGGCCATGTCTGCAAACACCAGTGGACCAGACATATCTGGCAGTCGCAGATGTTAGTGCAGACACTCCTCAGTAGGCACCACACATGCTTTGCGCACACAGTGGATAGGAATACAGGAATATATCTAAGGACAACACACTATAATAAGCCAAAGGTAGACATACATAGATGTGTGGAAGAGGGTGAGTGTAACAAAGAGCCATCCAGGGTTGTCCCACCCATCACACAGCCAAAGGGCCACAACCACATGAGGTTCAGATGTCACTCACTGTAGATACTAGCCACCAGTATCTGTCAGCATTACAGACTATGTGGTGCACGTGCTAGCTGTGCAACATGACTGTACAAGGAAGTAGTCATCTAGCAGCTGTATACACGTACCTGTAAAATATGACCCTGTGTGTGCCCGCATGTGGTGTGTCAACCTCTAGATGAATGGGTTATGGCCCATGCACACACACTGCCCTCCCCATAGCCCTACTATGACAATCTTGCTGTGGTCATCCACTGTGAAATACACCTTTGGGAGAGTTGTAGCCCAATAATCTGTGTGGCACATCCCATAACTACATACTGCTGTACTGTAATAAATTAGTTTGGTAGGAGTTCCAATCCCAGACAAGGCAAGTGTGTGTGCGTCTGTCTGTCTCTATCTGTGTAGAGAGCAATGCTTTTTAGGGTAGTCACACTCCCTACAATTCAAATGCTCTACTTTTGGAAGACTGCTAATGTTTTCAACCTAGAAATACATCTCTGGGAAGGTTGCAGCCTCGTAATCTCCATAGCATGTCCTATAACTGCCTAATGCTGTAGTGTGATAAATTAGCTATTTAGGAGTTCTAATCCCAGACATGGCAAGTGTCTGTTTGCGTGAAAAGCAATGCTTTTTAGGGTAGTCACACTCCCTACAGCCCAAATGCTCTACTTTGGCAAGGATGCTGATGTCATCCACCTAGAAATACATCTCTGGGAAGGTCATAACCCAGTAATCCATAGCGAGTCCTATAACTGCATACTGCTGTAGTGTGATAAATTAGTTAGATAGGAGGGCTAATCCCAGATTTGGCAAGTGTGTGTATCTGTCTGTCTGTGCAGACAGCAATGCTTTTTAGGGTAGTCACACTCCCTACAATTCAGATGCTCTACTTTGGCAATGCTGCTGATGTCATCCACCTAGAAATACACCTCTGGGAAGGTTGTAGCCCAGAAATCTCTGTAGCATGATCTATAACCGCATACTGCTGTAGTGTGATAGAATAGTTAGGTAGGAGTTCTACTTCCAGACTTGGCAATTTGTGTGTGTGTGTGTGTGTGTGTGTGTGTGTGTGTGTGTGTGTGTGTGTGTGTGTGTGTTTCTATGTTTGTGTAGGGAGCAATGCATTTTAGGCTAGTCACACTCACTGCAATTCAAATGTCCTACTTTGGCAATCCTGCTGATGTCATTCCTGTGAAATGCACCTTTGAGGAAAGAGCACTCCAGTAATCCCCATGATGTGTCCTATAACAGCATCATGCTGTATTCTGATACAGACCTCTGGTAAGGGTTCGATCCCCACACATGGCAGTTGTGGATATTTTGTGTGTGTTTCTATGTTTGTGTAGGGAGCAATGCATTTTAGGCTAGTCACACTCACTACAATTCAAATGCCCTACTTTGGCATCCCTGCTGATGTCATTTACTGTGAAATACACCTTTGGGGAAGGAGAACTCCAGTAATCCCCATGGTGCGTCCTATAACAGCATCATGCTGTAGTGTGGTATAGACCTCTGGTATGGGTTCTATCACCACACATGGCAGCTGTGGATGTTTTGTGTGTGTGTTTCTATTTTTGTGTAGGGAGCAATGCATTTTAGGCTAGTCACACTCACTACAATTCAAATGCCTGACTTTGGCATCCCTGCTGATGTCATTCACTGTGAAATACACCTTTGGGGAAGGAGAACTCCAATAATCTCTGTGGTGCATCCTATAACGGTGTAGTGCTATTGTGTAATATACTAGTTAGGTAGGAATTCTAATCCCAGACATGACAGGTGTGTGTGTGTGTGTGTATGTGTGTGTGTGTCTTTGTTTATCATTTGTATCCTGTGTGGCGGTGGGGGAGTGTGTAACATCTGGACTCAATGTGGAGCAAGTTTTGCAAACTTCTTATATGGTGGACCATGTATATATCACAATGTCCACCATATAGGGATAACATATGTGAAATAGCCAAGAGGCTGGTGTGCAAATCCATACCCCTAAATGTGACATCAATGCCAGCTGAACAAAATTAACAACCCTTGTATTACCCAGGGTACACTCTCAACCCATGTCTCATATACATACACACTTGCCTAGGCAACAGCCGAACAGCCGCTATGTTGGTAGTACCCTGCATATTGCCCACTGATAGCAACCATGGTGTGACTGCAGTAAGCTACAGAGGGCAAGGCACCCTGTTTATCAGTCCAATAGGCATGTACATGCTGACAGTGCACCTCCCCCATGTTCCCCTCTGGACACCTGCAACACCTGTGGTGCTATCAAATGTGACCCACAAAGGACATAACATGCCTGAAACACAAGCCCGGTATGGACAGATGCCACTGACACCAGGGAATACTGGTATCATGCTATCAATGTATGTGCAGGGCCAACCTGCTGTCCATGAACAGTTCCCACCACATGAGGCCAGGACTGGCACATCTGATGATAACAATCTGTGTACAAAACATGGGCCAGACACCCCAGGTACAGTTCCACATGTCACTGTACATGCATGTGGGAGGTGTGCACATCTCAGACACTGTCCATATCATGAATGAAGGAACACATATGTGGCAAGCAATGCACAGCGTTGGCCACACACAATAGTAACCCAGGTGACTGGATGGTGAATACAATACCCACCTAGGTGGGCAACTCCAGACACTACACCCCTGAGCCACAATACAGACCATTGTCATGTGGTCTGATGCCAAGGTATACCCATCACCTAGCCTTGTATAGCCATCTGGCACCGTCAACCACAACACACTTGTGAAGCAGTGCACACATGCATGTCAGTACTGGCACCTGTGTCTGTGTGTGTGGTGTATGATGCATATGACCACATTCATACTCACTACAACCCCCCATTGGCATACTGAAGCATGCTGTCTGATGTCAGATACCTCCACATACCCTTTGCACATATAACCTCCGTATGACCCCTGTGGAGCATGTGATACCTGCACAGTACTGTGTTGTGGCAATCCCACTAGTGATGAGTTGTATTCCTGTCCCTGCCAAGTATGGCAATGTGTGTGTGTCCCTGTGAGAGTGTGGCTGTGTTGACGCTGACTCCTGTTCATGCGGGCAGGCACGTGTACTACACCTACCACATAGCTACCATATCCCTGTTGCAGATGTCACTCACCATCACATGTATGTTCTGAGGGCTCTCCAGCATGTAACCTATATGGTGCATCCAATAACTGCATGGACATGTAATAGCACTATGTAGTCATCGGGGGGTTGATACCCTGTATTGGTAGGTGTGTGACACAAACATGTGTATGTTTTACTCTTCCACCCCTCTCTGGCTTTTCTGTGCCTCTGTCTGCCTCTCTTACTCCCTCTCTGGTGGATGTGGAGACTTACACCTGCTTTGCTTAGGCAGCAGCATGTGTATTTTAAGTGATGCTCAGGATCAGCTGATGGTCTCTTCATGAATTGCAGCCCTCCTCTAGCTGATTCTAAGTGGAATAGCTGTGGTAACATTCCCATAGCCAATTGCATGGAAACACACACCAATTTCTAGGAACATAATGTTGGTGTTGGGCCTTTCATTCACTGTGAGCAGGAACTTGATCTGTTTGGGAAACAGCATCTCAGATGGATTGGAATTTACCTCTAACGACATACACTGCGGAAACAGGCCAACACACAGGAGGAGGATGTGCCTGACCTACCTACAGACTGTAAGAGCTGCTATACTGCATTTGGAGTAATGTTGGTTTAACAGGGTGTGTGTGGTTATGGATGTCGTACATGTTTACATACCTGCCATGTCAGTGCTATATTTATGAGGGAACACCCATCTGTAGAGCCATCTGCAGACTGGCCAGTGTGCGGTGCCTTTTGTTTCAGATGTTGCCCACAGAGCACCTATCTGTGAACTGCAGAAGGTAGTGTGAGGATTGCAGTCTGTAGATGGTGACTGTCGTGAGAGTTACTGACTTCATATCCCTCATAGGACATATAGTACAACAAACCCTGTTACAACAGTAAATGTATGAGGTTATCACAGCCAACATGTCAATATTGGCCCTGTGTATGTGCCTCCAGCCACAACCTTGACAACCTTTGTACATATGTCATGCAGTAAGGGGTGCATATGTACTGTACACCATAATTACTGACATTATATCTGATAACAAGCCAGTGAGAAATCAGACTGCTACACATGTAATGTATAGTAGGGGTTATATTTGATGACATAACCTGGACATTCTGTGGTTGTGTGTACAGTACTGAGGTCTGGGTACTTATGGTGAATGTCAGCAGTGTGTATAATGTTAATATGTACCTTGGCCTGTGTACAGACTGTGGTAGATGTCATTGTTCTTGGTCCTGTTCTATCTGATGTTACATATATATATATATATATATATATATGGTTCCCCTTCAGGAGGTTGAACAGCTGAAATCTCGAAATGCATATGGTCGAGACCATATGCTCGAAATTTTAGAAGCTCAACCTTCTGAATGGGGATCGGCATACATGAATGGGAGATTTCCCTTTCTGCGCTGTAGTGCAATCTTGGAGTTAGAATAAATAAGTGGTGGGTGGAAGAGGGGGCTTGCCTGCAGAAACATTGTTTTGTGTTTCATTGTTATTTTTTTCTTTCCCTTTCAAAAGGTCGAGATTCTGAAATTCGAGCATATGGCTTTGGCCATATGCATTTCGAGATTTCAGCCGTTCGACCTTCTGAAGGTGAACATTATATATATATATATATATATATATATATATATGTGTATATCTGTATCTGTATATATGTGTCTGTGTATATGTATCCAAGGAATGCCCATGTCAGGTCCTGGTTATGGGATCTGCAACACTTGGTAGTGTATTGCAGGGTGGGCATGTTTGGCTGTGGGGTGGGTATACCTATTCATACAAGACGTATATTGTTTGGGGCCTCTCAACTCCATTAATGGTGCATGTGGACATATATGTCTTTGTTATTTTCCCATTGTTATCTACAGATGTATGTCCATATATACCAATATAGATATATATATATATATATATATATATATATATATATATATATATATATATATATATATATATATATATCTGATACATTCTCTGTACTGTTAAATGACTGGGCTGGATGATATGACTTTGAAAACATCAGGGTTATGTATATCTGACATTGCTTAGTAGTACATCACTGTGGCTATGGAGTTTAGGGTCTTGGGTTCGAACCTTGCAGAGGCTGTTGATTTTGTTGCTGGGCAGAACACAGGCCATTGGATACAGAGTGATTAAGGCAGTTGTAACTGAGTTTGCGTGGAGGTAAGCACTGCTAACTTCTGGTTACAGTTTCTCATACTCAGTTAGCTTCTAAATTGCTTAACCTGTGTAGGCATAGCTTACCCCCATGCAAACAGGCTTAAACCCACTTACTGCTGCTTAAAAGGGCTTGCTCACGCTTATTCCCATGTTAATTTCTTTAAAAGAAAAGAAAAAGGGGTTGACAGGAAAGTGGTGAAAAAAGGGGCACGAAGAGGGAAAGACAGTAGGGAAAATAGCCAGGGATGTGCAGGAAGGGTGTAGGGAAGGTCCACAGCTGCCCATTTCTTCTACAGCAACAGCTGTGCATATACACTGAATTTGGAGGTTGATTTGGACACTTAAACCCCTGGGAGGGGGTGAGGACAACAGTAATACGTTATGATGCCAACCAGACCAGATTACATGTGTCCAGTGGACATGTGTGAAAAATGGACAGCTATGTATGGGGTGAGTTTTTTTTGGGAACAGTTTGCCCTTTTTTCTTTTTCAGGTGAGAGTGGAATGTTGGGGAGGGGTAGTAGGTATATTTGGGGAGGTAGGTTGGGTAGGTTAACAGACAAGACAAACAAGACGCATACAGGGGCAGTATATGACACATGTGGGGGGTAAACACCTTGATGGGGAGGGGTGTTTGGAAATCGGAAGCCCACAAGCTCCCTAGTGGAAACAGTGGGACTGAGGTCCCACCCATGGGCAGTCACCACTGCACCTTCACAGCCCCGAAGATGGCTGTGCTGGGGGCTGAGTCGCAGAGCCAGGTTGACACTCTAATCGCAACACGTGGCCCTCGAGCTGGCATAGATCACCAAACGACTGGTTGATCACTATACACACCACAACCCCGACCTGGCGACGGGTGACAGTTGCCTGTCCACGCCCACTCCCGGGGGAAGCAAGCCCCATCCCCTGAGGCGGTTCCACCCGAAGGTGGTGCAGGACCAACGGACAGGGAGGTCCCAGGTTGGGCACCAAGACATGCTGGTGCCTGGTGCCACGGCCAGCTGAGGTGGGACAGGTGAGTCCACTGGGACTGGCCTTCCCAAGCATGCTGTAGTGTTTAGATTTCATCATCATATGTGGGTTAGTAATAGTCAACACATTCCAGGGTTAGGTATAACAGCATGCGTAGATATTCCCATTAACCCAGACACCAGATAGGGAACAGTTGCATAGCAAATAGAACACATGCATATATGGGACCACAGTGGTAATAAGAACAGCATGCAGGTACATTGATGGCACCATGCCACCAATGTTGGAATAATTCAATATAGCACATGCATGGGACCATTAAAATATTTATCAAAACAATTGGATATTATCAGAACATAGGTGTCAGTACATACCAGTTGGGGTAGGTATGTTGATTATTGTTGGAGATATGGTGGGGGGGAGAGAAAGATGTCAATTAACAGCTACTATACTCCTGTAATCTACATTACTTTCCTAGTCAGTGCTGTTATCTGTACCTTACAAGTCTTACTACACTACCCTATAGCCTTAGTTTGGACAGTGATATGGCTGTAGTCATCGTTACACATGAAAATTTTTTTTCCTGCAGTATACACCTCTTCCCTGGTATACCTGTGGAGGGAATGTTTGTTAACACTAACTGTTTCTACAGATGCTCCCAGATTCCAGGTTGATGTTGTGCACATAGCTATCCAACTCTTTATGCACAGATGCTGGCCATGTGTTGACCACATCCTGGTGTACCAGGACATATCTAGAATATTGCCCTCTTCTTCCACCTTTAGTGACCTGACACACACATATATATGCTTTCCTACACAGTTATATTATGTAGCATAGTGTGTGTGACAGTGACCAGTGATACTTTATTATTCAGAGAAACTGCAACACTCACAATTCCCTACAATACCAGTGTGAACAGTACCTGTACAGGTTATAATGGTCTGTATTTCTCAGCACAGTGTTCATATCTGATGTACCTGTGGGAGCAATGTTTGTTAGCACTACCTGACTGTACCCACACAAGGTTCCAGATTACACATTAGTATTATGCACATACATCTCACTCTGTTACTGTACACACTCTGGTCAAAGCCTGACAACATGGGAGTATAGATAGGACATATTTGAAATATTGCTCTCCTAACAGGTTCGGGGGTTGGAACAGTGACAGGTGTGATCTCATAGATGTTCAACAATCACTTGTATTCCCTGTTTACTGTCTAAACATCTGGGATCATCCCACAAACCTGCCAGGGGGACAGGCAACAGATATGGGTCCATATACTGGACATTCTGGCCTCATCTGTACAGTTGTGGGGTATGATTCTGTATGCAGCCTTATTCCACTCCCAGGATTCAGACCATGGCTGTGTCTGCTAGAACTTAAACAATGTCCATCACATTTATGTCTGCTGTATAGATATTGCTGTATATCTCCTATCTGCTTTCTGTCTTATTAATCTCCTGTGCTTTTGCATTCTGACCTTGTATTACAACACTGTTATACAGATTTCCTAGACAGTTATATGTTGTAGGACAGTGTGGGCAACAGTAATGTGTAATACTTCATTATTCAGAGCAACTGCATATCATTCTTGTATTTCTGGGCACAGTGTTGGTATCTGACAGACCTGTTGGAGGAATGTTTATTAGCACTACCTGAATGTTCCCACACACAGTACCAGATTCCACATTACTATTATGCACATACATCTCACTCTGTTACTGTACACACTCTGACCATAGCTTGACAAGTTGGGGTGTAAATGGGACATATTTGGCTTCTTAGTCACATAAGGTATTGGGGAGTTGCTAGTGTGCCAACTTTGTTATCATAGATGTGTGTCAATCAGTTGTATTTCCTGTTTGCTGCCTATGCATCTGAGATCATCCCACTGATTTCCCAGGGGGACAGATTGATAGGCAACAGATATGGGCTACTTTAATAGACATTCTAGACATATCTGCACAGTTGTGGGGTATGATTCTGTATGCAGACTACTACCACTGGCAGGATTCATACCGTGGCTGTTTGTGCTAAAATAAACTACAGTTCACATCTCAGTTGCATGTGCTATTTGTTTTTTGTTGTCTGCATTTTCCCTGTTTACTGTCTATGTGGCTCTCAGTTGTACTGAATGGCCTCTGGGGATTGCACCTGTCATATGCAGGCATTCCTACACATTCAGTTTATGGTGCACGGTGTGGGTAACAGTGCTTAATACAACAGTACTATTACATGATTGCAAATCTACATTACCATATGCTACCATGATATACGCATGCAGTCCAGCAGTTAGACCTGTTTTGTCAGGCTATTACTCTTTTATTGACATACAAACAATATGAGACTCTTCCTGCCATATTCTCTAGTGTATGCAGTACTTGCCTTGAACAATACAGGTTTATACAGGCAATTAATTTACTACTACTTTTATTTTTATTTCATATGACAGTAAATGCATGAGTATTACTGACCTGCCTCGCATCACAACCTCGCCAGGTGACTGATGTGGGCCTCCTTGTTCGCAGCCTGCTCCATTGCAGCTGTGGGGGACATAAGAGGAATATTGAGAATATTTAGCCGTACCTATCCATGATATACCTGAGCTGGCAATTATTACACATATACTGGGGTGATACTTACACATGGCTGGAACATCCCCTGCCGCTTTAGCCTCTTGGAGCCACTCCTCCAAGAGGTCATCCTTACGCCGCTTCAGGTCAGCATAGTGGTGCCTGACCTGCTCACCAGTTCGGGGTATGCCAGTGGCATTGGTGAGGTCATGGGCAAGATGGTCTCAGGCCTCAGACTTATATTGGGAGCCCTGGTACTAGCCCTGCAGCAGTCTCTGATCATGGTCTTTGACAAGGAGTCCTGTCATGACCTTGGACTCCTGGATGCACCAACGCTGCACCGAAAAGCACACACCTTCTCCCCTTACTGCCATAGTGCCTGCAATGGGAAGCTACAACCAGTTATGAGATGTATTCCCGCCTCTTGGGTTTAAGTAGGGCTGATTTCCTGCACTTTTCCGTGATTCGCCAGGTATGAAAAGGCTAAGCTATAGACAAACCTGCTTAACTAAGGTTGGCATTGTTTAAAGGGGTATAGCACTGGGCACAATTAGTTAGCTGGCCTCCTATGCTGGCCTGTGCAATGCTTAGCATTGCTTACATTAGACCTTGCATTATATTTCCTTTTTGGCATTGATTTCTTATTCATTACATCTTATATATCTGCCTGGTGTCCATGATTAATGTGTACGTACTCTCTATGGGGTCCTTGTGTTTTATTGGGGACTTCAACACTCTATTACAATTACACCTCACTTCTGGGCTTACAACTGTACTCCAGTTCACATATGTATGTTATTTAGTGGGTTATGGAACATGACTGTATACTGATTCCTTTCACAGATTCAGTTTGGTTTTACTTTGGTGAGGACTTGTTTGCTGATACCTCATTCTTTTGTACTTCTGTGATGGCTTGGTGGATAACTACTGTGACTATGGTGTATAGGGTCCTGGGTTCAAGACCTGTATGGCTGTTCATTCTGTTGATAGGCAGAACAAGGGCCATTGGATACAGAGTGATTAAGGCACTTTTGAGCAGGTGTAAGTGGGTTTGTGCGATGGTAAGCACTGCTAACCTGCCATTACATCTGCTTACATAGAGTTAACTTTAGAACTGCTTAACCAGTGCCCGCTTACTAGTGCTTAAATATTCCTATTACTGCTTATTTGTGCTTAAACCTGCTTACTAGTGCCTTATTCATTATGACACTGGCATCTCACATGTGCATTCACTACAGTACTCCAGTTCATGAAAATATGTTATTTAGTGGGTTATGCAACATAAATATTACTCATAATGTGCTTTGCCATGCAAAATGAAATCTGCTGTAGTGGGACTCGAACCGGGAATGCCTGCTCATAAGGCGAATGCTCTGCCCACTACACTATTACTATGCTGATTCATTTGCATACATCTTCCTTGTTATCCTCTTCAGCCATTTAAGCTGCATTAACCGTTGCTAAGCGATGGGCACACATGTGCACCTACAGTTAACTTTAATCAGAATTAAAAAAAAGGGGTTTCTTCACTTTATTTACATATACTGTTGCTGTTGTACATGAGGGGGATTGTTGGTGGGGATATGCGGTCTCCTATGAGCAGTCCCATTCATTTCATACCCCTTTCTGCTGTTCTTCATTGTGGGGCATGTATATTCTGAAACCTCTGCTCTCAGACACGCCCCCCTGCACTCTTACATGCTCCATGTAAGCCTAGGAGTTCAGGCAGCGTGCCTCATTATTATGTATGGTGCGCTACCATCCTGCTCCTAAATGACTCCCTCCGTGCAGGACTAAGCTAGTCCTGCATGGAGGAATAGTAAATCTGGGGGAGTGACTGTTCTATCATCCTCCACTTCACAGACAGGTCTATTCATGACTTATCTACCATCACTACTATGAAACACATGGAATGGGGGCTTGTAGACATACAGTATGTAGTTCTTATATGGAATCCTGTGATATGCTTATATTAGCTATCCTATACACTGACCATCCTTGCTATGGAGAGTTTCCAATGGCCATCATGGGATGCAGACAGAGTTTTGTAAGCATTTGCCTCATTGATCCTACACTGGTTCCTTGCTGGCATGCTGCAGCATTTGAAGGAGTATAAGTGGCCTCACTGATGCTACACTGGTTCCTTGATGGCATGCGGTAGCATTTCATGGAGTACAAGGGGCCTCATTGATCCTACACTGGTTCCTTGATGGCATGCAGCAGCATTTGATGGAGAATAAGTGGCTTCATTGATCCTACACTGGTTCCTTGATGACATGCTGCAGCATTTGAAGGAATATAAGTGGCCTCATTCATCCTACACCAGTTCCTTGATGGCATGCTGCAGCATTTGACAGAGAATAAGTGGCCTCATTGATCCTACACTGGCTCCTTGATGACATGCTGCAGCATTTGAAGGAATATAAGTGGCCTCATTCATCCTACACTGGTTCCTTGATGGCATGCTGCAGTATTTGACAGAGTATAAATGGCCTCATTGATCCTACACTGGTTCCTTTATGGCATGCTGCAGCATTTGAAGGAATATAAGTGGCCTCATTCATCCTACACCAGTTCCTTGATGGCATGCTGCAGCATTTGATGGAGAATAAGTGGCCTCATTGATCCTACACTGGTTCCTTGATGACATGCTGCAGCATTTGAAGGAATATAAGTGGCCTCATTCTTCCTGCACTGGTTCCTTGATGGCATGCTGCAGCATTTGATGGAGAATAAGAGGCCTCATTGATCCTACACTGGTTCCTTGATGGCATGCTGCAGCATTTGAAGGAGTATAAGTGGCCTCATTGATCTGACACCGGTTCCTTGATGGCATGCTGCAGCATATGAAGGAGTATAAGTGGTCTCAATGATCCTACACCAGTTCCATGATGGCATGCTGCAGCATTTGAAGGAGTACAAGTGGCCTTATTGATCCTACACTGGTTCCTTGATGGCATGCTGCAGCATTTGAAGAAGTATAAGTGGTTCCAAGGGACTTGAGAAGAGGGAAACACTGCTATATAGGCATTCTATGAAACAACTAATTTCCCTTAGGTTCTAGGGACCAGTGACGGCATCCATATTATCATCAGGGTTCCACTTGGTCCTCATGGCCGCCAGTATGTCAGCTACAAGAGCTTCCAATCCATAAACTGCCAGGTGGTGTGCAATGCCCAAGGTATTATTTCCAATACCTCTGTGAATCATGCAGGTAGTTTCCATGATGCCCACAGTCCTCAGATGTCTAACCTTTACCAGCTGTTTTTATGAGGGAATTTCCCACATAGACATCTAACGTGGAATTACACTCATTCCCCGTCACCAAACTGTGCAGGAAAGCTTGCAGGAGTATATAATGCAATCCACTAATAAAAGCATCCACTGTTGTGTTGCAAGTAATGATGGATATATATCTAAACTATGGCTTATGACACCTATATGCAGACATCAGAACATCATTGAGGTGTCATATACAAGACATTGTAGAGACCTGCAATATCATCAGGTTTGTGTTCAGAGTGCTGAAGGCCCATTTACATTGCCTGGATACCTCTGTTGATGCACTGCAGCATGCTCCAAGTCTTATAACAAGATATTTGTCACCTGTACTTTGCTACTCAGCATGGATTTACAAAAACAGCTAGTAACGCCAGCTAGACCTGAGCTAGCAGCAGAGGTGTTGCTGGGTGAGGAGTTGTTGGGGAGGAACAAGTTGCTGGTGGCAATGAAGTAGCATCCCTTGATCCGATGATCCCTGTAGGGGTATGTGCTTCCTGTCCCTATACACCAGCAATTTGCAGGTGTTGCAGGCCCTTGCATAAGTCATCTCTTATGCTATGCCATGTGCCTGGATCATTGACTTACTTATGTATTGATATATGCCCAGTGGGACACCTACGTCAGTTACAGTTATCCCAAGAGATAAGCTTGGCATCATCACCAGTTCAGTTCCCACAACCAGACCTTCTCGATATATATCAGTGTCCTCTCAGTGTCCCAAACAGGGACACCAAGATCTCCCTCATGTTCACACTAAGAACTGTTGATGGTGGTCAGGCCATTCTCTCCATTCAGATGGCCTGAGTTTTTGTGCAGGTATGATGCCTAAATTAATAGTCTATGTGGTGGACTTGTGTTGTTGTTCTGTTGTACCTATCATCAACATTCACATCTGTCACAAGGGCCTTATTCATGTTCCCTGAAGGCCTTATTAGCTTTGTAAGCATTTAAAATGTATTTATCATGGGGTTGTATGGCCTGTAAAAGAACCTCTGTTTTTGCAGGAGGGAAGTTCTCCAGACAATATCACTGTTTTTGTGTTATTGTAATACCTGTACACAGGAACATTCAGTTTTGTCAGTGCCTAGGGACAGACTTATTGCCCATTCCCTGTCTACCATCCCTACTGCAGTTGTGACTGCAACATGTGCAATGCCTGTTACACAGAGTTCTCATTGGTCATGCTCTCACAACAAATTGGTGGTGGCAGCATGGACAAAAGTTATGTACCAAGCAGCCTGTAATATATCTATATAGACCTGTAGCCTCCTGGCAACACAGTGTATTCCATATTCTCACCTCTGCAGTCTGACAAAGATGCAGTAAGTGTGCCTTCCTAACCTCACCCCCCCTTTTCTGTGTATGTTAGCTGGACCACTGTAGCAAAGCATGTTCCTTCCAACACATCCTCCATGTCTGTGTTTCCACCCAACATGGAATCTACAGCAATCCTTCTCATTATGCATTCCAGCAGGTGGGCTAGAGACTAAGAGACTTGTGCCCTCTCTGGTTTCATTTCCCTTCCCCACCTTCCTGTATTTCCAGTCCTAAAGAAAGCAGTTTGGTGCTGAACAAGACCCCCCCCCCAAAGATACCCATTCTGTATCTCCAATTGCTGATAGCCTGCACTTTTTTACCAAAACTGCTGTAATAAGTTTTTTTGTGTGTGTGTATTACACTCTAAAATTCTCCTTAAAAATCTGTGATTTTGAATGTTTCTGAATTGCATATATATAATGCAGTGCGATGTCAGCTCTATTTATGTATTTTGTTTATTGACTGGAGCAGTGGGCTGATCCATTATAGCCCCATTTTGACCATGCCCTGGAGTTGCATTAGATGATAAAGAAGGTGCCATACTGTCATAAAAGCAATGGTTACAATACAGGATCTAATTAAAATGTACATATTGAGAACATGGAATAGAATCAGCTTTGCAGTACAATAAGGTAGAGTTTATAATGTAGGATATACTGTGGCAGGGCTAGTTACACTGAGGTGTAAACCTTGGCTGTAAATGATTGTCACTGTTGAAGTGAAGTGACACCCCAATCCCATGTGCAAAAATGAGAAAAGGGGTTGAAGATGGATGAATGGATATAATAATTACAGGTTGGTGAACAGGTTGCCGCTGACATTCCGTATGAAGGGTATACAACTACCTTCCTTATCTTTTCCTTGCAACCTGAAATAGTTTATTTGTGCCATCCCTGAGTCCCTTTCCAGGTAGAGTGACTCTGATGCCTTGGCTTTTGCTATTCAACTCTTCTCTTAGCCTCTTTGTTAGCCAGTCAGTATTCCTTCTTAGTCTGGTCTGTCTTTTCTATCTCCCACTTTTTCCTACACTCTTTCTTTCTTTTGATGACTTCCAGGACTTCTGTATTCCACCACCAGCTTTTCTTATGCACCTTATTTCCATACCTGGCTTTCCACATACCTGTTCTGCAGTCCTCACATGTGTTGTTTTGAGTTGCTGCAATTTTTCTTCATCTCCACCTATTTGCTCTTCTTCTTCCTGAGGTGCTAGAACCCTAAGCAATTCCTTAAACACTTTTGCTTTCTCTCCGGTCAACTTCCAGGTCTTCAGCCTAATCTCTGTTGACCTTAGAGCCTTCTCTGACACTATTTGCAACTGATTGATTGTGGCAACCAGTGATTTATGCTGTGAACTGATTGTTTTGTTGGGGATGACTATGCAGTCACTGGAGTCTTTGGCAAACACACATGTCCATTTGGTGACATTAGTCAACACAACTTAATCAGCCAGAGCCAATTTTTACATGTCAAGTGACTAGTCCTGACAGATCTGTGTTCTCCTGTCTTGAGGATACTGCTCATCACAGCTGATGCACAAAGTCATTGGTAGACACCATCTTGAGTCTGTGCTGCTGTCCACAGCTCCATTCTTGGGTAAGTTTGAGGTGGAAACAAACAGCATGCTTTGGGCAGACTGGAGGAACACCAAAGCCACCAAGGGAGAAAATGCAAACTCCATGCAAGAACTGGCTGGAGGTCAGGTTTGAACCTTGTGCATGGGAAGTGAAGACCTTAACCATTATGACAAATGGTATCAATTAAAACACCGCAGTTACATAATGGGGAACATTTTCACCATTACAAACACCACAGTTTGTAATGATGAAAATTTTGTTTTACCCGAAGTAAATAACTAATAGTGACTCTCAAAAAGCATTGTTTAGTTCACTTTTATTTTCTTTGTTTTTGAAATTGCATGTTACAGTACTGCATGAAAGCATTACTAGAGTAATAAGCAGGGCATACTTCACTGCTACGTTCTACATCCTTTCTGAAAGGCAAGGAGAAGAATGAGTAACTGTCAGAACGCATGCGCACGTGTGCGTGTATGCTACGAGTGAAGTAGGTTGCATTTCTTAATGATGCACCATTAAAAGGACTTAAGAAAATAATGTAATATTCCAGACAGTGCTGCCTCTTGCTTAGTGGCTTTACCTGGCTGGCACTGTACACCTGAATGAAGTACAATGGACTGCAAGCTCATATTCCTTGTTTTTTCTTTCCATATTTTATCAAGGTATTGTTAATGTGCCCAACACAGATTTCATCCCTTTGTTGTCTGCTGCCAGGCAATGCAGCTCTAATCAAGTTACTTGCTATGCAGTGCTCCCAGACTGCACCTGAAAAGAGGCACTTTGCACACACATTTAACAAATTAATAAAATGAGGAAAAAAGGACAGTGAGCAAATTAGCTCAAGTTTAATGGGGGGTTTACTGTTATGAAGTGGGGAACTCAATGTCTAGGTACTCCATATAACATCTAACTTCAATGATCAAGGACAAACTCTTTAAATCAAGGACACTTTGTCAATAGGTTCATAACTTCATAGGTTGATACTAGGCTATCTGCCCTAGGGCATTTATAAGCCTAGCCAGAGTGTGTTTGGCTTTCGCCACCCTTTTAGATTAGTTGACTGTGCCTCTGTATAGTAGGTCACAGAAGGTAGCCCTTTTAATGTTAGTTTACTGTACCTCTGTCAAGCAGGGACACAGAAGAGATCCCAGGGATAAACTTACGATCTCCCATCCACTCATCAAGATTTCTCTTGAAGAGGGTTAGGGAGGGGATCTGCCTAACATGGATTGGGATTTTGTTCCAGAGTGAGGGGAGCCTCTGGGATATGAATCTGTCCCTCCAAAATGTCCTATTTATTTCTGTGTTGAGGTTCAAGTCCCTGGAGTGTGTAGCTCTAAGGGATTTGAATTTCCTGAGGTGAATCATGTCCATTAATTCTGGGTTGGACATGGCTTTATACATCAGACACAGATCGCCTCTGAGTAGGCGGTACGCAACTGAGTAGAGCTGGAGTTTCTTTAGCTGAGCTGCATAGGGCATCTGTTTGAGCCCCTTGATCCTCTTGGTGATGTACTTTTGGGGTCTTTCCAGTTGCTGCAGGTGTCGGGTAAGGTACATCCGAAATGGGGCATTGTATTCAATTATGGGCCTGATAAGTGATGAGTAGAGGGGCACAATGACCTCTCTTGATCTAGATGTGAATCCTTTCATGATAAGGTGGGCTATATAGAAGGTCTTTCTAACCACTTTGGCAGCGTGATTGTCACAGGAGAGATTGCTATCGACTTGGGTCCCCAAGTCCCTAATTATTTCTTCCATACTTAATGGATTACCACCTATGTGGTAATTTGTGGGCACTTTGCTTTTCCCAAAGGGGATGACTATGCACTTTTTGGCATTTAGCTTTAGGCCATGGCTTTGGCACCAGTTATCCGTCTCTGTGAGACCCTTTTGGAGGATGCTTGTGTCAGCCAGAGAGTCGATTATGGCACCCAGTTTGCAGTCATCTGCGAACTTGGTCAGCCATAGTCCACCCGTGTTAGCCTGTACCTCTGAGAAATATATACCAAACAAGAGAGGCCCCAGGACTGAGCCTTGTGGGACACCACTTGTAACTGGTTTAGAGTCTGACATGGCACCTGCTATTCGGACCATGTGGGTTCTATCCCTGAGCCAGTTTGCAACCCATCTTGTGACATAGGGGTTGTTATTTAAGCTGGTGAGCTTATTTATGATGCCCGAGTGGGGTATTGTGTCGAAGGCTTTTGCGAGGTCCAGGTAGGCTGTGTGAACTACCTTCCCTTCATCTATGGCTTTGGTAACTGTTTCAAAGAAGTTGACCAGGTTCAGGAGGCAAAATCTGCCCTTAACAAAGCCAAATTGGGTAGGATCCAGTGTCTGGAGGTTCCTAATTTCTTTGTTTATGATTTCCATGACGATACGCTCCATAGCTTTGCAGATCAGGCTAGTCAGGCTTATATGGCAATAGTTTCCGTGGTCTGTTGTCACACCACCTTTGTGGAGTGGGACCACTGTTACTGTACGCCATTCCTTGGGTACATATCCTGTAGTAAGGCTGAGATTGAACAGTGACTTTATATGAGGGTTTAGTTCTTCTTGGAGCTCATGTAAGACACAGCCCGGGACACCGTCTGGTCCCATTGATGCTGTGTTTTTTGCTTTGGAGAGGGCAGCTCTCACCTGTGCATCTGTGACCTCAGGAAGGCTACACTCTGTTGGGATAGACATTTGCTCTTTTGTGGGGGAAGGGGGGTATACTGGTATTAATCAGACCATTTGCATTAACATACATTTACTGATGAGTAGGGGTTCTTTAATGAAAAGCAGTCTTGTTGTACTTGATTACTGTACTTAGTGTTCTGACACAAAGACAGAAATTTGGGAAGGGACACGCAAAAATCTGAGCCAAAGTCAAATATGTCAGGGAAGAAGACATCTGAGAGGTGCATACAGTTAATGGAGTTTACAGAAGAAAAGACTGCAGCAGCAGTGTCATTACTGGGGCAACTGATTTTAATGTCTTTAAACTCACCAAAATTCCTATAATGAAATGTTTGCCTTTTTTCTTTGCTAAAGGCATCATGTTATGTGCCAGGACTGGTGCAACAGAAGGTACAGAAATATGAGGAGAAAGTTGACATTACATGACTGGAGGAATAGTCAAGAATACAGCAGTTTAAATCTGAATCAAAATATTGCAAAATTATACGTGTAGTTTTGGGAGGTAACAGCAAAAGATAAATTAAGAGGATAGTCACATCTGATGACTTAAAAGCAAGCAAGTGGTATGAAACAGCAACACGGAAGGTTCAGTAGATACTAAGAAGATACCCCCCCCATAGGAAATGAGAAGCTATTTTCTTTTCATCTTGGTAGACAGCTAACAAGATCTATATAGAATAGACTGTGTAATCCTAGTAGCAATTCAAAGAGGAAAGAAGCATTTCAGGGGAGGGCAACCAAAATGATTCACAGTCTATTTCTGAAGATCTATAAGAAAGCCTGAAAGGACTTAAGATGGAAAACATGATGGCTGATTAGCTATACTAAGCTCAGGGCTCTCAGCTGTCTCTGACTTTGCACAACATTCATGATTTTGCCTGATATTGTTGTTCTGTCTATTATCAAATTTTTGATTTTTGAGTAAATCACTGAGGATTACTATAATTCAGTAATGTCAAGTTTGAGCGTCAGACTTCTCACTGTTCATAAAATCCATGTTGATGGAAAAGCTGTTATTCTATTAACTTTTTTAGTGAATTTTAGTAATATTTAAAAACTATCCCTAATTTTGGGTCTTTGTCCATAACTATTTTTCTGATTTGTCCAAAATTCTTTAGCAAAAACATTGAGAAGTATGACCAAATTGTGCAAATATAGTTCCACACTTTTCTTTGTGACATATTTTGAGTTGTTATGGTTACTTGTTTTTATGCTGCTTTAACTAATAAATTTCTTTCAGGTCACAGTTTGCTGGCTCATTGTTTTTCTGGATGTGCCTTGCCTTTGGAGCCGTGCAATTGCTTTTGTGCAGGAGGACTTGTTTGGTGGTTATATTTTGAGTTGTGACTCACAAGGATCCAAGAGGGATCACTCCACTTATTTAATCAAACAGTCCTGAGGAAAAAATGATTTGCATCTAGTAGATGATTTTTTTTCTCTGTCTACCATTTCAGTTAATTATACCACCATACCTGTATGTTTCGTATTACTCTTCAAATGAGCCCTGGTCATGGCTGAAAAGGATAAAATTACTAGTGAACCTACCTGGTTAACAAAAAGGAATTAAATAATCAAAATAAAATAAAGTAAGAAATATACAAAAGGATGTATAGTATCAAAGAAGAAACGCTTAAGTATCATGAGAAAATCCATAGCACCGGGTACCACAGTTCCATAAAAATAAACAAACAAAAAAAATACAATAAAAACATTTAAAATAAAAGGAGTGTGTGTTTGTGTGTGTGTGTGTGTGTGTGTGTGTGTGTGTGTGTGTGTGTGTGTGTGTGTGTGTGTGTGTGTATAAGAGACAGAAAGAGAGAAGAGGATGAGAAAGAAATAGAGCTGTGTTACAACAAAGTAGTCACTCAGAGAAAGATGCCTGGAAGTATTGTTTTATTGAATGGGTGGTAAACTAGTGGAATATACTTCTTGAAGAGGTAATAGACAAAAGTCAATGAGTTCAAGAGCAACAAAGAAAGGCATAAAACTATCTTCACAAAGAAAATCTGCAATGTAAATAGAGCCTGCTGTCTCCACTAAATAATCGATAGACTGGAATGAGAATGTAACTTATACTTGCCATCCCCATTTGTTTTCAAGTTTCTTTGAAACACCGTGAAATTTACTAATATGCATGCATTTTCTGGTATCTGCATACTGACTGATGTAGTCCTCACACAAGTATAGCTAGTCTTATAAAAAGGGTATACAGGCTATCCACCTAAATGAAACTTTAACAGAGGTCTTAAAATCATAAGATCAGAAAAATCAGTCCATGACTGCAAATTGCCTTTGTTTGTATTGGAAACTTTCTCCAGTATGAGAAGTATGTTTACTACAGCACCTTTATCCCAGGTGTCTACTGTCATGTGCAGGTGCACGCAAACACACACACACACACACACACACACACACACACACACACACACACACACACACACACACACACACAAGAATAACTAAAATACAACTTCCATACTTTCTACTTTCTAATAAGAAACTATGCTATCATAATAAGTTACTGAATAAATCATGGTAGGTCTAGATACTTATTTTTGGTAATTTGATAAAATCAAGAAAGCAGAGTTGCAAATGAAAGCCTGTTCATTGGTCCATGTACCTCTCAAGTTGGCACTAATTTGTATAACATTCCAAGAAAGGCATTCATGTCTACTGCATATAGCAAAAAGTTTAAATGTTTAAGAAGTTATTCCCCTTTGTGATACGAATGTTGAACCAAAACATGTTTTGGGCACCAATCTGACTACAGAAACTCTAGGTTTACCTTCAGTGCTCTGCTTGTTAATAAAGTCAGTTATCTTAGTTGACTTTATGTAATCTGCATGGCTGATGTAACTTTGTTTCCAATCTGTAGATTTACCCTGGCCGATTTAATGTAAGGCATCTTTAGCTGATGCAGTTTTGTTTCCATGTCTATTTATTAAGTTTCTTTGCATGGCAGCAATTCCATTCACATTCAGTGGTGTGTATATCTCTCACCCACTCATTTTTCTGTCTTTGTTTCTCTTCTCTGTATTCCATCATCTGACCTCTTCAATCATATCTCCTTTATCATCTCCACTCTGCCCGCAAAACATTTCTAACCTTTCTAACCTTTTCTTCTACATCTCTTTCACTCTGGCCTCTCCAGCTGTGTCTAACCTCTCTAGCATTTTTTTCTACATCTCCACTCTACCATCTCCAGCTGCTACTCTTCACTCATCCACTGTCTTACCACTAGCTGCTTACCCGAATGTGCTCCTACTAACATTTGTTATTAATGCATATATTGCATGGTCTAAGTATTTCTGAAGTGTTTTAGATATTGCTTTGTCTGCACTTTGTCAATTAAGACATATAGTCATTAACAGCTCAAGCCA
The DNA here is from genome assembly GCF_019279795.1 of Protopterus annectens. NCBI lineage: Eukaryota > Metazoa > Chordata > Ceratodontiformes > Protopteridae > Protopterus > Protopterus annectens. The sequence continues at coordinate 686,951,788 of NC_056735.1, forward strand.
TAAGTGTGTTATCTAATTTTATTGAACAACCACATTTTCATTTACTTTGTTATACAAATCATAACATTTATCTTTGTCAGCTATTCATTTATTTTTTTTTTGCTGTATCCGTAAGCTGAGCCTGAAAATGGTTTAATGACATCAGTACTCTACCCTGGTTAATGTCTAGGCAATCTTTTTTATGTAATAGTTGCACTTTTGAAAAACGTGAAAGAGACCAGCACCCGCCTTCCAACTGCCATCTCAGAGGAAAAGTGCCACTTTTGTTATCAAGCTAACTGGAAATCATAAACCCGGTTTGACAGAAGATGCTAGCTTTGTGCCCATGCCTGACAAGCATAGTTTATGCCCAAGTGGTAACCTATATATTTACACACTCTCAAGTTTAGCATAAAGAACAATAAACAGTCACGGCAAACACCATTTTAAAATGTGCTCAACAAGGCTGTGTAGAATGGTGATACTATGCCACAAAATACCAGTACACTGCAATTTGATTTTGTGGTAAATTTTTTTTTTTTTTTTACATTTTTGGTAACTCATTGGTCTGAGTTTATGCTTCTTACAATAATATTTGATAACATTCTTTAAACATCTACCAATAAAAAAAATAATGATTACATTTACATTACATACAGGAAAACAGTCAAGTACCAGAATATGTTAGAGATAGCATCTCCTAACAAACCATAAAAATTTTGCATGTCCAAATGCACAAAATAACAATCGGGCAATCATGAATGGACATTAATCCAAAACTACTGTTTTAAGTGGAAGGAAAGCTCCGGACTACTTGTGGGGATACACCCAATATATCTGGTGCATAGTGTAATTACGTCGAAGCTTTCCATAACTCAGAGAAAAAAAATACTTACAAACTAAGTACTTGCCTTTCTCCTTTCTTTATTGACTTTGTATTTAAAAAAAAAAAAACGCTTGAATTTTGCTGATTCAAGTGTTTAAGCTTTGGAAAAAGAAACAAACCCATTTGCAATTGGTATACTGAATGTTTACATATTATTAGTCACTGCCACTTTCAGATCTTTTTATATGGTGTTTTTTCGGTTATTGATAAATACTCTGGAAATCAGAAATCTTCTAAATTTAATGCAGTACCTCATTTTATATGCAACCACAAAAAGCTGTGAGGCAGAGCAGAAAGCAAGTTGTTAGTCTGTGTCACACTCATTTGGTGAAGATGATGCGGTGACATGGAGGCAATGTTCTTTTTTTCCAAATCTAAGCTACTACGCTAAAGCATCAGCAAATCTGTTTTTCCATCCAATACTTAAGTTAAAAGACATATTTCAGCCAAGACACATGGGAAGACATTTAAAAAAGGAAGCATTCTGATAATCAGGCATTCCAAAGCAGGTGGGGAGCAGCATGCTGGAATATCATCACAGCAAACATCTTACACAGGGTATAATTACAGATGAGGGGCTCAGCAATGCAGGGCAGCCAGATGTAAGATTACTAGGGGCAGAAAGCACTGCATGAAGCAGGGGTAGCCGAGGATTCTGTAAGAAACAGACTCACCATTCTTTATTTCTTCTTTGCTGCCCTTTCCTCCATTGCGAGGACCTTGAGAGAAAGGCTTAACTACAAAATAGACAACACATATAAGCAATGATCTCTGCAATTTTTTTTCACTTAAACGTTCCTCCTTTACCTAAATCAATCTACCTTCACTATGCCAAGTCAACTGCCTTATATCTCATGGGATACAGTACTTTATGACAGATTAATGGCAATGAGGCCGGCTGTAGATGTCTTTTCATGCAGCTGTATTATAAGTGCAATCTACTTTTAGCAGAAAAGTTAAAGTGTTCATCTACCTCTGCTGACAGAGAAATAGTTAGGGTCAGGTTCCAAAAGAATTGCTCTCGGTGCAAGTCTGCCCTAATTGTGTAAAACTTGAGCTCAGTGTAAGTGACTTAATTTGCTGTAAGGCCTATCTATAAAAAGACTTAAACCAGAGGCTCGATTCCAAAAGACTTGCTCTCAGTCTAAGTTGTTACTTAAACTGAGAGAAAGTCTTTTGAAATTGAGTCTGTACTCGTTTTTTTATTTCCTTGTCTAAAAAAAAGTTCAAATTCAGGCTCAGCATTACTTTTCAATATTCATTTTATATTTTTGAACACAAGTATTTCAGTTTACAGGATGTATAAAGATAATCTAACATCACAAATTACCATTTCTTCTGTCATACAGGAGAACAAGTCACTTAGTATAAACTGGATTAGAGATAATTGTGTACTGGAGGAATTCAACGTACTTAAAAAAAAACAAAAGGCTGCTCCATTGATGAATGAGTAATGGTAAACTGCAGGAATCCTGCTATCATATAACAATACTCACTAGAACAGTCAAATCCACTTCCTCTGTAGCCTTGTTTACATTTGCATTTGAAGGATCCCAGTGTATTTAGGCACTCCGCATGTGGACTACATGAATGTGTATTTGCAACACATTCATCAATATCTATAATAAGAGAGACACTGCTGTGAAGTTCACAAGGCAGAAAACATTGAATTCACATTAAATATTTCATATGATTTACATAACATAGATATTCTATATAATTTTATGAACAAGAGCTACTTAGGAACTTTCCCTTAAAAGATAACTAGATTAATAAAGGTGTTTACTATAACCAAACATACCACAGTGAATACAAAATTTTTCAAAAGCAAAATAGATCTGCCTGTCACTCATCAGGCACTTGTCTTCATAATATGCATTGAAATTACCTGCTGTATTATTTTATCTGTATGCATGTGTGAGTGTGTGTGTGTGTGTGTGTGTGTGTGTGTGTGTGTGTGTGTGTGTATGTTGTGTGTTTGTGAGTGTGTGTTTGTGTGTGTGTGTGTGTGTATGTCTATGTTGTGTGTTTGTGAGTGTGTGTGTATGTTGTTTGTGTCTGTGTGTATGTATGTGTGTGTGTGTGTGTGTATGTTATGTGTTTTGTGTGTGTGTGTGTGTGTGTGTGTGTGTGTGTGTGTGTATATTGTGTTTCTGCATGTGTGCATGTGTGTGTGTGTGTGTTTGTGTGCATGTTGTGTGTTTGTGTGTGTGTGTGTGTGTGTGTGTGTGTGTGTGTGTGTGTGTGTGTGTGTGTGTGTGTGTATGTGTGTGTATATTTTTTGCTTCATGGGTTCGTAAGTTCATTGGTGTATACTAGGCTAATGACCACATGGACCTTTTTAAGCCTAGGTGCATATTCCAACCTAAATGTGTCCCTTTATTTCATAGACATTTATTAGGAGGGGATATGTTGATTAGGGAGTTTCTAAAGGTTATGCGGGGGTTATGTTTGTTTGAGCATGGTTACTCCCTATCTCTGTCTAAAAGAGACATGGGGACCAGACCCTGGGTGAATTTAAAATTTCCCATCCATTGGTCTAAGTTATGCTTAAGCACAGTTAAGAGTGCACTCTACTTTGCATGAATTGGAAGCCTATTTCAGGGCATGGGATCCCCTGAAACATAGATCTGTCTCGTCAGTATGTCCTATCCATGTCACAAGCAAATTTAAATCACTGGATCTAGTGGTTCTGGTACTGTTCATTTTGCAAATGAGCAAAAGGTCCCTCAATGCTAGATCTGAGGATACCTTGTATGTCAGGCATAGATCACCTCTCAGTAATGTGTATTGAGAAGGGGCCTTAAGGTGATCTGTATAGGACAAAGTATTTATACCCAGAATTCTTTTGGTGAGGAACCTTTCTGAGTGTTCCAGCATGGATCTGTTCAGATAAATGCTGAATGGGGGGCATTATACTCTATGATGGGTCTGATAAGGGTCGTATAAAGTGGCACTATGATTTGGTCCTGGATACTATACCCTTATTTATAAGTTGGGAGACATAAAATGATTTTCTTACTACTGTGGTCACATGTTGGTCAAAGGCCTGATTACTGTCTACACATGCTCCCAAATCTCTTGACTACTGAGTCTACTCTTATGGGTGTCTTATTGATGTAATTATTAGCCTGGGTGTCCATTTTCCCAAAAGTCACTATAATGCATTTCTTGGTATTGAATTTTAATCCCTAACGTTGGCACCAGTCATTTGTCTGTATTAGACCCCCTTACAAAATGCTTGTATCATTGGGTGAATCTATGACAGCTCCTAATTTGCAGTCATCTGTGAACTTGGTCAGCCAAAGGTCTTTAACAGACACCGCTGGTGACAGGTCCCTTAGTCCCTTTCTTATCAATGTACTTACTGCATGTTATTACTTTTGTATAACAATTGTAACTGACTTCTGTAGCTTTTCTCCTTGGGTCTTCACTGAAAAAGGGCCCCTGGGCTCAGTTGGACTAACCTGGTTAACAAATGATAATAAATAATATAAATAAATAGTGGAGATGGTCTCACCAACCCTTATTTCCTTGGTCCTGTCTGTGAGCCAGGTGGCAATCCAGAAAGTTACTTAGGGGTTTAGGCCCATTTCAGTGAATTTGTCAACTATACTTGAGTGGGATGTTGTATTGAAAGCCTTAGCAAGATCCAGATAGGTAGTATGTACCATTTTCCCCTCAACCACAGGTGACCTTCTCAAAAAAGTCCATCAGGTTTAGCAGGTATGACTTTCCCTTGAAAAAGCCAAACTAGGTTGGGTCCAGGGTTTGAAGGTTGCCTATGACTTTGTTGATCATATACATGACAATGTGTTCCATTGCTATGTATATTAGACTAGTCGGACTGATGGGTCTTTAGTTTCTGGGATAAGCTGATGGTAACCTTTGCGAAGTGGGATTGACATAGTAGTCTTCCATTCACATGGTGCAAAGCCTGTTTTGAGGCTATAGTTATAACGTGACTGAATTGGTTCTGATAGGTCATGTTTCCAACTATTTAGGTGGCAACCCAGGATATTGTCAGCGACTGCTGAATCTGTGTTTTTGGCCTTAGCGAGTGTCACCAGGACTTGCTCACTGCTAAGCAGGGGGTGGGTATGCTACTCGGTACTTCATGGGAGGTGAAGTTTGAGCTGAATTTGTCAGCCAGAAGATTCGCTATATCACTCTGCTCAGTGAAGGTGACACTACTGACCACAAGTTCGGCATACTACTGGATGATGCCTTTGAGGTTTCAGACATAGTTGTAGAAGGCCATGTGGTTGTCTTTAGCCTGTGAAGTTATACTGACTTTGTAATGGGGCTTTTTGAACTTAATTAGTCCCCTTTGTTTCCTGTTTAGTTTAATTAGAGAACTCATATCATTATGAGAGTTGCTCTTCCTGATTTTGGCCATGAGTTTTTTCCTTTTGTTATAAACCCTATTAAAGTTATGGTTCCACCAGTGAAGTTTATTTTTGGAGTTTGTGTTGGGCTTATTTGTCGTAAGTACAGATGCCTCTAAGCAGTCATTTTCATGATAGTACAGGGTCTCCGTAAACAATTTTTTATCGTTTGCTGTGAACTCAGGACTCAGAGGTGCACTGTATTTTGGCAGACTATCACTTAGTAGGATGTAGTTTGCATTGGAATAATTGCCAGCTGTTACAGGGTTTGAAGGGGTTACCAGGTTGATTCTCATTTCAAAGGAGACAGCTTTGTGGTCTGATCTCACCAGTGAGGATGTGACATTCGGGGGGGGAGGGTGCAATGGTCTCCCATATTACTGAGTACTCAGTCCAGTATGTATGAACCTCTGATGGGTGTGCTACCTGGTCAATGATATATGATTTAATGAAGTCCAGGAATTGTTAGGTTTGTAAGTTAGAGGAAGTGTATATTTTCCAGTCTATAGAGGTGTAGTTGAAGTCTCCCATGAATAGAGTATTTGGTTGAATCCTAAGTGTCTCCATTAAGTTGAGGTACAAGCTATGGGATTTCTAGGGCATAGAGGGTGACCTATAGCTTGCTAGGATGTGGTATGGGACTTTATCCAAGGTGATTTGCACAGGGATAAACTCCAGGGCATCATCCAGTTTAACCAGCCTCAACATATGCTTGTTGTTGATGTAGATTGAGACTCCTCCAACTTTTGAACCTGTCCGTGCAGCTAATGGTCTGAATGTGTAGAAGACACTGAAGCCCTGCACTGCCAAAGTACTTTCTGTGGCTTTAAACCATGTCTCAGTAATGGCACAGATGTTTATATTCTCCATTGTGGGAAGAGCTTGAAGGGAGTGGAGTTTCTTGTTTAGGCTGCTAGCATTTAGCAGTAATACCTTTAGGTTTCTTTGCATTTTATTTGCTATGTTCATATGTTTGTCAATTTAGCATTGCTTACAAAAAGCTTCCAAAGGCTGGATAAAGTTTTAGACAATATTCAGAAACCAAGGGGGAAGAGGTGCAGGTCATCCTTTGCAAAGCAATATAGTTTGTTAACCATTTCCTCCCATGCTGACAAATATTGAATCCTCCTTGAGTGACACCAGAAACTAAGCTAATTATTGAAGTCAATCATCTTTTGTTTGCACTGTGACATCATCCTTGGTGATGGTAGAATGCTACTCAATGCAAAGCACATACCAGCCTGGGACACATATTCAGAGAGATCAGCAATGTCTCTCTTATATAGTCCAGGAAGTAAGTCTCGGGTCATTAAGACTCACATGGACTATGACAGAATCATACTGGTACTTGTGGTGCAGTGACTTGAGGGAGTGCATAACTTGACGCAGAACCTGGTTCCAGATAAGCAACTAACCGTTATCTTCTCCTTGTTCAGTCTGGTGAGTGGGCACATCTGTGCGTTGTACAATGGAGATCCCTCTGACAAGAGTCCTGGGTAATATCTTTGCCTTATGAGTTTTGCTGTTGGAGCTCCAATGGATGTAAGTGTGTGGTGTTTGGTTTACTTTTGGTGAGTGTTTCAGAGATTGCTGAGGATAGGCATTGCTGTTTATAGGCTTAGGAGGTCTTTGTGGTTCATTGTACATGTTGGTGTGAATGATCTAAGATGTACCTCCCTGGACTACATGAAAAGAGACATTGAGGAGCTCTCTGATCATGTAGCCCAAGCTGGTATGACCCTGACCTTGAGCAGCATACTACCTTCACCTAGAATGATACCACAATACAAAGACAAAATGATCAATTTCACCAATTGGCTAAGCTTCTGGTGTCATTATAAGGGGATCCAGTGTCTGTCTGCCTGGGATGACATGATAGACAAGCCTCGCTGTTTTGCCAGATACGGGTTGCACCTGTCACCCCTAGGTTTTCGAATACTGGCCAAGGCTCTTGCCGTCCCCATAGTGCCTTTTTTAGGCAAGGCTCAAAGGACAAACCAACCACTGTAACTAGCACAGGTAACCAAAAACTAAGGGTAATGCTACTCAACGCCTGAAGTCTCAACCTCAAAATGCACACACTCGAGGCTCTCCTCAGCATGGAGAAAATCGATGTTTGTGCAGTGACGGAAACCTGGTTCAAGGCTCAAGAGAGCACCCCAGCACTGCCAGGTTACAATTCATATCATACCATATGAAGGAAGGACACTGAGGAAACTCGGAGCTATAATATATAACATTAAGTATCCTGTTTTTTGTTTATTTTGTTCTTTATTTCTTTGTTATTTATAGCACTTTGTGTACTGTGTATTTTTCTAGCTAGTTTCACTGTGTGTGAGGTATTAACTGGAAATTGTCCACCTTTATTAAGCATCTGTTGGGTTGTTTGTTTCTAATAACTTGTTGCAGATAAACTCTTTTTTCTAGAGGCTCCTTTAGCTGTTTAAAACTTTCATTTAAAGGCTCACTGCTGCTTTTCAGCTGTGAGAAACATTTCTGCAGTTTGTTCTAAGTAGTGGGGATATTTGTAGCATTTCCATATTCAGGCTTGTATTTGGGCCTAGTGTTTGTGGAGGCTGTGTGTCTGAGCACATATTCAGGGCCATCTTGGTTTAGCCAAAGCCATCAGGCATTTCAGTGAGAGAGAATTGTTTGAGGTCATTGGCTGACTGAGGTCACCTGGACTACAGCTTAGACTAAGCACCTCATTGTTTCTTTTGAGATTTCTTTCTTAAAAACTGTCTCAGGTTTCAACTTTCTGTTACCTAAGAAGTTCATTTGTGAGTGTTCTGCCATTTCACACTGAGCTTGATCAAAGGAAGGACACTGAGGAAACTCGGAGCTACAATATATAACATTAAGTATCCTGTTTTTTGTTTATTTTGTTCTTTATTTCTTTGTTATTTATAGCACTTTGTGTACTGTGTATTTTTCTAGCTAGTTTCACTGTGTGTGAGGTATTAACTGGAAATTGTCCACTTTTATTAAGCATCTGTTGGGTTGTTTGTTTCTAATAACTTGTTGCAGTTAAACTCTTTTTTCTAGAGGCTCCTTTAGCTGTTTAAAACTTTCATTTAAAGGCTCACTGCTGCTTTTCAGCTGTGAGAAACATTTCTGAAGTTTGTTTCCCACTCTCCCTCCCTGTTGGTATAGTGTTTTTATAGTTGGTGGCTTTGCAGTTGCCCACCCCTAGTGTAAATTTGATCTGGGACCCTCCTCCCAGTCTAGTGTCATTACCTCATTCTACCCAGTACAGGGAGAACATTTGAGAAGGCCAATCAGCTTAGCTTCTGCTACTCCTTTCTCTCTTTCCACTTAAAAAAAAAAAAAAAAATTATCTGCTTTTACTGTATTTGTGTTTCTTCCTACCTTATTTTGCTTTTGCGTCATCTTAAAAGTACTCAATTGTATTTATTACTGCTTGGTGTAACTCATTCTAAGCCTTTTAGTTTAAGCACTTGGGCTTCAGACCAGTTGTTTTACATTAAGAAGGTTTGTGGTCTGCACTGTAGTGGCAGAACAGGTAGCTTACATCCTTCTAAGTTGGGAACTGCTGATTGAGGGCTCAGTGTCTGTTATTCTAAAAGTGTATTAATTCTGGTTTAAGCACTTGGGCTTCAAGCCAGTTATTTTACATTAAGAGGGTTCGTGGTCTGCACTCTTGTGGGAGGAGAGGCTGGACTCTGCACTTCTGAGCTGGGAATTTCTGGTTAAAGGCTTATAATGCCTGCATATTTGAACTGCTTCTTACTGAAATTGGTACACCTTGTTTGCTGTAGCATAGACTAGATCCAGGCCTGTTGAATCTAGCTTTGTTTGTATAACTTGAGCACTAATCCAGGCATTCTTTAAAGCATTCAATTGTATTTATTACTGCTTGGTAGTAACTTGATTAAAGTGTAGCTATCATTCTAAGTCTTTTGGATTAAGCACTTGGGCTTCAGACCAGTTGTTTTACATTAGGAAGGTTTGTGGCCTGCACTGTGGTAGCAGGACAGGTAGCTTACATCCTTCTAAGCTGGGAACTGCTGACTGAGGGCTCATTGTCTGTTATTCTAAAAGTGTATTAGTTCTGGTTTAAGCACTTGGGCTTCAGGCCAGTTATTTTACATTAAGAAGGTTCGAGGTCTGCACTCTTGTGGGAGGAGAGGCTGGACTCTGCCCTTCTGAGCTGGGAATTTCTGGTTAAAGGCTTATAGTGCCTGCATATTTGAACTGTTTCTTACTGAAATTGGTACACCTTGTTTGCTGTAGCATAGACTAGATCCAGGCCTGCTGAATCTAGCTTTGTTTGTATGCTTGTTGTTTGTTTGCTTGTTATTTCCCTGAAACGCTAATTTCACCTAAAATGCGGCTTTTCAGCGCTTCTGTGGATCCCTAGTGATATCTGCATTGCTTACTGTACTTATTTCCTTGTTTCACTTGAAAGAAAGTTACTGTTTGTCATTTTTGCATTTAAGTTACCTGTAACACATTGCATTTAAGTTACCTGGCACTTGCTCACTAAGTCAGCACTAAAAAATTAAAAGCACTACACCCTCACAAACTCCCCTTGAGTACCTTGTTCCCCATTGGCCCTTTTTTCAATTATAAAGGAATTCCCAATACTATTCTAGCATGTCCAAAGGTCAGTTGTCAATCTCCTCTCTGGTCCAGCTGGTGAATCTGGGAATCTTGAGGCAATGTTACAAATGTCTCATGTACACAGACAACCCTCTCCTCCTCCCAACAAATTCCAACACGTGAGAGATGCAACCATATAGCCAAACTGGAGGCTAAGTTCTCTCAACTCAGTACTGGCGTAACCAGTCAGGAGGAGAAGGAAACCACACTCACTACAATTCCAGTCTCACATAGACCTACCACGACAGCAAACCAAACACATAAACACACAAAAACGTACTCGGAAGCTCTAAATAAAAATCTGCCCAAGCAGCAGAGACCTCCAAAGCAGACACCCAAGCAACCACTACCCCAAAACAAAACACGTGCAACACATAGCTCACAAAGCCAGTGTGCCGAACAGTCACAGCCCTTAAGGCTAAACAACACACCTGATACACTTGTAATAGGTGACTCTATCGTCAGGCACACTGACGTCCCGCTTACCAGGCTGAACAAGGAGAAGGTCACGGTGAGCTGCCTGTCGGGCGCTAGGATCCGTCACATAACACAAGCACTCAGGTCACTCCAAGGCAAGTACAAATATGACTCAGTCATTGTCCATGCTGGTGTGAATGACCTGAGACGTACCTCCCTAGACTACATGAAAAGAGACATAGAGGAGCTCTCTGAGCATGTAGCCCAGGCCGGTATGACCCTGACCTTGAGTAGCATCTTACCCTCACCAAGAATGATGCCACAATATGAAGACAAGATGATCAATTTCAACAACTGGCTTAAGTATTGGTGTCATTCAAAGGGGATCCAATGCCTGTCAGCCTGGGATGACATGCTTGACAAGCCACAATGCTTCGCTAGGGACGGCTTGCACCTGTCACCCTGGGCTTTGGATATTGACAAAGGCTCTTGCTACCCCCATAGTGCCTTTTTAGGCAAGGCTCAAAAGACAAACCCACCTCCATAGGTATCACAAGGGATAAGAAACTAAGAGTAATGCTACTCAATGCCAGAAGTCTAAACCTCAAGATGCACACTCAAAACTCTCCTTAGCATGGAGAGCATCGATATCTGTGCAGTAACAGAAACCTGGTTTAAGGCTCCGAGAGCACCCCAGCACTACCAGGTTATACCTCATACCATGCTTTTCAGCCCCAAAACTTGGACCCGAACCACAAAGGAGGGAGTATCAATATTCGTCAAAGATACCCACACCTCCAAGTTGGTGGCACAGCACGAAGCATCAGAGACTATCCATGTGCAACTAACAGTGGGTAAAACTGCCTTCCAGTTTATAGCCTGCTACAGACCACCCTCCCAAACCCATGAACCCCACTCAGCCTTCCTGAGAACACTGGAAAATATGAAGGTCTCTCCAAACACCATTATATTGGGTGACTTCAACTACCCAAACATGGACTGGGAGCATTACTCTAGCTCCAACACCCTAGCCCAAAGGTTTCTAGAATTTATAAACTCAAATGCAATGGAACAACTTGTTACCACTCCCACAAACAGGGAAAACATACTGGACCTGATCATCACCAACATGGGGACTCTATGCTCCAGACCAGAAGTGTATCCCTCACTGGTAAGATCAGACCATAAACTAATCTCACTGGATATTCACATCCCGACCCCTCCTCCTGCCCAGAAAACCACAGTGAAAAACTTCTCTAAAGCAAATTTCACACGCCTCAAAACCGAGGTGGTATCCATAAAAGCCCCCGGGCCTGTGGAAAATACGGCCCAGACCGCAGAATCCTTTATAAATGCATTCTATGAACACCTTCAGGAATGCATGGATCATGCAATCCCAAATAAAACCAAGACCCAATCTTCCAAAGGCAGACATCCTGTCTGGTGGACTCCAGCCATAAACAAACTATACAATAGAAGGAGGAAGCTACTACATGATAGAGCAAAATCCCAAAAAGGGAAGGCATCTCTGATCAGTATTAGCAAAAAACTACGGGCACTCATAAAATCATCTAAGGCCAGCTTCGAGAGAAAAATTGCACAGGACACTAAGGATAATCACAAGGCTTTCTTTAGTTATGTTAGGAACCTGGGTGGGAATTCCCAGATATGCTCAGAATTAGCCCAAAATGACAAAAAATACACCGAACCCACAGACATTGTCAACATCCTAGCTGACAGGTTCAGCACAAATCCCCCCCCTCCCCACCAAAAGGGCAAATATCTATCCCAGCAGAGTGCTGCCCCCCTGACATCTCAGATGCTCAGGTAAGAGCCACCCTCTCCAAAGCAAAAAACACAGCATCAATGGGACCAGACGGTGTCCCGGGCTGCGTCCTACATGAACTCCAAGAAGAGCTAAACCCAAACATAAAACTACTGTTCAATCTCAGCCTTACTACAGGATATGTACCCAAAGAGTGGCATATAGCAACAGTGGTCCCTCTCCGCAAAGGTGGTGCCTCAACGGATCCTGGAAATTATCGCCCCATAAGCCTGACTAGCCTGGTCTGCAAAGCTATGGAAAGGATCATCATGGACCTCATAAATAAAGATATTGGGGACATACAGACACTGGATCCTACCCAGTTCGGCTTTATTAAGGGCAGATCCTGCCTCTTAAACCTGGTTGATTTCTTTGAAACAGTCACCAAGGCCATTGACGAGGGGAAGGTGGTTCACACAGCCTACCTGGACCTCACAAAAGCCTTCGATACAATACCCCACTCGGGCATTATAGATAAGTTCACCAGCTTAAATATAAACCCCTATGTCACTAGATGGGTTGCAAACTGGCTCAAGTACAGAACCCACATGGTTAGAATTGCTGGAGCCATGTCAGACTCCAAACCAGTTACAAGTGGTGTCCCACAAGGCTCAGTCCTGGGACCTCTCTTGTTCGGTATACATTTCTCGGAGGTACAGGCCAACACGGAAGGACTGTGGCTGACCAAGTTTGCAGATGACTGCAAACTGGGCGCCATAATCGACTCTCCAGCCGACACAAGCATCCTCCAAAAGGGCCTCATAGAAACAGACAACTGGTGCCAGTGCCATGGCCTCAAGCTAAAAGCCAAAAAGTGTATAGTCATCCCCTTTGGCAAAAACAAAGTGCCCATAAATTACCACATAGGTGGTAATCCATTAAGTACAGAAGAAGTAATTAGGGACCTGGGGACCCAAGTTGATAGCAATCTCTCATTTGACAACCACGTGGCCAAAGTGGTTAGAAGAACATTTTATATAGCCCACCTAATCTTGAAGGGATTCACATCTAGATCAAGGGAGGTCATCGTGCCTCTTTACTCATCCCTCATCAGGCCCATAATTGAGTACAATGCCCCTTTTGGGATGTACCTTACCAGACACCTGCAGCAACTGGAAAGACCCCAAAAGTACCTCACCAAGAGGATCAAAGGGCTCAAACAGATGCCATATGCTGCTTGGTTAAAGAAACTCCAGCTCTACTCAGTGGCATACCGCCTGCTCAGAGGCGATCTGTGCCTGACGTATAAAGCCATGTCCAACCTGGAATTAATGGACATTCTGCACCTCAGAAAATCCAAATCCCATCGAGCTACGTGCTCGAGAAACTTGAACCTCAGCACTGAAATAAATAGGACATGCTGGAGGGACAGATTCATAACCCAGAGGCTCCCTTCACTCTGGAATAAAATCCCAGTCCAGGTTAGGCAGAGTCCCTCATTGACTCTCTTCAAGAGAAATCTTGATGAGTGGATGGGAGATCGTAGGTTTACCCCAGGTATCACTTCTGTGTCACTGTTAGACAGAGGCACAGTATACTAACCTTGAAAAAGGGCATAGCAAAATTAATTTAAAATGGGTGGCGAAAGCCAAACACACTCTGGCTAGGCTTATAAATGCCCTAGGGCACATAGCCTAGTATGAACCTATGAACCTATGAACCTTCCGGCCTCAGTTATCGGATTGCAGTACAAAAGGCAGAGGTGTATCCATATTCATCAAGAATACCCATATCTCCAGGTTAGTAGTGCAGCATGATGCCCCAGAGATCATCCATGTGCAACTACCAGCAGGCAAAACCACATTTCAAGTTGTAGCCGGTTAAAGATCACCCACCATGTCCCAAGATGCTCACTCTGCATTCCTTGAGACATTGGAAAATATAAAGGTCCTACCCAACACCATAATCTTGGGTGATTTCAACTACCCTGGTATAGACTGGGCGAACTGCCAATGTTCCAACTCCTATGCTCAGCAATTCATAGAATTTATAAATTCAAATGCCCTTGAACAACTAGTATGTTCCTCCACTAGAGGGGACAACATATTAGATTTAATCATCACAAATATGGGCGCCCATTGTACCACACCCGTTATCACTCCCTCCTTGGTCAGATCCGACTACAAACTGATAACCCTGGACATACTCACCCCTCCACCTCCCCCAGTCAAAGAAACCATAGTCAAAAACCTTTCCAAAGCAAACTTCAAACTACTTGCATCTGAAGTGGAAAGCTTCACTATTCCCTTGCAGAAGGATAATGATATCCAGGATGCGGAATCCTACACCAAGGCACTCTATATGCATCTTCAGGATTGCATGGACCATGCTATACCAAATAAAACCAAGACTCCTTCCTCAAGCAAGAAGAAACCAGTCTGGTGGACCCCGGCCATAAGCAAACTTTACAATAAAAGGAGGAGACTTACACAAAAAAAGGCCAAATCTCAAGTAGAAAAATCATCCCTGATCAGCATTAGTAAGAAATTGTGGGCCCTCATCAAGTCAAATAAAGCTAATTTTGAAAAGAAAGTTGCCAAGGATGCCAAGGATAAGCATAAGGCCTTCTATGGCTACGTCAAAAACCTAAATGGCAATGCTCAGGTCTTTTCTGAGCTAGTACAAAATTGAACAAAATACACTGACCCTTCTGACATTGCCAACATCTTGGCTGACAGGTTCAGTGCAAATCCCCCCCACCACCACCACCACCTACAGGGCCTATTACCATTCCAGGGGATTGTGTAAGTCCAATTATTACTGATATGTTGGTTAACAAGGCTCTATCTAAAGCTAAAAACACTGCCTCCATGGGACCAGATGGTATCCCAGGCTGTGTCATACGCGAGCTCCAAAAGGAATTAACCCCGCATCTTAATACCCTGTTCAGTCTCAGCCTCTCCACAGGATATGTTCCCATAGAATGGTGCACGGCAACGGTGGTCTTGCTACACAAGGGTGGGGCCACAACTGACCCTGGGAACTACCGACCAATAAGCCTGACCAGTCTGATCTGTAAGGCTATGGAGCGAATCATTATGGAACTCATAAATGGAGAGATTGGGAACCTCCAGCCGCTGGACCCCACACAGTTCAGCTTCGTCAAGGGCAGATCATGCCTCCTGATCCTGGTGGATTTCTTTGAGACAGTTACTCAGGCTATAGACAAGGGAAAGGAGGTACACATGGCTTACCTTGACCTTGCTAAAGCATTTGACACCATTCCCCATTCAGGTATTATTGATAAGATCACCAGCCTGGGCATAAACCCTTATGTCACAAGATGGATCACAAACTGGCTCTCAGACAGATCCCATAAAGTAAGAGTAGTGGGATCTATGTCCGAATCCAGACCAGTAACAAGTGGTGTGCCTCAGGGCTCTGTCCTGGGGCCCTTCCTGTTTGGCATATACTTCTCAGAAGTACAGGCAAGCACGGAAAGGCTGTGGCTGACTAAGTTTGCGGATGACTGCAAACTGGGTGCTATAATAGAGTCTCCGGCTGACATGGAGATCCTCCAGAAGGGCCTAAATGAGACTGATGCATGGTGTCAAAGCCATGGTCTCAAGCTAAATGCAAAAAAATGAGTAGTAAGCCCCTTTGGAAAAAACAGAGTACCCGCAAACTAC
Source organism: Protopterus annectens (assembly GCF_019279795.1). NCBI lineage: Eukaryota > Metazoa > Chordata > Ceratodontiformes > Protopteridae > Protopterus > Protopterus annectens. Next base: position 686,967,535 of record NC_056735.1, read on the forward strand.
AACATAGGAAGTAGTTCCCTAAAATCTGAAGAAGAAATAAGGGATCTAGGGACCCAAGTAGATAGTCAGCTTTCCTTTGATAACCATGTTGCCAAAGTGGTTAGAAAATCCTTCTATGTGACCCATCTGATCACGAAAGGGTTCGCTTCAAGATCTAAGGATGTAATGGTGCCCCTCTACTCTTCCCTCATCAGACCCATTATTGAGTACAATGCCCCAATTGGAATGTACCTGGCTAGACATCTCCAGCAGCTGGAGAGACCACAGAGGTACCTAACCAAGAGGATTACTGGCCTCAAACAGTTGCCCTATGCAGCACGATTGAAAAAGCTAAGACTGTTCTCTGTTGCATGCTGCTTTCTCAGAGGCGATCTCTGTCTAACGTACAGAGCCATGTCCAACCAGAATTGTTGAACATGCTTCATCTTAGCAAAACCAAATCTACTCGAGCTACACGCTCTAGGGATATAAAGCTCAACACAACAATGAATAGAACATGCTGGAGGGATAGATTTATTTATGTATTCATTGATAAATGGATTTGAAGGAATTATAAATAAATAATCATTATTTCTTCATTACTGCGTGTTCACTATCGTTTTTTGCTGGTCGTTGGTGGTTTACATTGTTGGCTTAACCCTGCATGCCATCCTTGCAGAGCGTATGGTTGTTTCCCGATTTACATAAGACAGTGCTGCTCACTATCACTCTTCAAGAGGAACCTTGATGAGTGGATGGGTAACAGAAAGTTCACACCGGGGATCACACCAACAGCACTACTAGATAGGGGCCAAGGGTACTAGCTGCTAGTACAAGGGTCTAGGGAACTACTAAAGGGGCGGTGAATACCGCACAATATGGTTGGGCTAATATATGCCTTCGGGCAGATGGCCCAGTACCAACCTATGAACCTATAACTGGTAATACTCTTATGCTGTTTCATTGTACAGCTGAAGGGTATTAATTTATTTTTCTCTGTTTTGCCCGAGTTTGAGGCACAATGTGTAGAACATTATGATCAGTTACGACATTCAGTTACAGTACTATTATAAACTATTTACTTGTATTATTTTCTAATTACTGCTGTGTGAGATATAGCGGTATTCTCTTATCCAGGTTTAAGTAACATGGCCCAAGGTTTATCACAACATTCTAAGGCTAGTTGTATCCAATATATCTACTGCTGTATTCCTAGATTTTGAGACAATGAAATACTATTTTAACAGGCTGTCCTGTAATAAATATTCACAAATGTGCTGTTTTAAAAGAAAATAATGCAAGTGTCATTGGAACCAAACTACTCTAATGTCAGGATGGGGAATACTGCTTACTACCTTATTTTACCAGCAGAAGAGTGTTACCTGACATATTCACTGTATACCTTTCATAAGTGAACATATATATATATATATATATATATATATATATATATATATATATATATATATATATATATCAACTTAATTTAATATGACTGACAATGCTACTCACTCTGCAATAATGCATTCCATCTTCTCTTACCTTAATGTTATTCACTAATCCAAGTGATGGTGTTAATTAAACACTGCATCTAGCATTGTCCACATATAGTACCTCAGGCAGATTGATACTAATGTCTTAAATGTTTACTTGGCTGAGTGGTGGCATACTCTGCTCCACTTCTGCATCACATGTTAACAGTCCATGAGCCTTGCTTGATTTTGGCATTCATTGTCTGAGTCTAAAAATAATATATCACTGGTTCTTAACATAGTGTTCTGTTCCTGCATTAATTTCTGGACTTGGTTAGTTCAAAAGTCTTCCCTCCCTCAGGAAAGGTCATGGATATTTCTTTTTAATGCTATGTATGGCAAGCATGCAGACTGCCATAGCAAGATGGGTCCCCCCTGTCCTAGACTGATGTGAAATGTATGAGTTCATATGTTGCACAGTGGCTGCCGAAATATCTTGGGAAATCAAATAATTTGTTCTCTGGTATAGCAGATTCTGTTTTTACCATCATCTGAAAAAAATATTGTTTATAGTTTTACCCAGGGCATGCCATTTATTTCTCCATATCTTTTCACATTCTGCAAATACATGCCACAAATTATGCCAATAGAGTTTCTCTACAACCTCTGTAAGTCCATAGAGTGTGGGCAGTCATGTATTCTCTACATATCACAAAGAAAGAATAGAGAACAATAGTCATACCACAGAATTCATTCAAGACAAGCTTGTCTCCAAGTCATCTTCCAGTCAATACAGGCAACAGAGCTGTTAAATGTAACATCTGCAAATATGGAAATATGTGTATGGGTGGGGAAACACATGCTTATCCTGTTCCCTGTTTGCACAGAAGAAACATCTGGGGATTTACAATGAAATGCATTATACTAGGGGTATTATACTTTACAGGACATCAGACTATAGGGACAGATTCTCTAAGCTGTTCTCTCTCTCTTTCACACACACACACACACACACACACACACACACACACACACACACACACACACACACACACACACACACACACACACACACACACACATGGGTGTGCACATACATGTACACACTGACACACCTACAAATGAAACTGTGGAGGTCCATGTTTCTCCAAATCACATGAGCCGATATGTTTACTGTACAAGACAACAATGCTCAGTTGCTCATGTTCTTCTTTACAATTTGCATAACAGCATCACAGAGAGTGCACAGCTTTTCAATCCAACTGCACCTTCCGTGTAATACTGAAATTTCTGTTAACAATTGAAAGGAACCCACAAGTTTTAATTGTATTAGTGCAAAAAAATGTTAAGGCAGTATGGTTGGCTTTTATTTTAGAGATAATGTCTTGCTAACACAGTTTTTCTTTTCTTTTAGAGGTGATCTCTTGCAAACTCTTCTTTCTCCAGAATATTTCAACAGCAACAGTCTGTTCTTCACTTTCAGCCACCAATTACTTTTGAAGATTGGAGGACCACCGCTTAAACATCAAAATGTCCTTATTTACTTTTTTTATTCTGATGTTATATACATCATTATTTATTAGATGTTATTTTTATTTTACATTTGTTCACTGGGAGAGTCCGACTGGACACAGGTCCTTTTTCAGCGGAGGCTCCGGGAGGAAAAGCTCCCATTACAAAACATAGAATACAATTACTAGTACAACTACAGAATAAAAATACAAATACAAATACTGCAGGTTTTGACAATAATTCAACATTACAGGATTTAGATGGCTTGTAACATTGAGCCGCATATGTTAGGTAACACAATGAACAGATGCATAGTGACAATTTGTATGATTTGATAATCCTAACAAAACCAAATACAAGTAGGATTTGACAGCATTTCAAAATTAAATGATTTAGATATTTTTTTAACATTGAACCACATATGTTAGGTAATACAATTAAATGGATACATCAGTTACAATTTAAATGATTTGAATTCCTAACATAGTGCAAAATGTTAGTCTGAGTAAAGAAATGATGAAGGCCAGAAGGAATAAGTATTGTTAGTGTGCACTAATTAGAGTGTACAGAAGGAGAGAAAGTGGAATTCTGTTATTGAGATTAGTAGTATGGAAGTGAAGTCAAGGGAAAAGTTAAGTAGGTACAACAGTTATGGGTGAATTACCCAGGGCTGGTGCAGGAGCATAGCCATGTGTTTGCCAAATAGGTTATTAGAGTTTAGTTAAGCCGAGTTAATGAAAACTGGGATACTATATTGGTGGGCAGTGTGTTCCACATTTTGGCTATGTAGTTAGAGAAAAGGGCTTCACCAGCTGTGTTGGTAGCTTTTGTGTTCTGTAATAGTAATTTACTACTTAAGTGGAGGGGCCTGTAATGTGAAAGTGAGAGTATTAGATTTTGTAGAGCAGGGTTTTTTCAGGTTGGTGCAATTGTTTATGTGCAAAAGTGAGTAGGTTATAGAGGAGAAGGTTGGAAAGTTCCAGCCAATTTAGTTGTATCAGAGCTGAACAATGATGGGACCTGAAAGGGGAATCAGTGGCAAATTTTGCTATTTTATTATAGCAAGAGTCAGGTTTGGCTACTTCAGACTTTCTGATGTTTGTGAGAATTGGGGAAGCATACAGGACGGTGGATATGAGGTGCGTGTGTGCAATAGTAGATTTAGCTTGCTTAGTGAAGAACTGTTTATTTCTGTAAAGCATTCCCAGTTTTATGTACTTTCTTATGGTCTGGAAGATGTGGATGTCAAATTTCATGTTGCATTCAATTTCTACCCCAAGATGTTTACTGTGGGTAACAGGGGTGATGGTGGTTTTGTTCATGGGCATGATGTTAAAAGTTGGAATAAAAGAAGGGGATCTTGTTGGGTGGAACAGGAGAAGTTTAGTCTTGTTAGGATTTAAAATTAGCTTGGAGTTTGTGAGCCATGTTTCAACTGATAGAAAGGACTCTAGTGTAATAGTATGGAGCTCTTGTAGGGATGATGCAGCACAGATTAAAGTGGAGTCATCTGCGTATTGGATAATGGAAGCATGTAGAGAGGCTGTATGGAGATTGTTAGTATAAAGTGAGAATAGTAGGGAACCAAGTATGGAGCCCTGGGGGACACCAAGTGTAACTGAGAGGAGTGGAGACAGGTCATTCTGCCATTGGACAGCCTGTTGTTGACCAGATAAGTAACTTTGGCACCAGGAGATAGAGGATTGACTGAGACTGAAATCTGAAAGAATTTGAATTAGTTTACTATGACTGACCATGTCAAAGGCTTTGGAGAGATCTAGAAAGGTGGCTGATACAAATTTCCTGTTGTTTCTGTGGTGATTCACTGTATTAGAGAAAGTCATCAGAGCATAATTGGAACTATGTGAGGGCCGTAAGCCATGCTAGATGTTAGACATAAGTTTGTGTGTATGTGTATGGTCCATGATTTTTTGTGAACACATCTTTATAGGATTTTGGATAGAGGGGAATAGTTATTGTTGTGTCTTTTGGCTTTTCCCGGTTAGGGGTCGCCACAGTGGAACTCCGGTCCACTAATGATTGGTAGTTGATTTTTATTTGCCGAGTTACCAGCCCTGATGCACAACCTTCAACGAAGGTACTCCCATTCACACATGTCTCCACGCAGAAGACGCTCTAGCTGAGAATTGAACGTCTTACTGTGAGGAGACAATGCTACCACAGCACCACCACCATGATATAGAGGGGAATAGTATGGCTGGTAATTAGTAAATTCTGTATAATTTCCCTCTTTGTGTAGTGGTAAAATATGGGAGATTTTCCAAATTTCGGGGAAAGTATTTTCAAACATTTATCTATTGATGAGGATGGTTACAGGGTATGCTATCGCTTCGGCAGCAATTTTTAAAAATTTAGCTGGACGTTTGTCTTTGGCTAGGGTTGTAGCTTTTAGTTTTTGAAGCAATTCTTTTTTATTATGTAAGCAGAGACATGTTGGAATGTGAAGGTGTTGTCATTATCTTTACTTATAGGTGATGTGGGGGAGAGAGGGGAGCCTTGGGAATTATTACTTGACTTGAGTGGGTCTGTGGAGGGGGGTAGTTTTAGAGGAAATAAAGGCTAGGATAGTTTCGGTAAAATATTTATTGAATTGTGTGGCTATATTATCTGTAGTATTATTATTGGTAGATGGGGCAGGTGTGGTTTATTTTCCTGGGAGGCGAATGTTATTAATGGCTGTCCAAAACTTTTGAGGATTGTTGTGGTGTCTTAGTTGAATATTGTGGTAGTAAATGGATTTATCTTGTTTAACTGATTTGTTAGCTTTATCATGGAACTCAAGGTATGTTTGTCTAGCTGCTTGCGACTTGATTTTATGCCATTGGACTCAGGCTTTATCCCTAGTTACCATGATTGACCTAGTTTCCTCACTTAGCCAAGGGTCAACCTTTTATTAAATTCTAATGGCTCTAGGAAGTGCATGGGTGTTCAAGATGTCTAAAAATGTGCAGTTAAAGAAGTCAACTGCTTCTTCTAGTGGAAGTACCTCATAGATGCCCAATTGCAGCTATTTAATGCTGTTAGAAAATTGGTGGGGTTGAAGTTTTTTTGTTTCTTATTAGACAGTAGACTGTTTTGTTATGATGCAGCCAGTGCCTTATTAAAAATGTGGGTTGATGATCGCTCAGGCTGCCAGGTAGACAACCAGATTGGAGATGGAGGGTAGGTTGATTAATTAGTATCCAGTCAAGGATTGATTGTTTTTTGGTTGACTTATCTTTTCTTGCAGGGGTTTGGGTGATTTGAATAAATCCATAGAGGTTGATGAAGTTTGAGGGGTACTGAGAGGAGCAGGTCTGCCAATCAACATTTAAAGCATGTATGGTGATAGTCTCATGTGGTATTGAGTTAGGTGTCCAATGTAGTAAATTTTCTAGAGTATTAATATTATTACCAGAAGGGATATAGCATTCTATTATGTATAGGTGTTTTTTGGGGTTGATTTCTAGTTTGGTAAATAGTATTTCAGCCTTGTCAAAGTTGGGAGTGGACAGATCTAGAGACTTTATTTTGAAGTGTTTTTTAAATAAAATTGCTACCCCACCTTCCTTTTTGGCTGTTCTGTATTTCCTCAAGGTATTATATCCAGGAGGTAGTATTTCATTGCTACTGTTGTTTGCTTTTAACCATGTTTTGGTTAGTATAATTATGTCTGGAAAGTGCAGGGAAATCTTAGTATGCAAATAATGTACCTTATTTATGATGCTCCTAGATTGAGGAATAGTAAGTTTGACTTATTATGCTGCATTAATAGGGTGGCAAGGGGTTGTGGAGGAGTAGGTTTGGTGTTGTTTTGATGTACAGTAAAAGGTCCTGGGTTGGGGTGTATGTCACTGGAGAGTTGTAATTGCAGTTTAATTGTAGTAGAAGTTTGAATAGTTTTAATAAGATTTTTTTTAATGTTTTTGAGAGGAATGTGATTTTGGATTTAGAGGAAGGGGTCTGTTTGTAAGAGAATTTATGTAACTAGTGTTATATAGATTGGGAGTAATAGTAATGATGAGAGGAGATAGATGGTATGCTACTGATGTTGTATGTAGGGGGTTGTTATCCAGGTAGTGAAGTTTGTTAAGATAGGAAGTAAGGTAAGAGCAGAAAATAAGTATTGTAATGGTGAAGGTGTGGACGGTGAGAGTGTGAATATGTTTGGTAATGAGGGGTGGCATTTTAATGGTGAGGTGTTATGTTTGTTAAGGACAGAATTAGAGGTAGGTGTATGAGAAGAGAAATGTGGTGTCTTGAAAAAAGTAAGGATGAAGAGCAAGAGAATAGTGTTATGCTTGGAGTAAGTGAGAGATGAATGCACTGGAAAGTAGTGGGAGGTGAAGTAGGCAGACTGAATTGAGTTGTCCTATGGTGGAAGTAAGTTGTCAAAGTTGCAGCCGAGAAAGAGGTGGGGTGGGGAAGTTAATGGTAGTTGTCGTCAATGGTAATTAGGTAAATGTGTGTGACTGTGAAAGTCTATATAGAGGAAAACTTAGAGGTTGATTGGTCAGAAATGAAGTGGGCGTGGTTATGGAAGTATAAGTCTAGGTGATGTGGGGGTGGGTGGAAATGGGGGTAGGGTAGGGGAGCAAAGTGAGCCCGAGCATAGCGAGGGTTAATGGAGTGGGTTGAACCAAAAGCAGATTGAGAAAGCTGTTTGAATCCAGGAAAGTACTAAAAGTTAGCCCAAGAGGGACAGACCCAGTCCATTAACAGGGGAAAAAAATCTTGTCCGGAATTATAGAACACACTATAAAAAGAAGTTATGTCTTACCATAATGTTCCATCTGTGTTGTTGATCTTCATTCATTCATTACTGATGGGTTATCGGTTCCATCCTTGGAACCGAGCCAGCCAATATCACGCTCGTGTCAGCCAAAAACTCTCGAGCCAAGGTCCTACCCAGAATGCTCTGCTCCCTGTTACCTCTGATTGAGTTTGCAAGTTGATAAATAAAGGTAGAGGTTGCCTCTGGTCATAACAGACCTACAAGAAAGGAGGACATGAGACCAACCAAGAACCTCTGGAAGGGGGACGGAGGGTGGGAAGTAATGAATGAAGATCAACAACACAGATGGAACATTATGGTAAGACATAACTTCTTTATCTGATGTTGTTAATCTTCATTCATTCCTTACTGATGGGACAGAGTCCCCAGCTACCTGTATTCCTGGGTGGCCCTCATGGAAGGACATTCCTGAGTACCATGGAGCCAAAGGAAGCTCTACCTCTGGAGGCCAAGTCCAATTTGTAATGAAGAATAAAGGTATGATGTTTGACCCAAGTTACAGTTGAGCAAATATCATTGAGGGAAGCCTTAGCATGGAAGCATGGAAAGCTGCTGAATTTGCCATAGATCTTGTAGAATATGCTTTGACTCTATGAGGCAAGGTGAGATTGTTTTGTTGTAGATAAAGGTGATACAATTTCTCAACCATGAAGCCAATGTAACTTTTGATACAGGATGACCCCCATCTAGGTCCAGAAAAAGCCAGAAACAGTTGGTCTGATTTACAGGTAGATTTTGTTCTGTCCAAATAAAATCATATTTGCCTATGAACATCCAAGGAGTACAGGCAATACTCCCCCTTGTTAGAATGGTTAGGAAAGAACACTAGAAGGTCAATAGACTGGTTGGCAGATCGCTCTGACACCACTTTTGGTAAAAAGGTAGAATTGGTTCTCAGTGATACCCTATCCTTATGGAAGATAATATAGGGAGGTTTGATGAATAAGGCCTGACAATTGCCTGGCTGATGTTATTGCAATCAGAGACAAAATTTTCCAAGAGAGATATTTTGCATCACAAGATGATGCAGGTTCAAAGGGTGGAGCTGTTAGAGCTTGAAGAACCAAAGCCAAATCCCAAGGTTGTACGGGTTCTCTTAAGGGAGGTTTTAGGTGGATAACCCTTTTCAAGAAAGTCTTACAGATTCTGTGGGACATAAGTGAAGAATCTTGAAAACCAATATGAAAATTTGAGATGGCAGCTAAACGTACATGGATAGTAGAGGCAGACACTCCAGAGTGGAAAAGATGTGATAAGTAATCCAATACCATTGAGACCAGGGCTGACAAGGGGTCTATTTGTTTATTTGCTGGCCATAGAGAGAACCTCTTCCATTTGTTAAGATAGATTAGTCTGGTGGACAATTTATGAGATGCAATACACAGGGGATGAAAGATATTCATGCCAAACCAAGCTGTCAATTTCAAGGTTGTTAGACTGGAGTGAATCAGACCCTGCGGATGGGAGATCAACGTTGGGGATGGACTGAGTATCCACGGTTGATCTAGCCGGTGAAGCCAGAGGAAGGGAAACCAGACTTGTCGAGGCCAACATGGAGCAATGAGGATCACTTTGCTCTTCAACTGTCATTCTTTCTTTAGAAATTGGGAGAATAAGGGGAGAGGAGGATAAGCATAAAGAAAACCCAGGGGCCAAGTGTGTACTCGAGTATCCCTTGGTGACTGTCCCCAAGGGGGTATCAGGGCAAAGTAGTTGCTGCACTTGTAGTTGGATGGGGAGTCAAATAGGTCACAACAAAGCTGGCCCCAGCGGTTGAAGATTTTTGCCACTATCAGAGGATTGAGGGACCACTTATGAGGCTGTAGAATGCACCTGCTCAGTTTGTCTGCTATCATCTTGGAGCTCCCAGGAATGTGTGTTGCAATCAGAAAGTGGTTGTAAGCTATTGCCCATTGCCATATTCTCAAGGTCTTTTAGCATAATGGGCAAGATCTGGTGCTCCCTTGTTTGTTGATGTACCAGGCCACTGACATGTTGTCTGATTGGATCACAATAATCCTTGACAGAAGGATGGAGTGAAATGCTTGCAACACTAGAAGCACTGCCCTCAGTTCCAGGACATTGATATGCAAAAGGCCTCTGTCTCCGACCAGGTGCCTTGGACCGAGTTTCCCTGACATAGCCCCCCCCACCCCATCAGGGAGGTGTCCGTGGTCACTGTGGCTATTGGTTGATGGGGGTTGAAGGGGTGAGACCATTGTTGGGGATTTCGAGATATCCACCAGAGTAAAATTTGCTTGCATCTCTGAGTTGCACTTATTTGAAAAGACAAAGGATGTTGTAGAGGGTACCACTGAGTGATAAGTAACCATTGAAGGAGTCTCCTGTGAAATCTGGCTACAGGAACAATGGTAATCGAAGCTGCCATTGACCCCAATAGCTGGAGTACAGATTGAGCTGTGGATTTGTGGTGACAGAGCAGCAGTTGAACTTGTTGTCTTATTCTCTGAAGTCTGTGCTCCGGAAGGGATGCTGTGCAATTTCTCGTGCCCAACAGTACCCCTATAAATTCCAAAGACTGAGCTGGGGTTGTGTTGGATTTCTCCCACTTTATAGTGATTCCCAGGCTTCAAGCTGTTAAGAGGGTATACTGCAGGGCTTCTTCCAGTAGATGCTTGGTGGGGGCGGTGAGGAGCCAGTTGTCTAGATATCAAAATGTCTGGAATCCTTGAAGTCGCAAGTGAGTGATAACCACTGCCATGCATTTTGTGAACACTCTGGGGGCTGTAGAGAGACCAAAGGGCAGGGCTCGAAACTAGTAATGACTGGCTCCTATGTGGAGGTATCTTTTTGAGCATTTGTCCATTTTTAAGTGGTAATACGCATCTTGAAGATCTACAGAGTACATCCAATCATCTTCTTCCAGAAGAGGAAGGAGAGACTGAACCGTGACCATCCAGAATTTTTCTGTTTTTACAAATTTGTTTAGTGTACTGTGATCCAGAATTGGTCTCTAGTCCCCTGTCTTTTTTGGTACTAAAAAGATCCTTGAGTAAAATCCGGATCACATCTGGTCTGAGTGGACCGTCTGGATGACTCTTTTTTTTGTAGCAGCTTTTGGATTTTGTGTGCTGCTTTTTCCCTTTGACTGGGTGGAACATCGGGTAATACTCTTGATGAGACTGGGCAAAGATGAAGGCGGATGTGATAGCCTCTGGATATAATCCATTGTACCCAAGAGTTGGATGTTATCTTTTGCCAGGCAGCAGGGTACAAGGAGAAATGTCCCCCGACCACTTCCAGAGGTGAGCAGTTGGGCAATGCTTCAGGAGCGCTGATAGGGTTGGCCAGAGAAAGAATCCCTGGAGCCCCAATTTCGCAGACCACCTCTGCCCCGAAAGAGACATCTTCCAATGGAGTTTCCCCTTTGCCACTAGGGGAGAACTCAGCACATGCATCCCAGTAAGAACCTTGAGATTTTTTGTGCCAGATCTTTCTGCTCCTCTGATTTCTGGAGTAGAATCACTGATGACTGGAGTCTCTGACACCAATGGCAGACAAGGTCTTGCCATCTTGCTCCACACCATGCTAACATATCCTTGACTTTAGGGACAAACAAAGAAGAGGCCTCTATGGGGGCATTCATGAAGGAAGCTTTAAAGTAGTCCACAAAGTCACGACGCATCCAAGCATGTCGTCTAGCGACTATACCTGCACCTGCTGCTCTAGCCATCCCTTCTGTAAGAAATAAGACACATAGAAGAGTTGGAAATGGACTCTTGGGTGGATATCTGAGAAACCAAACAAAAACCTTCACTCGGATGGCAAGTGCAAAGGCCCAAACAGACAAAATACATCAAATGAACGGCCAGCACCAAATGGTGTTTATTCCCTATTTGGTGCTGGATGTTCATTTGATGTATTTTGGCTATCTGAGAAGACACATTATCACAGACTTCATCAGAAAGAGCTCCTGCCAAGGTTTCAGAGAGCTGGTTGATCAGATCTTGTTGAAGCCTGGTAAAAATGTGCCAAATAATTCAAAGACCTTACGGCGAAGGTCGATGAAGCAAACACACGCTTCCCTAATCTGTCAATCACCCGGGACTCCTTGTTGGGTGGATGGACAGTTTGTCTCTCTTCTGCCAAATCCTTCTTAGTAGCAGCTGCCACCACCATAGCATCTACTGGAAGACCTCGTGACCAGTGGGGGTGCTCAGCTGGGGGCGATGATATTTTATCTGGCCTCTTAGGTATCCCTTCCATGGTATCAGGAGCCTTCCATGCGTGCTGCACGATGAGCTGGATGAGCTCATCGGCAGGCAGGGTGACCCAGGAGGTAGGGGGCTGGGCACAAAAAGCCTGCAGGAATACGGATTCCTCAGAGGAAGGATTAGAGGGATTCTAGTCACCCCTCTGTCTAAGGATCTCGAGGATGTCACCAAAGGACACCTCATCAGAGGGTGACCATGGGGACCCTTCCCCATCATCAAAATCCATATCTTCAGTCAATGACTCCTCAGTGGAGTCCATGTGCTTACTCTTACATAAAACTTTGCGGGGTGCTTCCTCAGTGGGAGGTTCTGGGCAAGACTGCAAAGAGGGGGTTTCCTGAGGAGGAGAGACCTGAGGCTCTTGTGCCTGGTGTCTGGGAGTTGAAGCTTGTGGCAGTTGCAGCACAGATAGGGGAGAGGACTCCGACAAATGAGCTTTGCCAGTGGAGGCAGGCGCCCTCTCCATGGCCTGTAAGGCTGGTCTGCCCAAGGAGGGATGGGAGCCTGGAACCGAGCATGACAACCTCGGAACTGGGGTCTCACCCTGCCCCGACGAGCCCACCCCCCAGACCAGGTGTCTCAAGAGGACTGTAAACCATAAGAGAGACAGCATCCCTGGAAGGTGCTGTACAAAAAATAGGCATGGAGCCAGGAATGCCCTTCCCAATGGCACAGCCACTAGCTTGAGAAGAGCCTGATGCCCAGTGCACCGAAGTCCACAAGGACGACTCTGGTTTCAAAGTGAGATCCACTATTGGAGTCGGAGGAAGAGAAGCTGCTGTCGGAGTAATAGGCTTCGAGACTTGAGTGGAAGTCGAAGGAGAAGTATACGTTGGGGTTTGAGGCAATATACGTTCACCTTAATGAGGGAATGTGGACTTCGATGGTTGAGAGAAACCTCTGGCCACAAGCAACTGGTCAACAAACCGCAACACATCCTGTTCAGAAAGACTCTTGGTTGACCTCATGGAGAAGGCTGATGGCGATTCTGGCCTTTCTAGGAAAGGACTATACTGACTGCTAGCAAAAGGATCTAGTGAAGGGGAATATTTGGTCCTTGCTAATTCAATAGGTGTGGAGCTCAGAGCTGAGGAAGTCTGCACCTAAGAAAACGGTGTGGAAAAGTCTGCACCGAAGATGTTAGCGCCGTAGTAGTTGAAGGTGTCTGCACCATAAAGGCAAAGGTCTACCCTGAAGGGTACGGTGCCACAGTGGAAAGTGTCTGCACTGGCAATAAGGACGGTGCCGAGAAGAACTGCACTGAAGTTCATGTTGGTGCCAAAAAAGTCTGCGCCGTGGAGTACAGAAGAGTCATATTTGGAGCCGAAGGTGACTGTACCAATGGTGCTGAAGGGGACTGAACCTGTATTGATGGTGCCATTAGGGGTTGCAACAGAACTGTCGGAACTGTAGTTGTCTGCACCGGGAACTCTGGTGCCGATATCGATAAAGGAGACATGGCTGTAGTCATTATCATGTGGGGCGGTGCTGAGCCTGGAGCCGAAAGATTCACAGGTGGCAGTGCTGGAATAGTAGTCAATTTCACCTTCTTGTGAGTCGACTCCCTATGATCTCCAGAGGGAGAGGAAGGGAGTGACTTCGATGAAGAAGAAGAAGAATGCCTCTTGTGGGGTTTAACAGGAGGGGGTGAGCCCTCTGACCCAGAAATAGCCTTGGAGAAAGAAGACTTGAGGAGACCTTTCAAAATTAACTTATTCTTCCTCTTGTTGAGAGTCCTGGTAGAGAAGGTTTTACAAATCCCACACGGATTGTAAGACAGTAGACACATAAGTCCTGGCCATTGGAAAGTGATAACATACGGCCGTAATCCTTGCACTGCTTGAAACCAAAGGAATTTTTCTTATCCGACATAACTGGTGTGGAGAAGCACAGTAGCAAAAGGAAGGATGTCGGCTACCCAAGAAAAGGGTAAAAAGAGAAAAGGAAGGATTACAATGATGGTAATGAAGAATTACCACAAGGTAAGAAAAATGGATAATAAAGGGAAAAGACTAAAGGGAGAGAGTCTAAAGTGTGTGACAGGGTAGGAAAATATTAGAATAAACTTTTGAGAAAATTTTAGAGTAATAATATATAAAACTGTCAAAAAAACTACACTTAGCTGAGAGAGTGGCTTGACACAGCCGTTCAGCAATGCGGCAAATGAGATCAGAGGTAACAGGGAGCAAAGCATTCTGGGTAGTACATTGGCGTGACAATTTTTGGCTGACGCAAGTTTGATATTGGCCGGCTCCAACCCATCAGTAATGAATGAACGAAGACTAACAACATCAGATCTTACTTTTTTATGTTAATTATTTCTATTGTGGTAATCAGTCAATGAAATATATTGCAGGGCTGTCTGGGAGTGGAGGGAGGGAGAAAGAAACAACAGTGTCCAATCCAGTGTGCATGCCACTTTAAAAACCCACTCAGAATATTAAGGATTGTGCTACTTGCTATATAATTAAAGAACAAAATATTTAGCATACATTGCATGCAGAGTTGATCACAGGAAAGGTCAACACCATGACTGTGCAGGTCAACTTATCTGGCAGGCAGTTATCGGCTGGGACGTTATCGGTGTAGAGTTACAGGGAATTGCTTGCAGAGTTGATCCCAGGGAAGGTGAACACCGCGACTGTGCAGGTCAGCTTATCTGGCTGGCAGTTATCTGCTGGGATGTTATCAGTGTAGAGTTGCAAGGAGCCTCATGCAGAGTTGATTGCAGGGAAGGTGAACACATCTGCTGGGATGTTTTCAGTGTAGAGTTACAGGGAGTGGCAAGCACACTGGAATCAGATGCAAGGAGAATGCTAAGGCCAACCAGAATGTATTGCAGATGTTCTTCGTCTTCCCTTGCTGCAGTCCTGACTATTGGGTATAGTCCGCGTCCCAGTCGGCCCGAATACCAGAGCGGTCATGGCGGCTTAGACTGACGCCAGTACGTCAGGGTACTAATGCGCATGACCGACGACATTTCCTCAGTCTTTTTTGCCGCATGGTCCGATGCAGAAGCAATTTTGCGAGTGCAGGTTGGCGTTCTGAGATTTTCCGAAACCGGAGTTTCAGACCGAGTACAGAGTTGGCTAAGTACCCCGTTGGGGAACATTTTGGTTTTTTCTTGCCTCAGTATATTACCGGATGTCAGAAAAAGTGAATAACTGTATTTCTTGTGGGAAGCAGATACCGCATAGGGATTATCATACATTGTGTATACCTTGTTTAGGGCCTGAGCACGACGTTGTTGGTTGCCGCTCTTGTGCTAGATTTAATAAGCGCACTATTAAGAGGAGGCTTGATTGTGCTAGGTTAGTGTTTGGGAAGCGGTGCAATTATACTATGCCGTCGGATGCTCCGACGCCTGCTTCATCTAAGAAGCGCAAGGACAAAACAGTGAAGTCTAGGGGTGAGGAACCGGCAGTCCCGGACGTCGGTCCTTTAGAAGGCTCAGGGGAGCCAGAGGTGTTGCCAGGAGTCTCTATGGAGTCTCAGGCAGATACTTTACTGTTACAGGATGTGCCCTCTCAGGAAGTAGGCCAGGCTGAGGGGGCTTCTCAGGTAACTGTTCTTCCCTCTCTTCCCAAGGTAGTTAGGGCCTCTCCTTCTGTTTCCAGAGCTTCTTTTAGAGGAAGGACAAGTTCAGCTTCTGTAGGGGCTTCTCCTAGCATTTCGGGCTCTGTGCCTAAGAAACATATGCTTAAAATGGCTGAAGATTTGATTACTCTGATTAGAGGTTCTATGCCCCACCTGATAAGAGGCCTAGGGTGGAACAGGAGTTTGATAGTTTTGAACAGTGTTCACAGGCTTCAGAGTCTTCTGTGGAAGACTTGCAAGAGTTTCCTGCTTATTCTGATTCTGATGTGGATGATTCCACTCCTTCAGCTTCTCCTCCTGAGGATTTTTCATTTTCAGAGACTCTTCACTCCATGAGGGAGCACTTTAAATGGGAAGGCCAAGATTACTCTGACTCCAGAAAAGGCTTAGGGAATTCTTGTTTTGCCTCAGCATAGGCCCTTAGCTATTCCTCCTGTGTTGAATGTGGTGGAGGATGTTTTTGCAGAGGCCTCTCTGAACCCTGATTCCTTGCCTCCTGCTCCTGTTAAGCCTGATAGGTATTATAGGGTGCCCGAAGCTCATAAGTATTTGTTTAAGAGTCCCAGGGCGGACCCAGAAACTGTTTCTCAGGGGCCTAAAGGTGTTAAAGCTTCTGTTGTTAAAAATCCTGTCCTCTCTGATAAAGAGGCAAGGGCTTTGGATAGGTGGGGTAAGAAAGTATATACTTCTTCCACTCTAGCCATGAGGGCGTTGAATTGTCAATTTCATATGCTGAAATATCAGAATTATCTCCTTTCACAATTGAAATCTAAGGTGGATGCTTTGGCGGAAGGTATTGAGTGTAAAGAATTGCTGGATTTGGTTCATGTGTCTGAACAAGTGGGTAAGCATTCTTTGCAGTGTGGTTTTGATGCTGTTCAGGCCTCCTCGAGGGTGGCTGCTACTAGTTCTGTTCTTCGCAGACATGCATGGTTGAAGGATCAGAATTTAGCTGAGCATGTTAAGACCAGGATTTTGGATGCTCCTTTACAGTCTGATGTGTTGTTTGGACCGCCTGTGGAAGCAGTTTTAAAGAAAATGGAGGACAAAGCTAAGTCTATGCAGACTGTTAAAGATTTTTGCAGGTGCAGCCTCCAAGTTTAGTAGAAATTGGCCTGCTAAGGGGTGGACATATCCTGCTTATGGTTCCCAGTCTAGGGGTAGATCTAGACGTGGTAGGGGCAGGGCTCAAGGTTCTTTAGGCCTAGATCAGACAGTTCACCTGCTCAGACTTCTGGTGAGGGCAGGGTCAGTCCTTCGTAAGCAGAACCAATGACCTGCCTTTTCAGCTGCCAGTGGACTCGTCTGGCAGCTCCTTTGGGAGGAAGATTGTCTCTTTTCAAAGAAAATTGGGATTTAATCACTCAAGACAGATGGGTGCTGGATATCATTCATCACGGGTACAGATTTTATTTCCACACAATGCCCCTTTCAAAGGCATGCCAGATGTTCCTCCTCCACAAAGAAAAGAGGCTCTCAAGCAAGTTTCTCAGTTACTCCAGATAGGGGCTATTCAGCCAGTCCCTGTGTCAGAAAGGGGCTTCGATTTTATTCTCGCCTGTTCCTAGTACCAAAGAAGGGGAACACGTGGAGACCAATTTTGGATTTATCTATCCTCAACACTTATCTGGACATTCCCAAGTTCAAGATGTTGACGTTACAGCAACTGTTACCTCTGCTGGGCAAGGATCACTGGATGGTAACTTTGGATCTCAAGGAAGCTTACCTTCATGTGCCCATAAGGCTAAGTTGCAGAAAGTATCTGCGGTTTCAACTGGAGATTTTCATTATCAGTTCTCTGCATTGCCCTTTGGCTTATCTACTGCCCAGAGTATTCACAAAGGTTCTGGCTCCAGTGATAGCTTACTTCAGGCTTCAAGGCATTCAAATTTATCCTTACTTGGACGACTGCCTGATTCTGGCTCAAGAAAAGAACACCTTCTACAGCATCTGGAATATGTCATAGCAGTGCTAAGATGCCTAGGGTATTCTGTGAACGAAATAAAGTCCAGTCTAGTACCCTCTCAAGACATGTGCTTTCTGGGTGTGAGACTGAATACAGCAGCCCAGATGGCCTTTTTAACCCCGGACAAACAAAAGAGTCTGTCACTTTACTTCCATCAACTATCTCATCAGTCCGTGCTGACTGCAAGGACAGTCCTTCAAGCATTAGGGTTCATGGCATCTTGTATTCTGGTGCTTCCCAATGCCAAACTGCATATGAGGAAGCTGCAATGGTATCTCAAAAATGTATGGACACAGCACTGCCAAGATTTGGACACTGTCATTCAAATAATACCTTGCCTTCAAAAGGAATTCGTGTGGTGGGCTCAGGAATGTCACCTAAACAAGGGACTCTCTGTGACCCGGCCAGAGGCGAGTCAGATTTTAACGACAGATGCCTCGGACACTGCTTGGGGAGCTCATCTAAATGGAAAGTGGATACAAGACAAGTGGCCTGCCAGACTACAGCATCTACATATCAACATGAAGGAGATGTTAGCAGTCCAGTTTGCATTGATGGCGTTCAAGGAGTTACTTCTTCCAGGGCAGGTGTTGATTCTGACAGACAACACAACTGTCATGTGGTACATCAACAAGCAAGGGGGAACACATTCTTATCCTCTATGCAGGCAAGCAATGATTTTATGGGAGACTGCTAAGCCTGCAACTGACTCTTCAGGCAAGGTTTCTGCCAGGAGCACAGAACTCCCTAGCAGATGTATTAAGCAGACAAATCATGGATCCCCACGAGTGGAAACTGGATCTTCATGTATTTCAGAAATTGACAGTGTCATGGGGAACTCCAGACATAGATCTGTTCGCTTCTCCACTAAACCACCAGCTGCCAAAGTATTGCACAAAGGGGTTTCATCACACAGCTTGGAAAGTGGATGCTCTGTCTTTCAGTTGGAAAAACCTTCATGTCTATGCTTTTCCACCTCTACCTCTTCTTCCAAAGGTATTACTAAAGGTCAGACAGGACAGGCCAAGGATGATTTTGATAGCTCCAGATTGGCCTCGCAACACTGGTACCCACTTCTAAGGAGTCTTGTAAAGAAGCCTCCATGGCCTTTACCTCTGATTCCTCATCTGTTATCTCAGAAGGACGGTCATCTGCTCAATGTCAAGCTTCAATCTCTCCATCTCACAGCTTGGCATATTCTGTGTTGAAACATGGAAGGTCTCAGCTTCCTCAACAAGTTTTAAATGTGATTATGGAAGCTAGAAGGCCTAGTACTAGGAGAGTGTACAGAAAAATGGAAGAGATTTTTATTTTGGTGTACAGCAAAGAATTTGGAGATTTCAGAGCCTAATTTGAGTGTGGCTCTTCAATATCTTACTGAGTTATTGGACAAAGGTTTGTCTTTCTCTTCCATAAAGATTCATGCTGCAGCAATTTCAGCTCACTATGATTGTGACCCACCTTTGTTTTCGCATCCTTTGTTCAAGCAGTTTCTTAGAGGGGCAAAGAATATAAGACCCCATGAGAGCTCCTACTCCTGCTTGGGATCTCAATTTTGTGTTGGAAAAACTTACTCTACAACCTTTTGAGCCGGCAGCTACTGCTGAATTGAAATATTTGTCATGGAAGACGGCTTTTCTGTTGGCTATTACTTCTGCAAGAAGGGTGTCTGAGTTGCAGGCCCTTATGGCAGTAGAGCCCTTTTGATTTTCCATAAGGACAGGGTATCATTACGCACTAATCCTTCCTTTATGCCTAAGGTGGTTTCTAGTGTGGCTTTAAACCAAACTATTCATTTGCCTACTTTTTGCAGATCCTCAAAATAAAGGGGAAAAGATTTTGCACACTTTAGATGTACACAGGCAATTGCGTTATTATTTGAGCAGGACTAAAGATTTTAGGCAGTCTCAGCAGTTACTTGTTTCTTTTGCTTTAAGTTCACAGGGCAAACCTGTGTCAAAACAAACTATTTCTAGGTGGATTGGCTATTGCATTGCATTTTGTTATTCCCATCATGGCAAAGAGGTTCCAGCTGGGATTAGGCCTCATTCCACTAGGGCTACTGCCACTTCAACAGCTTTTCTAAGGGGGGTGGCAACTAAGGATATTCTGGAAGCAGCTACTTGGAGTTCAGTGCATACTTTCTCTAGGCATTATCACCTGCCTATATACTCTAAGTCTAGAGCTGGTTTTGCCACAGCTGTTTTACAAGGCATGTTGTCAGCTCCTGCTACTTTATAATTTGCCAGCCTCCCTTACCTCTGCTTTGGGATTCTACCCAATAGTCAGGACTGCAGCAAGGGAAGACGAAGAACATAGTACAGTTTTGTACCTACCATAAATGTAGATGTTCGAGGATTCCCTTGCTGCAGTCCAATTTACCCTCCCTCCTTCCCCTCTGTGTTTCAGGGTGGTTGTGTAGGTGCCTTTACATGCTTATATTTTTTGTATATATATATTACTGTCTATATTGTACATGTTTATTGGTGCAGGTTGTTTTTGGGACTTGTCTTTTTGGGTCTTCTGACATCTGGGGCAAGAAAAGACTGAGGAAATGACGTCGGTCATGCGCATTAGTACCCTGACGTACTGACGTCAGTCTAAGGCGCCATGACCGACGTCAGCCTTATACTCTGGTATTCGGGCCGACTGGGACGCGGACTATACCCAATAGTCAGGACTGCAGCAAGGGAATCCTCGAACATCTACATTTATGGTAGGTACAAAACTGTACTTTTGACTAAAGTGGAAAAAAAACATTAAGTTTTACAAGTGGGAAGTTTTTTTTTTTTAAATAATGGGCAGCATGCACTGGGTCCATAATTTATTAGCTTCTTGTTTACTGTTTGAATGTACATCCTTTTTGCACAGCTGTTTTTTGTCTGTTAAAACCTTCTTGAAAGAACTTTCACAACTGAGCATCTCAGCATTCAGCCTCATGTCTGAGACTTGAATTCTGTAATATGTAAACTAACACTTCCATCCTTTAAAACAGCTGCATTTGTGGAATAAAGACTATTTCTTACAAGATGTTCTTTTTCATGGCTCTGACTTCATCATGAGGGATTTTATTTATTGGTTTCTTGATTACCTAATCATTTGATAAACTGATAAGTCCCTAGCCACAGATATTATAAAAGTATGTTCAAAATTAGCATACAAAACAGAGTATGAAAAGCAGTAACAGATACATTTACATGTAGAATGCTACTGATAAGAAAAACGTGTTTGGCTATAGTCCTGTAGTTAGATACTATGATAATCAAAATTAAAGATGATAATACAATCAATGTCACAGCAGTTCTTGAAAATTATTGATTTTATACCAACATTCTACATGAAACAAAGTACTTTAAGTGATTCTGACTAAAGATATAATATGTGCTGTATAAGCAGTCGCTTAAATTTGAACTGATTCTTACAGAAAATACATCCCTGGGATTCCACATGTGTCCCTGATGGACAGAGGAAGCAGGTGGTGACTTGGGCTAAATTCTTGGTTAGGCTTGTAAGGGCCTCAGGGCGAATACCTAGTAACTTCCTATGATCCAATGAATGTACAAATATACAGTTTCTCACTTGGGAAAAGTAATTCAAGAAGCAGTCAGTCTTTTCCAGTTTTCTTTCTATAACAGGGTAATAAAGATTGCTCCCCGAGGTGAATTTTCTCTTTCCCATGCACTCATCAAGATTTCTCTTGAAGAGGGCCAGTGAGGTGCTCTGCTTGACATGTATAGGAAGTCTATTCCATAGCATGGGGACTCTCTGGGTTATGAACCTGTCCCTCCACATGTTTTGTTGATTGTGGTAATGAGGTTGAGGTCTCTGGAGCATGTTGTGCGGTGGGACTGGGATTTCTTTATATGTAGCATTTCTAACATAGCTGGGTCAGACATGGCTTTGTAAGTCAAGTAGAGATCGCCTCTATGCAGACGATATGAGACAGAATAGTTGGAGTCTTTTGAGTCTGTCCATATAGGACGAGTGTTAAAGGCCTAGGATCCTCTTTGTGAGGTACTTTTGTGACCTCTCCAGTTGTTGCACGGGTCATGCCAAATGGGCCATTGTACTTGATGACTGGCCTAATGAGGGAAGAGTAGTGGGAGACAATGCCCTCTTTCTTCCTGGATGCAAAACCCCAAGTAATGAGATGTGCCACATATAAGGACTTTCTGACCACAGTGGCAATGTGGTGGAATAAAAGAGAGGTTGCTGTCAACCTGTGTTTCCAGATCTCTTATAATGCCTTCTGTGCTCAGTGGACCACCATCGATGTGGTAATTCATGGGAACTGAGTTTTTCCCAAGGAGGATGACAACACATTTTTTGGCATTGAGCTTAAGCCCATGGTTCTGACACCAGTTGTTGGTCTCAGCGAGGCCTTTCTGTAAGATGTCAACATCACTTGGGGAGTTGATAATAGCTCCCAACTTGCAATCATCTGCGAACTTTGTCAACTAGAGTCCCTTTGTGCTGGCCTGGACTTCAGAGAAGTAGATACAAACAGGAGAGGACCCAGGACCGAACCCTGTGGAATTCCACTTGTGACTGGTCGGCAGTCTGACTTGGAGTCAGCTACTTTCACACTGTGGGTTCTATCTGTGAGCCAGTTTGCAAACCACCTAGTGATATAGGGGTTGATGCCTAACTTAGTGAGTTTTTCTATGATTCCTGAGTGGGGAATGGTATCAAAGGCCTTGGCCAGATCAAGGTAGGCTGTATGAACCACCTTGCCTTCATCCACAGCTCTGGTGACTGACTCAAAGAAGTTGACCAAGTTAAGCAAGCATGATCTACCCTTCACAAAGCCAAACTGTGTGGGATCCAGAGTTTGGAGAGTCCCTATATCCTTGTTTATTAGGTCCATGATGATGCGTTCTATAGCTTTGCATATCAGACTCATCAGGCTAATGGGGCAATAGTTTCCAGGGTCTGTAGTCACTCCTGCTTTGTGGAGAATGATGACTGTAGCAGTGCGCTACTTGGTAGGGACAAAGCCTGAGGTGAGTCTGTGGTTGAACAGGGCACACTGGTGAAGTGCCAGTTCACTCTGTAGTTAATGTAGAACACAGCCAGGGATATTGTCAGGTCCCATAGAAGCTGTATTCTTGGCCTTGGGCAGTGCTGTTTTAACCTGTGCAGCAGTAATACTGGGTGCCTGGCAATCTACTGGTACTGTGATTGGTCCTTTGGAGGAGAGGGGTAAAGTTGGCACTGAATCTGTCTGCCAGTATATTGGCAATATCTCTTGGCTCGGTATAGGAGGTACTATTGTGCAGTAGCTCAGAGCAAATCTGGGTATTGCAGTGGAGAGTCTTTATATAACTATAGAAGGCCTTGTGGTTTCTTTACTATCTGCTGCAATTCTGTTTTCATAGCTTGTTTTAGAGGATTTGATGAGGGATCTCAACTTTTTGTTGAGGCTGATAAGGGAGTTTTTCCAGTCTTGGGACTTCACCTTATTTCATCAGTTTCCTTTTCTGTTGTAGAGTTTGTTTATGGCAGGGGACCACCAGATTGGCTTCCTTTTTTTGGTGGGGAGCATCTTGATTCTACAAGGTATGGCAAGATCCACGCATTTGTGTATGTGCTCGTACAGTGCATTGGTGTATGATTTGGCGGTCATGCAACTATTCCCCATTTGCATGGGTGCTGCGAAGTTATCCACCTCTGTTTTTAGGAGCGCAAAGTTAGCTTTCAAGGAGTTTTTCATGGTGGTTATCTTTGCGGGGGTGGGGGAGGGTGGGAGGGATGTGGATTTCCAAGGTGATTAGTTTGTTATTGGATCTAACCAGGGAGGAGTTGACTACTGGTGTAGAGCAATGGTTGCCCATGTTAGTAATGACCAGGTCAAGTATGTTGCTACCTCTAGTGGGGGTAAGAACGAGCTGGTCCAGGGCATTGGAATTAATGAATTAAAGGAAGTGTTGGACAAGTGTATTGGTACATGAGTAGTTTTCCCAGTTAATGGAGGGGTAGTTGAAGTCACCCAGTATGAGAGTGTTAGGTTGGACCCTAATATTCTCCAGGGTGCTTAGGAACGTGGAGTGTGAGTCTTGGGTCATGGTTGGGGACCTATAGCAGGCTACGACCTGAATTGCTGTCTTACCCAATGTTAGCTGCACCTGAAGTACCTCAGATGCATTATGTTGGGCTACCAGTCTGGAGGTGTGCGCATCTTTTATGAATATGGAAACATCACTACCTTTGGCGCTTTGGTCCAAGTTCTGTGGCTAAAAGATGTGGAATGGGTTATAGCCTGGTAGTGCAGGGGTGGTTTCTGCTGCCTTGAACCAGGTCTCTGTTACAGCACAGATGTCAATGTTCTCCATTTTAAGGAAAGCTTCAAGTGAGTGCATTTTGAGATTTAGACTTATAGCATTGAGCAGTATGACCTTTTCCTGTAATTGTCCAGTCACTTTCTCGGGAAGTGGTCAAAAACTACATTTGGATGTTAGTGCTAGAAAGTGTGTGTCATAGCTGTCAACTGTCCAGTATCTTGCCTTGTATTTGTGGTCTATTCCTCATAAAAGTTTTGATTTTCTGGCAAATCCTCAAATATATCCAGTAAATAATGGCATCTCTATCTCAATTGTTCCTGATTTTGACTCACATTTTACCCATGTCTCTCCTAAAATCTGGCTTTTGAAGAAAATATGGTGAATAACTCTAACAGATTTGTTAGAGGTTAAAAATTGTATTAAAGAGTCCCCAATTATTTCTGGATTCGTTCCTGATTCATTGAGAGCAATAGATGGCAGACACAAGTTTTAGACTTCATATCCTTCAGAAAATGGTTAATGCGAAACCTGTTGTTCTAGATTTTCTCAGAGCAATATTTGAAAATTGTCCTCAGTTTCTTTTCTGGTCTTTGAACAGAATTCTTGCTATAAGAGGTTGAGCGTTATAATGTCTGTGTAATTCAGATATGAAATCATGGAACTGTGGCACATTCTACCTACCAACTGTTTCTTCTCTACCGGCTGGTGCAGACCTTTGAATATGGTTACCAAGAGAAATATCCTCAACTGTACAAGGGTGAAAACAGGCTAAACGTATTGAAATAGGGACATGCTTACTGTTCTTAAAGCCTTAAAGAAACTTGCAACTGATTTGCATTATGTGAAGGAAAAATAAGCTGAGTGAATGCAGTTTTTCTTGTTTATTCAAACTTGTGAGGCCTGGATCCACCCAGGGGATGAGCTGCAGTAAGTCCTAACCATTACCTGAAAGAAATCAAATGAAATAGTTTCAAAAGAAGTTGTAAAACTACAGCAAGTGTTTGTTTTATTTATAAATGAGAAAAATGCTTTCGTTTTCAGTGTTTCTGTAGTATTTAAGATACACTGTAAATAAATTCACATTTTACATCAGCTTTTCAGTGCACCTGGGGTGGCCGCAGTGTGCAGCGGTTAGCATTGTTGCCTCACAGCAAGTGGTTTTCCAGTGCAATTCTTGGCTGGGGTGCCTTCTGTGTGGGGTCTGCATGTCCTTCCTGTGGTCATGTGGGTTTCCTCCAAATTTAAATTAGCTGTTCTGTTGTATGAGAGATAAAGTGCATGTGTGCGTGTATGTGTTACGGTGTGGGAGAGCAGGTTTGTATGTGTGTGCTGCTGTGTGAGAACAGAGAGAAGGTAAGTGTGCGATTGTATAATTTAATCTAGTGGTTAAATTCATTTTTGTATGAGACAGAAAGTGTGTGTCTGTGTGTTGTGTGGCAGAGTAGTAGTGTGTAGAATTTAAACTAGCCGTTAGCTGTATGAAAGAGAAGGTATGTGTGTGTTGCTATGTGAGAAAATAACTGCATGTGAGTGTGTGTGTTTAACATACCTCTCAACTGCCCAGATTTAGGATCATAGTTTGTCTGTTTTTCATAAAATTTGTGTTTTTTTGGCAAATCAGAGAGGACTGAAGTCACTAATTAATGATACACGAGTTTCAGACTTCATATCCTTCAGAAAATACAAGTTAACACAAATCCTGTTATTCTAGCAATTTTCTGGGTTAAAAAGAGCAATACCTAAAATATATCCCTATTTTTTTGGTCATTGAATCCACATTATTTTAAGTTTTGTCAAGATTTCTTGCACTAAAAGGTTGAGAAGTATGTATACCTCTCAGCTGTCCAGGTTTTTGCAGAATGTCCAGATTTGTGCTTCATATTTTTGGCCTATTCCTCATAACATTTATGGTTTTCTGGCAAATCACAAAGGATTGAAATAATTAAATGTCATGCATTTGAGTTTCAGCCTTCATTTCCTTCAGAAAATGCATGCTAAGACAAATGCTGTTATTCTAGCAAATTTCTAAGTCTAGAAGAGAAATATTTCTAATCTGTCCCTGTTTGCGGGCCTTTGTGCTCCCCATTATTTTAGGCTTTGTTCAGATTTCTCGTGCACAGATTTCTTCAGATTTCTCATGCTCAGAGGTTGAGAGGTATAGAGGTATGGTATGTAATGCCCCTAGCTGCCAATTATTTGATGCATTTTAAGGGGGCCCTCCTTATTATAAGATGTCTAGTAACTATGAACTTGTTGTCGGTTTCTCAGTCATTTCTTATTGCAATATTACAAGCTTACCAATTTTTTCTTGAATGTAATGTAGACAATTAATTCTTCAAGGGCTGCAAACACTGAATTTGTAGATGAAACACTGAAATGTAAAGTTGTTTGCCAGTAACAGCCTCTTCAGTAATTAAAAATCTCTTTAATGTAGAATTATTTGGATGAATTTTACTTCTGCAGAGATTACTTAATGACTGATACTGTTGGATTGTAATGACAGAAGTTTGAGTGGCCTTTTATAATTAAAATGTACTGAAATGGGCAGTTTTGTCATTATTGGGTCATACATTTTGTTTCATTGCTTACTGGAAAAATGTTCAAAACTAGAAATTTAAAACACACTCTAACAAGTGGTGCTTTATTACATACAAGGAATATAATTTAATACAATCAGGAAGGTGAATCAAAGAAGCATGCATGGCCATAAAAATGTGTTCAAAGAGCCTATAGTTTGAAAATAGTGCAAAGGTAAACTTAATTCTCCACTGGCCAGATGCATTTTATTTGAATGTGGGTTTTTGCTATTTCAATGAATGTGAGTTTCAATGGGAGAGAATTTTAGAGCTCTTGCTAAGTCTGTTTTCATTGTGAGACTGTACTGTTTTAGCAAATGGCTATCTGTGTTTGTGCATTTTATTCCAACATTTGTAATCATTGTAGAAGTAAATAAAACAGTATACATAGGTTGTGCTTAAACTGGATAATAGACAAACTCAGCTTCACATGGATGGGAAGCCTGCTCCACTGGAGGGGTAGTCTCTGGGGCATGTATCTGTCTCCCCAGCATGTTTTGATTAAGTCACAGACAAAATTCAGGTCCCTAGGCATTGTACTTATGGTAATGTTTGACTTACGAATATGCAGGGGATTCAGAAGTGTGGGGTTTGCCTTGTAAACCAAGCACAGATCACCCCTCAGCAATCTATAGGAGACTGAGTAGAGGGAAAGGTATTTAAGGGGGTCTGCATAAAGCAGGTTTGTTACATCTTGTATTCATTTTGTAAGGAGCCTCTGTAGTTGCTGCACATGCCTGGTCAGGCACATACCAAAGGAAGCACTGTATTCTATGACTGGTCTGATAAGGGCAGAGTACAGTAGGATAGTAACTGCTTTGGACATAGATGCCATGCCCTAACTTATAAGTTGTGCAACATAAAAGGATTTACTCACCACTATGGCCGTGTGGTGAGTTAAAAGTAAGGCTACTGTCTGTGTGTGTGTATCCAGATCCTTGACCATTCAGTCGACTATAAGGGGCATATTATCAACATGGTAATTAGTTGGGATGGTTGACTTCTCAAAGGGTACAATTAAGTATTTCTCAGCATCAAGTTTAAGACCATGGATTTGAAAGTATTTGTTAGTCAGATACATGCCTTCTTGAAGAATGCTAGTATCTACAGGGGAATTGATGAAAACCCCAAGCTTACAATCATTTGCAAACGTAGTCAGCCATAAACTTTCAGTGTTTGATTCCACTTTAAGAGAATAAATACTAAAAAGAAGTAGGCCCGGTACTGAGCCTGCTCCTTACTGCTCCACTAATGACTGGCCTCTTGGTGGAGGTGGTTGCACATGTTCTGATCTCCTGGGTACTATTAGTGAGCCAGATGGCTATCCAGCAGGTGATAAAAAGGTTTATACCTAATTTAATTAGCTTGTTTATAATGCCTGAGTGGGGTACTGTAGTGTAAACGGTCTTGCCCTCATCCATTACTTTGGTGACCCTCTCAAAGAAGTCCACCAGATTTAATAGGCATGACCTACCTTTAACAAAGCCAAACTCTGATGGGTCCAGCATTTGTAAGTTAACTTTGTTCTCATTTATCATGTCCATGATGATTATTTCCATGGCTTTACTTATAAGGCTGGTCAGACTTATGGGGCTGTAGTTACCCAGGTCGGTGTTTAGACCTTCTTTGTTCAGGGGAATGATTGGAACCATCTTCCATTCCTTGGGACTAAAACCTGACTATAGGCTACAAGTGATTAAAGTGGACCAGAGAAGTCATGGCATGATCCTCATCCAAAAATATCTAGCCCTGTGTTGAGAATCTAATGCAGCCAACCATATAAGAGACAAGTAATTTTCATAGTAAAACAGATAATGAAGTCTAGAAGCATTTGTTATTAAACTGGACAATATATTTGCTTAGAAGAGACATTATGAGGCCATTCTTCTAGATTTCTAGAAAAACATTTTATTAGAGGTGATGCATTACGCAGGATAAAAATGAAGTAATCATAATGAAAAGTTAAATGGAGAATGAGTTATAGAACAGAACTAAACAGAAAGCAGCAGACAATAAAATCGCATGGCAATTGCCACATAATTTTATATGCTAAGTTTGAGCTGCAGTCTTTAACTTGGGGGCATTAGTGGATAGTGCATTAGTGCATTTTTCATGAATAAACAGCTGTGTTTACAGTTCTGCATATAACAAACACAACAAATACATATCCTGGAGTCATGCTTAATTAGTAAACTTGAGGTGTGATACAGCAAAGCACTGGAATTACAAGGTTTGCTAAAGCAAAGCAATGCAATGCAATGAATTCAAAGTTAACTCAGAGAAGAGTTCTGCAATTTTTGTGCAAGTAATTTCATTTGTTTCAATGGCCCTTCTGCTGAGAAGACTCCCTACATTTATTTGGGTCGGTCTGACATTTCAGTAGAAGCAGAAACAAGTCTTTGACACTAGGGCATAGCTATTATCTTGACAAAAGTCTACACAACACTTACACTGACAGCTGGCCAAACAGAAGCTATTTATAGATGGAATGGTTGGAATGGCTTTCACAGCTGTGGTCCTAATGACAAATGACACTAATGGACTTGATCATTTGTCATTAGTACTGCTGATGGGAAATCGTCTGACAGCATTGTACAAGTAAAGAAAACTAAGGCTTGCTATCACTCTGAAATGTTAATTCATGTGG
Source organism: Protopterus annectens (assembly GCF_019279795.1). Classification (NCBI taxonomy): domain Eukaryota; kingdom Metazoa; phylum Chordata; order Ceratodontiformes; family Protopteridae; genus Protopterus; species Protopterus annectens. Next base: position 686,996,595 of record NC_056735.1, read on the forward strand.
AATATAATTCCAAAACTGAGTGTGATAATATTTTTAATAACAATGTACAGCCATCTTGCTGAAAGAAGGGACCAAACTAGCTGAGAAGGGAATCGAGATTTGTTTTAATTTTATAGTGCATTTCAAAGTTATGTTTTTATCATGATAGTATTTTGACACAACACACTGACTACATCTGTTTATATCTCAAAAGTAAAGCATTAGAAAGCAGCACAAATACGCATTTAAAACAAAGGGATACCTGGGATACTAATAGCGTCTGGATTAAAATCTAAAGGTCTGCATTTGAAAACAATATATGTAGGCAGCTGTTACTGTTGCAATACCCCGAAGCATATGATAGTTGATTATTTTATCTATTTCGCACTTATCACATCTGTTATACAAATTCCTGCTATAAATATGTTATTTTTGCTACATTATGTACCAATATTTTCTAATACAGCTTTTGTAAACACCTTTATTGAATTCTCACTTGTGACATAGGCAAATTTACATTTATATAAAAGTAATCAAATTGTATTAAGTTCATGTTTGCAAACATTATACTTCACATATATTGCTATATATCATATAACATAAGCAACATTACATAAATTATTCAATTCCTGCCCCCCACTTATTTTAAACAAGAAACATCTTATTAAACCATCACTTACTGACACAATCCTAGTTGCAAGCATTTTACATCGCAAACCATACTGACACACTCCCAGTTGCAAACATTCTGCATCACTTATAATCTATCCAATCATTTTCAAACATTGCATAGCTCATTTAATAAGTTCTGCCTTCTTTTAAAATTCATTCCTCCCCTGTATATATTGTTCCCACAATTCCCATGTTGTCCTATATAGTTTGTTCCTACCCTTTTCTAAAGATCTCAATTCCAGTTGTTTTATTTCTGTTACTATATTCATTACTTCTAGTATAGCTGGTTTAGATTTTGATTTCAATTTTCTGACATTTCAGTAGAAGCAGAAACAAGTCTTTGTTACTAGGGCACAGCTATTGCTTTTTTGGCAGCCACCATAATTAGACACAGCAAGGCCTTGCCATGTCTAGGCAATTCTGATTCTGTATCATAGCTCAGAAAAATCATCTCCCTCGTCACACCATTTGAGCCAAATTGTAACACTCCCTATTATCATCTTAAAGCAAATATTATAAAAGCCTTTTTACAAATCAATTACACTTCAGATGGTATATGTTTAATTTAGTTTTTGCTGAAAATAAAAAATATATATGTGTGTAAATAAATGTATATAGTGTCACCGACTGATTTACACATTTACATTATCTGTAATTGTTTTTTACATACTCTTGTACTGTACTCTTAGCAGATAACAACTTATGTGGCATATCAGTTTTGAGCAATATGTTACTTCAGTCAAGATTAAGTTGGGAATTACTTGTACTGGGTTTGTTTTATTGTTAGTTCATGAAGTCGGGATGGCCAAACAGTTACTTACCTTGCGGGAAATGTCAGCTTTCCATTTGTCGGTAATGTGACGTATCGGTAAAGTTAGTGTCGGTGGAGTGGGCGTTCGATAAAGTAAAGGTAACCCGATAAAACTGTTGTTCATGGTCTCATTTAATAAAATCACTTCCACTCTGAACTCTTATCCTAAAATCTCTTGTTTCATTATTCCAACATAAAACATGTAGCACTCATGACAATGAGTGGGTCAGTCCTATGTCCAAGTTCAAAGTTTTAGCCAGGATCAGTGTCTTTATTGCTGTACCAGCAGAACATATTTCATATGGCTCTGAGACACTGAATAATATTTTCCACTGCAGAGTTAGACTAAGAATATTGTGGTCTATTACTACAGCCAAAGATGTATAAAACTGGGACTACAGGTAGAAAATAACTGAATGCAATGCTGGACATAACCTCATTATGTTCCACAAACTAAGTCCAGACCCCTGACTCAATGAGCAAAGTACAGGTTTGTATGAGGAGGACATTTATTATAACAGTGGATGCTCAGATAGATGAACTGCATTCATTATAATGATCACTGCTACAGTATCAATATCATTCATTATCTGTTGTAAAATTATTAAAGTATTTAACTATCCCACTGGATGTGGTGGTGGTAGTCATAGTATGCCCTAGAAAATACAGTGGTAAAGCCTGATCTGCTGGACTAGCGTGCAACTCATAAAGTTTAAAGGAAGTCCAACTGGTGGTCTTTATGGCCACTTCACAGATAGTCTAAACTAATTTTAAAACAGGCTGCTATACTGACTGCTGCACTGGTGCAATGAGTCCTTGCCAGTCCTTGTCATAACAAACCACACTAGAGACAGCTAGATATTTAGGTAAAAGTTAGATAGACACAAGCCTGCCCTGCTTGTCTAACAAAGGAAAGAAAGAACCGATTAAGTTAACTGCAGTCTCGTGTTTCTTTTATATAGTACCTTTTGCTGCCTATGCATGCATGCATGCATTATTCTTTCTCTCACAGTTTTGGCCTTGGGATATAATACTTGAAGATGCATTAAAGCAAAATCCAAGGAAATAAATAACAAAAAAAAAAAAAAGAGGTAGATATTTGTTGCAAGTCAGCCCTTCATGATATTAAAAGTTCAAAGCTGATGCAAATAGCCATGTTAGCTTTCAAGAAGAAAGCAGCTAACAGTATACCATGATTGCATGGAACTGAAAATGATGTGGAAACAGAAAAGCAGAATAAGGTAGATTTAAAAAAAAGCACAGAAAGGAAATGGAATGTACAAGACAAAAAAGTACCAGCAGGTACACCGCAGGGCCCACAAAAAGAAATAAATGTATATGTTTAATTATACCAAACTGTCTTTACAATAAATGGAAACCTGTTACTATTAAACCATCCTACAACAAAGTAGAACACCTAGCACAAGTGTGCATCATGATGAATTTGGGCTCAGAAAAAAGGTCAGGATCAACTAGAGGTCTGGAACTTCTGATGAAAATGAATAGCTATGGACCAAAATCTTACTTGGGCAGAGATTGGGGGTGGAACCAAGTGCAACAGGCCATCATTCTTATCTAACAGACGTTTAAAGGATATACCTCAGAGTTACTGCCACCTGTAGGAGGTTAAAGGTATAATTGGTTAAACTTGCTAGTCACATATGAGTATATCTGAAAATACAGATGTTGGCCAAAGGCCACATCACTGAATGTGTGGCATTTTTATAGCAAAAAGACTAATGGGGCCTTTTGCCTCTAGGGCTGGGGATCCGGAAACTCTGCATTACTTTGATCCCTTACCGGGTGTTGACCCAGACTATGGATGTTGTTGCTCTGAATTATGGAAATGGTTGTCCTAAAGCATGGGTACGGTGTCTGTTTTGTTTCAAAGAGGGCTCTAAATAGATGATATCTAGGAAGCAAGGATATCAGGAAATATGTGATTATGGTACTACGTACCCCACCAATGATAAATTATATTACAAATACCCGATTAAGAAAGTATAGCAAAAATATTTCTTCACAAAATGTGATTCATTTCTACAACTACATCCACTGGAAGCAAGCAGTGCAAAAAGTACAGCCATAAATGCAGTGATATGCAGTTCATTTTGGAAACGGGTGAATTGCTATTGCATTTGGTTTTATTATTATTTAAACCTTTCAATAAATATAACTTTGCCCAGCATTTACACTTAGATTTGGCTAGGTTCTAAGAAGATCTGGAATAATCTCTAGCTCTGTGTTTAAATACAGTAAGTAGTAAATTACCGGTAAAGTCACATTTCTATATATTAACCACACAAGACCACCTAACCATATAGTTAACTGGAATATGGAACAATTCTACACAATCTTGCCACTTGTTATGAATGTACAAACAAAATGAAATGAGTGGATTGTCTGTTACTTGCCTGTTTATGACTGTCACAGAAAAAGTACAGTTGTGTACACTTACCATAAATGTAGATGTTCGAGTGTATTCACTGTTGCAGTCATCACACTTGGGTTATCTGCCTGCAGGTAGCCCTCAGTGGGCCCAAATACCAGAGTCTTGGGATTTCTCTGTCAGATGCTGTCACCTCTTCCATGACGTCAGGTCATCAGGGGTATAAAACATGCAGCCGACACCATTACATCAGTTTTTCTTGCCCCAGGTGTCAGGAGTCCCCAAAACAGGAAGCAATTACATGGTGTGGAACACCTCCAGTAAAAAGTAAATACCATAGCCTTAAGATATGGCCAAAAAGAGGATAGGTAGAAAGCATAGAAGAGTCAGGATACTGGAGGGAGGGTAACCAGGACTGCAACAGCTAATACACTCAAATATCTACATTTATGGTAAGTCTAAACAACTGTACTAAGTTCCGCATGTTTCACTGTTGCAGTCATCACACTTGGGTTGATTCCCAAAGCTGAGGAAGGGTGGAGGTAGTCAAGTAATAGCAGGGCTGGCTAGCAGGCCTTGTAAGACTGCTGTGGCAAATCCAGCTCTGGATTTAGAAAAGACAGGTAAGTGGTAATGCTTGGTGAAAGAGTGTACAGAACTCCAGGTTGCAACTTCCAGGATGTCTGTGGTAGGGACTCCCTGAGAAATGCTGTAGAGATTGAGGTAGCCCTAGTGGAATGAGTTCTGATCCCCTGTGGAGTAGGTTTTCCATGGTGTTTGTAGCAGAAATGGATACAGTGTGCTATCCATTTGGAAATGGTTTGCTTTGAAATGGCCTTGCCCTCTTCCCCTGTAGCAAAGCTGACTAGCAGCTGGTCAGATTTTCTGAAAGGCTTAGTCCTGTCAAGGTAAAACCTGAGTTGTCTGTGCACATCCAAGGAGTGCAGGATCCTTTCCCCTTTATTCTGAGGATTAGGTTGGTAAGTGGATGGATTGGTTTAGAGCCACACTGGATACCACCTTGGGCATAAAAAATGGGTTAGTCCTGAGAGAAACCCTGTCAGCATGGAAAATAATGAAGGGTTCCACAGCCATTAGTGCCTGTAACTCAGACACTCTTCTTGCTAAAGTGATGGCTAGAAGTAAGGCTGTTTTCCAAGAGGTGAAATTTAGCTGTGCTGTAGCAGCAGGCTCAAAAGGGGAAGCATGAGCTTCTCTAGTACAAAGTTAAGGTCCCAGGCAGGGGTGGAAGCTCTCCTTGGGGGTCTTAAATTGTTAGTTCCTCTCAGGAACTGTTTGACCAGAGGGTGAGAAAAGAGAGTTGGCTCGGTATTATAATGAACTGAGAGGGCTGAGGCATGAATCTTAACAGAATACAAGGATAGGCCTTTGTGGAGCAGCTCTGCTAGGTAATTTAGAATTTGAGGTAAAATGGGCATGGCTGTGTACTTTCCTTGAGACTGGCTCCAAGAACAGTATCTTTTCCATTTTTCTGAATAGGATTTCCTAGTACTAGGCCTTCTAGCCTCAAGGTTGATGTCCAGCACCTGTTTGCTGAGGGTTGCTGGTGGTGTATTTAGGGAATAAGCCAGGCTGCAAGGTTCAGGGTTTGCAGCTGAGGATGCAAAATCTGTCCCTCCTGCTGGGATAGCAGGGAGGGGGGTCTGATATAGGTGCCAGGGTGGCACTGCTGCCAGACTGCATAGGAGTGGGTACCAGTGCTGGTGGGGCCAGTCCGGTGCAATAAGGATTGTCCTTGGTTTGTCCTGTTTGGTCTTGAGTAGTACTTTTGAGAGGAGGGGCAGAGGGGTAAAGGCATACATTGAGAGGGTTTCCCATGTACAGGATAGGGCATCCACTTTCCATGCTTGGCTGTGGGGATTTCTGGTGCAAAATTTGCTCAATTGATGGTTTTGGGGGGAGGCAAAGAGGTCCACCTCTGGTGTTCCCCACCTGTGGGTTAGATGTTTGAATAAGTTGGGTTCCAGTTTCCAATCATGTGGGTCCAGTAGATTTCTGCTTAAGTCATCTGCCAGTGAATTTTGTTTGCCTACTAGGAATTGAGCTTGCAGGTGCACTTGGTTGCTCAAGGCTGTGTTCCGCAAGGCCATGGCTAACCTGCAGAGTGGGTAGGAATGAGTTCCCCCATGCTTGTTTATGTACCACATAACTGTGGTGTTGTCTGTCATTATCAAGAGCTGTCCTGGAAGGATAAGGAATTTGAAGGCTGTCAGAGCATTCTGTACAACTAACATTTCTTTTTGATTGATATGTAGGTGAATTTGTCCTGGACTTCATTTGCCTTGAATGCATTTGACAGTCATGTGATCCCCCCATGCATAGTCTGATGCATCTGTTGTCAGGGTTTGGGCGGCAAGGGGTTGAGTGAAAGGGAGCCTCTTGTTGTGGTTGCAAGCCTCTGCTCACCAAAGGAACTCTGCCCTTAGACAAGGAATGATAGGAATAATTGTTTCCATGTCCTGAGAATGTTGGCACCAGAGACTTTTTAAGTACCATTGAAGTTTCCTCATATGCAGTCTTACATATGGAATTAGTAGAATGCATAAGGCCATGAACTCTAGGGCTTGCAGCATTTTTCTTGCAGACAGCTGGGTTCTGGTGGCCATTAGTTTGAAGTAGTTTGCCAAATAAACCTGCTTTTCTGGAGTAAGGAATGCCATCTGGGAAGTTGTGTTCAAGCTTGCTCCCAGGAATACAATATTTTGGCTAGGCACCAGATGTGATTTCTTTTCATTGTTGGTGTACCCCAAATACGTTAGAAGTCTTTTTACAAATGCCAGGTGCTGAAGTAGCATGTCCTGACTGTCCGCTTGAATCAGGCAATCATCCAAGTATGGATAAATTTGAATATCTCTCTGGCTGCAGTATGAAATGGCTGGAGCCAGGCACTTTGTGTATACCCTGGGCACAGTAGATAAGCCAAAGGGAAGTGCAGAGAACTGATAGTGCATACAGCCTGCCCTGAAACGCAGATATTTCCTGCAATATTCCCTTATGGGGATGTACAGATAAGCTTCTTTTAGGTCTAGGGTGACTAGCCAGGAGTCTTTGGCTAGCATAGAAAGCAGCTGTTGTAGTGTAAGCATTTTTAATTTTGGGGACCACCAGGAAGGTGTTGAGAATGGACAGATCCAGGATAGGGTGCCAAGAGCCCTCTTTTCTGGGCACCAGGAACAGTCTGGAGTAGAAACCCTGTCCTCTTTGCTCTGTTGGAAAAGTTTGAATAGTCCTGATACTGAGAAGAGAAAGTACTTGCTTTTGAGCCTCTGCCCACTGGTTTGGAGGAAGGTCTGGCAACCCGCTTGGGGTTGGTAGTGAGTGGAAGTAGAATCTGTATTCCTGGGATACAATGTTTAGGACCTGTCAGTCCTGGGTAAAGGACATCCAGTTTTTTGCATGCAGGGCGAGTTTTCCTCCTAGGGGTGCAAGTACTTGGGCATGGCTGTGAAGGATGATAGACAAGTCATTGTGAATGTTTTCCATAAGGGGGTGGCTTACCACTCCCTGTTTTTGAGGGGGGAGCACTCCATTGTTTAGATTTCTGCGTACCCTGAGACTGTAGCCTTGGTGGTCTGTTGCCCCTGGGTTTGGGCTGAGAAGACCTGGTAGGGACTGGAAAGGACCAGTTTTCAGAAGGCCAATGCCTACTGAATCTAGGTGGCTGTACCTGTAAGAAATCTTTAACAGTTTACATAGATTTAGCTTTTTCCTCCATCCTTTTAAGAACCTCTTCTGCTTTTGTGCCAAACAAACGTTCCTGGTTTAATGGAGCATCTAGTAATTTTGCCTTGACATGGTCTGGAAAGATTTGTTCCTTCAGCCAAGCATGCCTTCCCAGTACTAACCAAGTGACAGCAGCCTTGCAAGATGCTTCTAAGGCATCAAAACCACACTTGTGTTTACTGACTTGGTTTGCAGAATGCATTGGCAAAGAAAAAAACTGCTCTTCCTGCCCCCTGCTAGTGGGAAAACTACTTGAAACTGTAGTTTTATTTTTTTTTCCGTTTTGGGTCAATTCCTTCCCCCCTCCATTATCAAGCACGCTTTAGCTGGAGTTGCCACTAGCAGCACATCGCTTTTAACAAGGTTACTTTTTTTCTGGCTCCATAAAGTCTGTTCTTCATTTTTAAAACTCTTGTAAATCTTTATTTTCTGCAAAATCTGGAAGCAACAACATTTTTTGTTTAATTAGTTCCATAATATGCTGCTGGTACTTCAACATGTGAAACTGGCAATTTAAAGCCCTGATTGCAAGAGTTGCAGAGGTATATACTTTCTTGCCCCATCTGTCTAAAGCCCTCAAATCCCTGTCCGAAGGGATAGGATTTTTGGCTGTAGTAGACTTAATACCTTTAGGTCCCTGGGAAATGGTCTCTGGATCCACAGTGGGATTCTTAAAGAGAAATTTGTGAGAGTCAGGTACTCTGTAGTACCTGTCAGGCTTTCTACTAGCTGGTGGTAAAGTATCAGGAGTAAGACTGGATTCCATGAAAATATCATCTACAATATCCAGGACAGGGGGTATAGCTACAGGCCTGTGCTGAGGCAAGTCTAAAAACTCTCTGAGTCTCTTTTTGGACTGTGGGTAGTCCTGGCATTCCCAGCAGAAATGCTCTCTTAAGGTATGCAAGGTTTCACCAAAAGAAAGGTCCTCTGGAGGGGAGGTAGAGGGAATGGATCTGAATCCTCATAGGTAGATGAGGGTATGTCCTGGTAATCAGAGGGATCAGAGTCATCGGACTCATGGTCTGTTGAATCAGAAGGGAAATCAATTATTTGTCTTTTAGAGGGGGAAGGCTGGCTTCCCCTAATTAGAGTTATAAGGTCTTCAGCCATTCTAAGCATTTGTTTCTGTGACATGGGAGCTTGAGCATGCACTTTGGTCATCGGGTTTCTAGGCGTAGTGTGAAATCTGGGCCAGAGAAACTCGGTCGTTTTAGTCTGAAACAAAGTAGTTGGTTTAATATGAACACTGGAAGGTTGGAATACACCCTCAAAAGCCAGTGCCTATACAGCGGCTCCGGACCCATCCAAGGTAGAGACATCTGCAGGTTCCGTAATTGAAGAAGCATCTCGCGGCATACTCTGAATGGGTTTCAGCAGAGGCCTGCGAATCTGTAGGAGTGGGTATCAGGGGCTGCAAAGGCACCTCATTGAGTACCAGTGGACTGGCGACTAGCTTAACGGAAATGTCGTCGGCAGTTCTGGAGCTATGCGGTCTGTCTCTGTCTTTATCCTTATGTTTTTTTGGAAGATCGGTAGTTGGATGGCTTACTGAAGCCATTTCGGAATACGGAGAACGAGACGGAAAGAATTTAGCAACAAAGATAGCCTGATGACGAATAGTTTGGGCGTTAAACAAGGCACAACAGTGACCACGAGGAACATTGTGGTCTGGGCCTAAACAGGTGACACAGTAAGAATGAAAATCTTTATGAGGTATTTGCTCTCCACAGGCAAGACAATTGTTAACTTTTTCTGACATCAGTTAGAGCAAGAAAAAAGAATCCCCAATGGGGTACTTAGCTTTAGAAGACTTCAGGTTTGAAACTCAAAAATCGAAAATTTTCAGGTAGCGGCCGACCGGCACTTGCGAACTGCTTCTGCTTCGGGCTCCCACGCGGCAAGAAAAGCTGATGTAATGGCATCGGATGCATGTTTTATACCCCTGACGACCTGACGTCATGGAAGAGGGGACATCATGCGACACAGAAATCCCAAGACTCTGGTATTTGGGCTGACTGACGGCTACCTGCAGGCAGATAACCGAAGTATGATGACTGCAACAGTGAAACACGAAGAACATCTACATTTCCCTTCCTTAAACACAGTTTCTCCATGACCTTTAAGCTCAGTGTTTTGTGCAAGAAAAGAGAATGACCTCATTGTCTGTTTTTTACGGCAGTTGTAACATGTAGTATGCAGCCTTTTAAATGTTCTACCTTTGTGCACAGACAGCTTGCAACAATCACATGGAATAATCCAGTAAACAATGTTAAATGCAGAATATCCATCTTACCTATGCAGTCATATTTGCCATTGACATACTTGAGATCAAAACCAGTCTGACATTTGCAGTAGAAGCTTCCAAATGTGTTTACACATTTACGATTCATGGGACACACTGCTTTGCCAGTAGAGCATTCATCCACATCTACAAGCACGGGAGGAAAATGACATTACATCAAGAAGTATCTTAAGGAAAATGAAACTGCAAAGGAAATATTATCAACACGTATGTGCGTACAAAGCAGAGAAAACTTCATGAATCATGTTATTCTTAGTGGAATGAGCCAAAACATTTACAAACAAGTAGCTGTAGAATTATCACTTCTTAAATAATAAAGGACTGAAATGTCTGAAATACTCAAGCATGTATCACTTACTTTTTTGCATTTTAGAACATTGTTCCATTAAACATATCTTAATTGCCTAAGGAACTAGGCACAAACTCGTACAATGGTGAACTGGATGATATGGTCTAGTTAAATGATTTACTCAAATTACACTGTATGAAAGCAGGAGTCAAACTATAGTCTATAGTACATAGCTTTACTTACACTATATTACACGGGCATTAATAATGTACCAGTTTAGTACATTTCAGTGTTCATGTTAAATATTATAAATACTGCATGCGTTTGTATTTGTCTTTATGTGACAATAACCATTAAGATTACTTTCAGTTGCAACTTCAAAGGCACAAAGCAACACAGACCTGAGTGAAATGCTAGTGACCCAAGCATGGCATCATTCTGAGTCCTGAGTAGCCAGTAAGACTGGGGCCTAGGACTGCCTGCTTTTTCCATTGCAAATGGGGGAGTGTGAGATTCCATTCCTTTCCTCTTTGCACTACTTGCCAATGGTGAACAGATGCATGCACTACTTTCATGGCTCATTTATGTCAGAACATGAATGCTTCCAGGAGAACAGAAGGATGTAGATAAATTAGTCCACAACTACCAGCCATGTCTAATTCACTGTACACTACTTGAGCCACCAGTGTCCTCTAACAAGATGAGCAGCAATAAGAATAGCAGGTGCCAGGGGAAGCAAAGTAGTGAGCAGCAATGAGAATAGCAGGTGCTAGGGGAAGTGAAGTAGTAAGCAACAATGAGAATAGCTGGTGCTAGGGGAAGCAAACTAGTGAGCAGCAATGAAAATAGCAGGTGCTAAGGAAAGCAAAGTAGTGAGCAGCAATGAGAATAGCAGGTGCTAGGGTAAGCGAAGTAGTGAGCAGCAATGAGAATAGCAGGTGCTAGGGGAAGTGAAGTAGTGAGCAGCAATGAGAATAGCAGGTGTTAGGGGAAGTGAACTAGTGAGCAGCAATGAGAATAGCAGGTGCTAGGGGAATTGAAGTAGTAAGCAACAATGAGAATAGCTGGTGCTAGGGGAAGCAAACTAGTGAGCAGCAATGAAAATAGCAGGTGCTAAGGAAAGCAAAGTAGTGAGCAGCAATGAGAATAGCAGGTGCTAGGGTAGTGAGCAGCAATGAGAATAGCAGGTGCTAGTGGAAGTGAAGTAGTGAGCAGCAATGAGAATAGCAGGTGCTAGGGGAAGTGAACTAGTGAGCCGCAATGAGAATAGCAGGTGCTAGGGGAAGCGAAGTAGTGAGCAGCCTAAGGACATGGCAGAGTAAGATCTAGGGAGCACAGGACAGCAGGTTAAAATGATTCCTTTGAATTCACCTGCTGATTATGCTGCACTCCTTGCTAGATGACATAATACTCTCTTCTAACATTAGTCTGCTACTATGGGGTATGGAAATTGCAAAGGAGATGGATTAATTCTTCAGGAACAAAGATTATGTGTTAATGCACACTTCTTCAGCAATTAATAAAATGGATTTCTTGCAATTTATAATGTCCTGCAAGCTGATCTGAACCATGTCTAAACAAAATCATCTAGAGAAGTTGTCTAGAACTAGTTAATTTCTGTTTTACTCATCATGTCCGAGTCCGAGTGGTTGGCTGCTGAGATTCACCTGCATAAATCAACTGACAAAAGCTGATTTACGTATACTTTTCTCTGCACTTATTTAAGATTACAAATTTGTAGATAATTGATATATATAATATAATACAGGGAGATAATACTCCCTGTCTCTAGCTGCAGTTAGGCTTCCAACCCCCCTCCCTGTTCTTGTTGTAGTATTAATCTTGGTGGCTTTAGAATTGCCCGCCCCTGCTGTAAATCTGTTTTTGGACACTCCTACTGGGCCCATCTCATTTGCTCTCTCAACTGAGTACAGTGAGATCATATTTTGATTTCAGACACTCCTACCAGTCCCATCTCCTTTGCTGTGTACAGAGAGAGCACTTGGGAAGGATATCTGCTATAGCATTTTAATCTGTTCTGTTCCCTCCCTCGCCACAAAAAAAAAAATTACTAAATAGTTTTTGAGCTGCTATTACATAACTGTCTTCTACCTTAATACATTAATTTGCTGTTCTGTGGGCTTTTAAGTGTTCAAGTGCTCTTATTTAATTTTTCATAAACTTGTTTTTGTCATTTTTAACTTATCTGCATTTATTTAAACTGTATTTGCCTTAATTTTGCTACACACTCGTGTGCTAGCTTGTACTGCATTTAAAGTGTTTTTGCTACTGTCATTAGCTCATTCTTTCTAATACAGAGAGAACTTTTTGAGAAAGCCTACCCACTTAACTATAAAAAAAAAAAAAAATATATATATATATATATATATATATATATATATATATATATATATATATATATATATATAAATTACAAGCTTGTTTTCTGCCTTTCCTGTAAGTAGTCTAATCCAGATACAGATTTGCTGTATCCAGAACTGTTTGTAAGCTTCTGTGCCCCAATCCTTTCTGTGTTGGAGGGAAGCCTTCTAGCTTATCAGTGGGAGTGGTAAGCACTAGGTAGCCTATAGGTTCATAGGTTCATACTAGGCTATCTGCCCTGGGGCAATTATAAGCCTAGCCCGATTCTGTATGGCTTACGCCACCCCTTGCTTTGAGTATACTGTGCCCTTTTTAAGGTTTAGTTTACTGTGCCTCTGTCTAATAGTGACACAGGAGTAATCCCTGGGACAAACCTACGATCCCCCATCCACCTATTGAGATTCTTCTTGAAGAGATTCAGTGAGGTGCTCTGCCTCACATGAACTGGAATTCTATTCCAGAGTGAAGGGAGCCTCTGGGTTATGAACCTGTCCCTCCAGCAAGTTCTATTTATTTCTGTGCTGAGGTTCAAGTCCCTCAGCGTGTGGCTCTAAGGGATTTAGATTTACTGAGGTGGAGCATGTCCATTAATTCTGGATTTGACATAGCTTTGTATGTCAGGCATAGATCGCCTCGAAGTAGGCGGTATGCAACTGAGTAGAGCTGTAGTTTTTTAACCGAGCAGCATATGGCATCTGTTTGAGACCCTTGATCCTCTTGGTGAGATACTTTTGGGGTCTTTCTAATTGCTGCAGGTGTCGGGTAAGGTACATCCCAAAAGGGCATTGTATTATATGATGGGCCTGATGAGGAATGAATAAAGGGGCACGATTACCTCTCTTGATCTAGATGTAAAACCCTTCGTGATGAGGTGGGCTATGTAGAAGGTCTTTCTAACCACTTTGGCAATGTGGTTTTCAAAGGAGAGATTGCTATCAACTTGGGTACCCAGGTCCCTAATAACTTTCTCTGTACTTAATGGGTTTCCGCCTATGTGGTAATTTGTGGGCACATTGTTTTTGCCAAAGGGTATGACTACACATTTTTTGGCATTTAGCTTTAAACCATGGCGCTGGTACCAGTTATCTGTCTCTGTGAGACCTTTTTGAAGGATGTTTGTGTCAGCTGGAGAGTTGATTATGGCGCCCAGTTTGCAGTCGTCTGCGAACTTGGTGAGCCATAGTCCTCCCACGTTTGCCTGTACCTCGGAAAAGTATATACCGAACAAGAGTGGTCCCAGGACAGAACCCTGTGGGACGCCACTTGTGACCGGTTTAGAGTCTGACATGGCTCCAGCAACTCTCACTCTGTGGGTTCTGTCTTTGAGCCAGTTTGCTTCCCATCTTGTGACATAGGGGTTTATATTTAAGCTGGATAGCTTATCTATGATGCCCGAGTGGGGTATTGTGTCAAATGCCTTTGCAAGGTCCAGATAGGCTGTGTGGACTACCTTCCCTTCATCTATGGCTTTGGTGACTGTTTCGAAGAAGTCAACCAGGTTCAAAAAGCAGGATCTGCCCTTGACAAAGCCGAACTGGGTAGGATCTAGTGTCTGTAGGTCCCCAATGTCTTTGTTTATGAGCTCCATGATGATCCTCTCCATAGCCTTGCAGACTAAGCTAGTCAGGCTTATGGGGCTATAGTTTCCAGGGTCCGGAGAGGCTCCACCTTTGTGGAGTGGGACCACTGTTGCTGTACGCCATTCTGTGGGCACATATCCTATAGTGAGGCTGAGATTGTATAGCTGTTTTATTTGAGGGATTAGTTCCTCTTGGAGTTCATGTGGGACGCAACCTGGGACGACATCTGGTCCCATGGAAGCAGTGTTTTTTGCTTTGGAGAGGGCAGCCTTCACCTGAGCATCAGAGATGTTTGGGAGGCAGCCCTCTGCCAGGATAGATACTTGCTCTTTGGGGAGGGTGGAGAAGTTTGCACTGAACCTGTCTGCCAGGATATTGGCGATGTCTGTGGGTTCAGTGTATTTTTTGTCGTTTAGAATCAACTCAGAACAAGTCTGGGAGTTGCATCCCAGGTTTGTAACATAACTGAAAAAAGCCTTATGATTGTCTTTGGTGTCCTGTGCAATTTTTCTCTCGGAGCTGGCCTTGGAGGATTTTATGAGGGATCGTAATTTTTTGCTAGTACTGATGAGAGATGCCTTCCCTATTAGGGATTTTGCTCTATCATGTAGTAGCTTCCTCCTTCTGTTGTACAGTTTATTTATGGCAGGGGTCCACCAGACTGGACGCCTGCCTTTGGATGATTGGGTCTTGGTTTTGTTTGGGATAGCATGATCCATGCATTCCTGGAGATGTCTGTAGAATGCGGTTATATAGGATATCTATCACAAGAGTGGTTTCTGGCCCAGAAATTGTAGTTTATTGGCCATATGAGCAGTTTTTCCATCTCTTTCAACTTTCAGGTTTAAAAGCCTGCATTTGTGCTTGCTTCCCACCTCCCCTGTATTTAGTTTAGTCCAGATACAGATTTTCTGTGTCCAGGACTGTTTGTAAGCTTCTGTGACCCCAAGCCTTTCTGTGTTGGAGGGAAGCCTTCTAGCTTATCAGTGGGAGTTTTAAGCACTAGGTAGCCTACCTACAACAATATCCAGATACAGATTCTTAGTTTTAGCATTTGAATTTGCTTATCCATGCTCAGCACCTGTTCAGAACTTGTTGTAAGCACTAAATAAACTACAAATTACTACAGCACTCACCCTTCCTCATTACCTAGAGGAAAACAGTTTTGGTACTTACTTTCCTCACTTGCTTAGAGAAAAACAGCTCTTGTACTCACTTTCCTCACTTGTCTAGAGGAAAATATTTTTTTATTCAGGCATGTCCAAGGGTCAGCTCCCAGTGTTCTCTCCTGTCTATCTGATGAATCTGGGCATCTTGGGGCAATGTAGCAATTGCCTCATGTACTCAGACAACCCACTCCTCCTACCACCCAAGACTACAACCTGTGAGAGATGCACTTATCTAGCCAAACTGGAGGTAAAGCTCTCTCCAACCAAGACTGAACTTGATAGTCAAGAGGAGAAGGTAAACACTTGCACCACACCACACTCATCACATAGTCCCACTAAACCTACACCACCAAAATCCACACATAGAAACACAAAAACATTTGTGGAGGATCTCAATAATAACCTGCTCAAGCAACAGAGACCTCCAAAGCAGAAACGCAAGCAACCTCCCACCACAACCCAAATGACACATAGCCCACAGTCTCAGTGTGCCACTCAACCACAGCCATAAAGCAAAACAACATACCCAACACACTAGTCATAGGTGACTCTATAGTCAGGCACACTGATGTCCCACTCACCAGGCTAAACAAGGAGAAGGCCACTGTCAGCTGCCTGTTGGGTGCCAGGATCTGCCACATAACCCACACACTCAGGTCACTCCCCAACAAGTACAAATATGACTCTGTGATTGTCCATGTTGGTGTGAACGACCTGAGACTTACCCCCATGGACTACATGAAACGAGACATGGAAGAACTCTCCGATCTTGTAGCCCAGGCAGGTATGACCCTAGCCCTGAGAAGCATCCTGCCATTGCCCAGAATGATACTGCAGTACAAGGACAAAATGATTGACTTCAACAATTGGCTAAGCTTCTGGTGTCATTCCAAGGGGATCCAGTATCTGTCTGCCTGGGATGACATGATCGACAGACCATGATGCTTTGCCAGAGATGGCCTGCACCTGTTACCCCTGGGATTCCGGATACCGGCAAATGCTCTTGCCACCCCATAGTGTCTCTTTTAGGCAAGGTTCAAATGACAAATTCACTACCATAACAGGAACAGGCAAGCAAAAACTGAGGGTAATGCTATTCAATGCTAGAAGTCTAAATCTCAAAATGCACTCACTCGAGGCACTCCTTAAAATGGAGAACATTGATGTCTCTGCAGTGACTGAGACCTGGTTCAAGGCTCCAGAGAGCACCCCTGCATTGCCAGGCTATAACTCATACCACACTTTTCGGCCATCTAACCTGGACCGGAACACCAAAGGTGGAGGTGTGTCCATATTCATTAAGGATATCCACACCTCCAGGCTAGTTGCTCAGCATAATGCAGCCGTGGTTATCCAAGTGTAACTAACTCTGGGCAAAACTGCAATCCAAACTGTAGCTTGCTACAGATCCCCCACCATGCCCCAGGATTCCCACTCCTCTTTTCTTAATATACTGGAAAATATTAGAGTTCAAGCAAACACCCTAATATTGGGTGATTTCAACTACCCCACCATTAACTGGGAAAACTACTCATGTACCAACTTCTTCGCTCAGCGCTTTCTGGAATTCATAAATAACAATGCCCTGGATTAACTTATCCACACCCCCACAAGGGGCAACAATATCCTAGACCTAGTCATTACCAACATGAGTGACCTGTGTTCCACACCTGAAGTCAACTCCTTGTTGGTCAGATCTCACCATAAGCTAATCACCCTAGATATCCACATCTTGCCCCCACCCCCCATTAAGGAAACCATGGTAAAAATTTCTCCAAAGCCAACTTCATGCTTCTTATTCAGAAGTGGTGAACTTCAAGACACCCATGCAGATGGACAATACAGTTATGACTGCTGAATCCTACACAAATGCACTCTATAAGCACTTACAAGAGTGCATGGATCGTGCTATCTCAAACAGAACCAAGACACTATCCTCTGAAAAAAGGAAGCCAATCTGGTGGTCCCCTGCCATAAACAAACTCTACAACAGAAGGAAGAAATTGTTGCAAAGAGAGTAAAATCCCATGAGGGGAGGAGCTCCCTGGTCAGCCTCAGCAAGAAGCTGAGATCCCTTATAAGATCCTCCAAAGCTAGCTATGAAAACAAGATTGCCACTGATTCTAAGGACAGCCAGAAAGCATTCTATAGCTATGTCAAGAATCTCAATGACAACACCCAGATCTGCTCTGAGTTACAGCACAATGGCAAAAAAATTACAGAACCAACTGATAATGCCAACATCCTGGCAGATAGGTTCAGTGCTACCTTTACCCCCCTCTCACCCCCCTAAAGGGCCCATATCTATACAGGAAGAATGCAGAGTTCCTGTAATCACAACTTCACAGGTAAAAGCAGCACTCTCTAAAGCCAAAACACAGCATCCATGGGACTGGACAACATCCCAGGCTGCGTTTTACACAAACTTCAGAATGAACTGGCTTCCCGCCTAAGCACCATGTTCAATCATAGCCTCACATCAGGCTTTGTGCCCACTGAATGGCGTACAGCAACAGTTATCCCACTCCACAATGGGGGAGCCACCACTGATCCTGGGACTATTGCCCTATTAGCCTGACTAGCCTCGTCTGCAAGGCCATGGAACGTATCATCATGGAATTCATAAACAAAGACATGGGTAATCTCCAAACTCTGGACCCCATCCAGTTCGGGGTTGTGAAAGGCAGATATTGCTTCCTGAACCTGGTCGACTTCTTTGAGGCAGTCACCAAAGCCGTAGACGAGGGTAAGGTGGTTCACACAGCCTATCTTGACCTCGCCAAGGCTTTCGACACCATCCCCCATTCTGGAATTATAGCTAAACTCACTAAACTAGGTATAAATCCCTATGTCACAAGATGGGTTGCTAACTGGCTCATTGACAGAACCCACACTGTAAAAGTTGCAGACTTCAAATCTGACTTCAAACTAGTGACAAGTGGAGTATCACAGGGTTCAGTCCTGGGACCTCTCCTGTTTGGTATCTACTTCTCTGAAGTACAGGCTAACACAGAAGGCCTCTAGCTAACGAAGTTCACAGATGACTGCACACTAGCTATAGTCAAGTCCCCAAATGATGTGGACATCCTACAGAAGGGCCTCACTGAGACAGATGCCTGGTGTCAGAGCCATGGCCTCAAGCCTCAAGCTCAATGCCAACAAGTGCATTGTTATCCCCTTTGGTAAAAACTCTGTACCCATGAACTACCACATAGGTGGCAGTCTTCTTAACACTGAATGTGTGATAAGAGACCTTGGGACCCAGGTGGACAGTAGTCTCTCTTTTGATAATCACATTGCCACAGTAGTCAGGAAACCTTTCTACATATCACACCTCATCACAAAAGGGTTCTCATCCAGGAAAAAAGAGGTCATTGTTCCCCTCTACTTGACACTCATTAGGACCATTATAGAGTACAACGCCCCTTTTGGAATGTACCTCACAAGACATCTGCAGCAGCTGGAAAGGCCACAGAAGTACCTCACAAAGAGAATTACTGGCCTCAAACAGATGCCCTACACTGATCGTCTCAAAAGACTCCAGCTTTACTCTGTAGCATATCACCTACTCTGAGGTGATCTCTGCCTAACATATAAAGCTATGTCAAACCCAGAGCTGTTGGACATGCTACACATAAAGAAATCACAATCCCTCCAAGCTACAAGCTCTAGGGACCTAAACCTTGTCACCACAATAAACAGGACTTGCTGGAGGGATAGATTCCTGTCCCAGAGACTTCCCATACTCTGGAACAAGCTACCCATCTATGTCAAGCAAAGTTCCTCATTAACACTCTTCAAGAAAAATCTTGATGAGTGGATGGGAAATAGGAAATACACCCCGGGGATCACTTCTGTGGCTCTGCTCGACAGGGGCACAGGAAATTAACTTTCTTGGGTTGGCGTAAGCCAGGGAACTTTGTTGGCTAGGTTTACTTAGACCCTTGGGCCGATAGCCTAGTACCTAACTATGAACCTATGTTTTGGTATTTAGTGACAGAGATCACCAAAAACCCAACCGTTAAGTATAAAGATGAACATCTGCTATGCATTTACTAATCAAGCATGATGGAGTCATGTTATTCTCAACAAAGATACTGCTCAGAGCACAAATCAGGCAAGATAATTTCAGGGTTATCTCAGGCAGCACCATTCCATGACATACATCCCATAATTAATAAACCAATATGCCATGCCTTGTGAATAATGTATTTATACAGTAAGAATAATGCTGCAAAACACTTAATTTATGACTTTTCAAAGCACCGTACCTCGACAAGGACCTTGTTTTAAATTGAAGGAAATACATGGGTTGTTTCACAGCTAAGTGGAGTCCTTTATATATATTTTAAGAAGTTTAATATCATAGCAGTATGTTCACAATGTCTCCCAACTCTCTAAACATGATAACTTAAAGCCTAGACATTATGCATAGCTCTTTCTCTTTTTCATTACTAAGTGTGTATGAAATTGCATAAGACTCTGACAGCATCAGTTCTACAACTGTTGTGAACATCTACTGTGTAACTTGTCTTGGCCTGACCAACAACACTGGAGTTTCTGTTTTGTATAGGTGTGCTGAATCTCTTTATATTTCCATATCTATACAAGAAAAAGAAATAACTCAACTTTCTTTCCTTTTCTAATTTCAAATGACCATTTCACTACAGTAAACTCTGTTAACCGGAACTCAAGCAACCGGCACTCTCAAGCAACTGGCAAAAAAATATTGAAGAAACACAGTACAATGTTCATGTGTTCCACTTTCTTTTTTTCCCCACAGAAACATACCTTACATTTTTTGAGTTTTAAAAATGGAAGATAGGAATAAATACCGTCTCTCCCCAACCTGAGAACAAATCAAACCAAAAAATAGTATACGGTACAGTATTAGTCAGGCCTATTTTTAATAGTAACTCTCAAGCAACCAGAAACTACAGTTATCAGGCATCTACCAATCCCCATGGGTGGCGGTTACTGTACTTCTGTCTATTCCTTACTCTAGCTTTTCAGTTTGTGGCTCTCTATTCCTTTTTACAAGTGAACAAAATTCAGTGTCAAATACAGTTAGTATAGAAACAGAACATTAGGTGCATGATAACTTGTAGCCTTTGCCAAACTTTAGAGACGTGTATCCCCTTATAAATTACAAACTTCAGGTTACAGTTTAATGTAAGAACACAGTTAAACTACTGCATAACGAAAACTGAAAAAGTGGTTATAATGCTAATGGAAGCTCTTGCAAAACTCAATCAAAATTTTATGCAATCAAAATTCATTGTGTGAAAACAAAAAAATCTGAAAACAGCAAGTTCATCTCTTTTGCCCACAATCACGTGTATCCTTGTGTGCAGAGAGACACACACACACACACACACACACACACACACACACACACACACACACACACACACACACACACACACACACACACACACACACACACACACACCTATAAAGGCTAGCAATGTACAAGTGCTGTGCTGGTTCTGAATGAAATGTTCTAGTTCAGAATTTCTAAGATTGTAAGGTATCCACCCTAGTGAGGCAAAGGCCTGATTCAGGAGGCATTCAAAGAAGTTTGAAAATGCTTTACACTTAAATCGTACAGTATTATTTTTATATGAGATCAGATTAAATGCAAAAAGTTAACAGAATAATTGTGTCTGACTTCAAACTGACACTAAAAAGATGATGTGCAGTTCATGGTGTTAGACTGTGTGATAAATGTAATATAGCTCATTTACCTTGCAATAAGTTATTTGATCAGAAAGAAGTTGCAGACGTAATATATTTAGACTTTGGTAAGTCATTGGATATGGTATCAGACAATAAATTAATATAAAAACAGGAAAGAGACAGTGGAATCTAAGGTGCCTATATGACTAAGACAGTGGTAAAGCAAAAGCCAGTAATCGCCTTACCCCCATGAGAGTGCAGCTTTCATATAACAGTACATCAATGGGACTATGGCCATTGACTTCCACATGGAGGATTGTTGATGGGCTTGATCCTGGGAATAAACTATTTTGTGCTGTATTGCAGAACTCCAGTGCAAGTTCTGTGTTTTGCAAATAGATCACTCCTTGGACCCATGCACGGCTCATTTAGGCATATTCGTTATTATTTACATTACAGAGGTTTCTGGTTTCAGTCTTTTCTGTTTGTTTTTTGTTTTAGGAACTGAAGTTCAAGATTATGAAGTTGAACTGTTGCATGGGTTTTTGGTTCTAAAACATTACAGATTTGAAAAAGCAAGTAATTTATATGTGCGCATCTCTTTCTATAAGTAAGAATATGTGCACCTCAATGCTCACAAAGGCCAAAAGAGTTCATGGTAATGAGCTGCAAAGCTTCAAAGTATCATGTTACAGAAGCCAACTGTATGGCAGCAATTTAATTCTGCTTTCTGCCTTTCTGGAAAATATATATATTTTTTCAATAATTTTTCTTTTTCTTTTTACATTACTAAATGTCACAGATAAAAACCATCTTACAACATGACCGTATATATATATATATATATATATATATATATATATATATATATATATATATATATATATATATATATATATATGTTATACATTGATGTCAATACCACAGGATATAGGTTGTACAACATATCTATTTACACTATGTACATAGATGCTTTCACTGTTAATTCCACAGTTATACGGACAGTATATAGAAAATATATTTTTTATTACCTTAAGGCTTGACAGATCAACTAGTTTCACAGTGAAGGACTGCTAAGTATTACTAAATGCCTGAATGTAAAACTAAAACTTCAGAACCCACTTTATTTTAGTGTATTAACAGGGATTAAAGCAATACATTAGCAAAAACAGAAAACCTCAGGTATGCATGCTACTTTCCTAATGTCTACACCCATTGTCCCATACTTCTCTCTTGGTCTATTTTTTAGTCCTGCATTGCAGTGTGAATCATAAAATGGCTTAATCACTGCTGGCTAGCAGTGTGCCTTATAAAATAGCCTGGTCACTTCTGGCTAATAGTAGGTTTTGTGCTACTCCCCTGATCTCTTCTGCCTTTACTCAGAGTAATATCAAACATCTTCTTCTTTGTTATGGCCTCGCTGACATGCTGTTCAATCCCTTCCTTACCTAAGGTGTCTGCATCTTATTCTGTCTTCCAATATCTAAAGCTGGTATTTCTCAGGCCTTTACTGGCAGGTTTAGGTACCCCAACATCACACTGATTTTTATGTCTGCCTAATTCCTTTATCTTTTTAAACACATAACATCATAGTTGCAGTCAATAGCCAATTGTGCCTGCCCACCAGCAATCTTCAACATCTTGCTGTAACTTATTGGCCACTGTACTGTTTTTTTTTTTTTCGATCCCCAGTCTTGTTTCGTGGACCTGGCACTTGATCACTTATCTGACATATAATGCTAAGCCTCAGCTCTCTCCTACCCTGTGTCTCCTATACTTTGTCATGTATACCTCCAAGGAGTGACTTATTTGCAAAACACAGAGCTTGAGCTAGAGTTCCACAAAACAGTACAAAATAGTTGAAAGTGGGAGCACTTTAGAATCATTACAGTAATAGTGAAGTTGTGGAATGGCAAATTGTGTAACACAAAGAAAACTGTTCAAATGACAAAAAATATAAATGAACATTCAAGGACATTTATTTTTAACCTGTTTAAATATTCGGGGACAGTGGGCAGCATTTTGAGAGATTGTTCATTTTAAGTGATGGGTGTCTGGGGGGGGGTAGCACTAAGAGCTTGTCAATACAAAATGGAAATTGCTTGCTACACCCCTGCACAGAGTTACAGATTGCTTCTTATGAGGCTGTAATTAGCAAGCTCATTGAACATATAATACGTGAATGAGCATGCTTACATACATGTGTATAAGAAAAAGCTAAAAGTGTTAAAATGTTTGTGAGATGACTATATTAACTGGCTGAATGAAAAATTCACAGATTCATGTGATAGGTCTAACTGATACAGAAGTGTCTTTGAAGTCACAACCTAAAATTAATTTAACTTTTAAGAGAAATTGCTTGGGGGCTAAGATGGTTAAAAATCATTAGATATTATTTAAACGGGTCTATATTATATCATCAAATACTTAAAAAAGCGAACAATGAATAATAGACCCCATGTAAGCGAAAGCTTACAATCTCGAAAGCTCAGAACAGTGTCGCTGTTCCAAAAAAAAAAAAAAAAAAAAGGAAAAAAAATTGAAGGAATACATAAAGTGGAGGGCTTCACCCCCCCAACACCCCCGCACTTAAATATACCAACTCCGAGATCGTACTACAGTGCCGAAAACAGCAAAGTAACGGAAGCGGCCAAGCAAATTCTTTCCCTGGGAAAGAATTTGTTTAAAAGCCACTTCACTATTTTGCTTTTTCATTGTTTTAAGTTCGACCAAGATGCATTCGATAGAATGCGTCTTCGGTCATTTAATATGAACCCATCTAAACAGCTTATGCATGCATTTTAGACACTTAAGAGTGCAATTATCTGAATTAGATGGCTTGTTGTTGTATCAACAGGAATGCAGTTTCTTCACCACAGTGAGCAGAAGTGTTACCTTAGGTAACACAGGTCATTAGGGTCTCACTGCATTTTTATAAAGAGCTAAAATATCAGTGTGATCATTAGCCTAGTGTTTAAGTGACAATTCTGTACTGTGCAGAAACCATCACCAAGATGAGAACCACTTATGCCAGTACAAATACAAACTCACATGCCAAAATTAGTCAAATGTCAGCCTAGAGTAACACCATACAATGCTGTCAAATAAAATGACCAAAATGACAAAACCTTGTACAAAAGTTTTAGGACTGCTGTCATACTGCACATCCACTATTTACCCTCATCCAGGCTGTCTGTATGACGTTAGAGGGGGAGAAAAAGTGGGATACAACAGGTGAATCTGTGCAGAAAACTACTAAGCTGTGATCTCATGTGGTGCAAACGAGATGATACCATAGAAAGACAAAACAGAAGACATGAATGCAATGTTCCAGTGAACCAATCAATGTGAGCTGAGAATAACCATATCGATGATTAGCAAATCTGTAACTGTATTGGCAACCAGTCTACCATAAGTGAACATCTGAGTCATGGGAGGAAGTTTGAGTTCAACCATTCACAATGACAAACCATGTGCTGTTCAACCAATACAAATGAGTGCACTGTTCAAGTTACTGAGGTAATTCCAGGTGGCTGGGCTAAATTTAGAGAATGCTCTTTTACCTGCAGTTGACTTGAACCCAAGTCTTACAAGGGTAAGGGCATCATCATAGCTGTCTGTCAGGGAGTAAATTGGGTCCCTACAGTGTAGGTTGGATTTTATGGGATGATAATGACCATAAGAGATTTTGAATAAAAAAGTTCTGAATAGGAGGGTGGCTCTACTTTTAGCAGGTCACCCTCCTAATTGTATGACTAAGAGGCAGTGGTGAGTCCTTGCCTCTGCAAGAATGGCAGACATATATATTCTATTTACTGCAGTCTGAATAGCATTTGTGTTGTAGTTAAAATGGAGGGTAGTTAAGGGAAGACCAAATTCTAGCTATGACCTTTCATGCAATTGGTGAAGGAAGTGAATGATCTCTGTAGCAGTGTTTGAGCTTTGCATAGCTTTACTGATGACTTTATTGATATGCTGATTAAAGGTTAGAGACAGATTTACAGTTAGGTTACAATATTTTGTTTTGAACACATTGTAAATAGGGTTTCTGTTGTTATGTAATACAATAAGATAGGGGAAATTACAAAGTTTATGTCTGAAGCCAAATACCATGATACTGGATTTGTGAGGGTTGACCATAAGTGTTAGTGAACATTCAATCTCAGAGTAAAGTAAATGAAGACTGTATTTTTATTTTTTCAGTGTCAGCTAGGTTTTTGCCATCCTCCAGCAGAAGCAGATCATCTGGGTACATAACCATATTTGGCAGAGAGTGGCTGTCACTTAGAAGGGTCTACATTATATTCTCGAAAGCCGACAATGTCGAATCTGACATTGTTGACACGAGAATATCGAACGCTCAGAATCTCGAGCTTGGAAATGGAAATCTCCGTAAGGGGAGATTTCCATTTACTGCAATGTAGTGTGGTCTCGGAGTTGGTATATTTAAGTAGCGGGTGGTGTGGGGGCCCTGCTTAGACCCGTTAGGGTACTTTTTTTTTTGTTGTCTTTTTATAAGGTCGATGTTTGAAGACATCGACCATATGGTGTCGACCATATGTTGTTCGATGTTTTCAAATGTTGATCTTATAATATAGACCCACTTAGGACACTACTGAATTGGGGAGATGACAAAAGGGCCTAGAACTGAACCTTGTGGTACCACAATAATGAGTATGCAAGGTTTGTAGAAGCTAGTCTTTAAAACACTTTCAGGGTTCTGTCAGAAATGTTGCTCCCAAACCATTTTAGGGTCCTGCTGCCAGAGTTACATTTTGTGTGTTTGTTCAGCAGCAGAGGGTAAGGGATCATTTCACAGGATCTTCACATGTATATAAATAGACCCACTGTTAGGATGCTTTTAGCCATATCATTGAAAATGGTGTCAGGTATTTAGTAAAGGGCAGTGATGGTGCTAAAACAGTTCCTGAATCTATGCTGCTTATCACAAGACAAGTTACACCGGTTTATGTGTTTAAAGAGCTATTAGTATATTATTATTTCATAGCACAACAGAGACTTCAGATCTAATCTTACCAATATGTATATGTCGTCTACTAGTAGTACCACTTGGCTTGTCATTAAAATCAAATAACTCTTTTATATGAAATGAAATCCTTTACAACAAGGGACTTGAGTATTTTTTACAATAAGGGACAATAGGTTCAGTTTTTGGACCTGCTGTAGTCATGACACTTTTAAATGTAAACTTTTCAGTATTTGGCTGTACTACAGGTATTTCAAACATTTTCAATAAATCTGGTTTGCACATACTGCCATAATATATACTTTCTCTGTAATAACACCATTAATTAAAATCAGCCTTACTGTATCATAACATTTTTTCTTTATTAATTTCTAAACAATACCACTGTTCTATAACATGATCAACATTTGTTCCATGTAACAAGCATTATCCATTACAACAATGGTACCTCTGGTATCTGCCTTCTGCTTTCCCTATATATACTTTTTTTGTATTTGTGCCCTTGAAATTATTTTCATTTTTGCTGTACTTTCCAACTACTTGGTTAGCATTACACTGTTCCAAAATATAAAAAGATATCCTTACATTCACTGCTGCAGTATTCTTTACCATATGGGATTTCTTGCTGTGGAAGCCCGAATGTCCATCCGGTCTACCAAAGACTACTTGTTGCTTATTTAAAAGGTACACTGTGTGTCACCCAAATGCTGCTTGTGTAGCATAGGGCATAAAGGTGACGTTCCGGCCTACCATAAACACAACTTCTTTGCTGCCAGTTTAGAACACATATTTTCACCATTGGTCTGTTTTGCTGCATCCATTTATGCTGGTTGAATGCATTTTTTGCTCTCCAGGGACTACCTATGCCTGCTTGCTGACTTCTCTGCAGTTGCAGATAGGTGCCCTGTTGGAGTTTTTGATTTTTCTTGTTTCTTTTAGTGCTTCTTGAGGTTAATGTCATCCAGGAAGGGTAAATGCCACTGTGGGAGACTGATTTCCCCATAAAGATCACCATGATAAGTGTCTTTTTTGCCTAGGAGCCTCTCATGACCATACATCTTGTTCTGTTTGTCAAGTGTTTGTTCCAAACACCCTTCACAGTGGACTTTCTTCCCTTTCCTTGTCTCTTGACAACCAGCAGTTTAAGCTTCTCACTAAAGATACAGTGGAAGGAATCTCCCACCCTGAGAGTCAGCCATTAGGGAAGAAGAAGGTGAAAAAGGTATGACCAGAGTCTTCCACTGTCCAGCCTCTGCCAGGTGTTTCTCCAGAGGTTGTAACAAACCTGGAGACTTGCCCGGCTGTATTGTTGGATTATTCTACAGTGACCATGTCAGAGGCTGGTGAGGGTCCAGCTGGCAGCACATCTGGAGAGGCTTTGCAGGTGTCCATCTCGGACATGCAGGAGGAACTGTGGTTGCTTTTTCTGAGGGGCCTTGGGGAGTTCCTCAGTCTTTGGTTGGGAAGAAGCTCCTACTATGGTTCTCAACTGCTGTCCTGGGTCTGAGCTTTCTCAGTTTTTTGGAGGGGAAGTTTCTTTACAAAAGAAACATAAAATGAAACATGTTTCTTCTGGGTATGTAGTCAGTCAAGTGGCTATAATAAGCGAGTACATCTTGAAGTAGTCTGTGGATGAAAGTGTATTACCCTCATCTGTTGTATGATTAAAGGTAATGGAATGGTCAATGACCTGATTTAATAAAGCCCCATCCTTTTCCAGTTAGCCTCATCCGTTCAACTGCTTTCTGCGGCCCCCTCTTAACTTGAAGTCACCAGTTGCCACTGAAAGTAGCAGATAGCAAAGAAAATACTTATTACAAAGATTTAATATTAATAATATAAATTACAGGTGTAAAATTAAGATTTTACTTTTTAAAGTGGTCTAAAATGATCAGTGTACTACAACAGTAAACAAACTACAATAAATAAATAAAATAAATAAATAGATCCCCAAATTCTGAGTTATTTTATGCAGTTTGTATACACAGCACAGAACAGATTCAATAAAAAAGTTTTAATAGATGCAACACACTGAATTATATCACACATGTAGAAAGTTTGTAAGAAACCCTATCATAGCTAACAGATGCTACTTCAAAAGCAAGTTAGACACAAGACAGAGACAAACTACCACATATTCATGACTGCATGCTGTCAAATAAAGGAACAACGTGAAGTTGGATCAAGACCCATTTCCCTCACTAGTTTGACAGCTCCAGACATGCACATCATAACAGTTAACAGAGAAAAGATCAGCATCTCTTGAACTTTAAATGTAAGTAACTGCTACAACTTTGGGGGAAAGTTACACAAAAGCAAAGTTTTTCATTTCCTGTTGGAAGCAACAGAGTGTCTGGCTACCAGACACCAACAGAGAATGGTTACTGTGGTTAATGTAGCAGCTAAATGATCTGTGGTAATATGAAACATAAGTCTTTGTCAGACAGAAACAATATGCTTAACTTTAATTTTTCTACAGTTGTCTGCATATAAACCTCCTTTCATGCACTGAGGCGAATGCAACCAACAGGCAGGTTCAAAACCAAGTACTTCAAATGTAAGACGTCTGTTGGAAAATAAGAACATAATGTTCACTTTGAGGAGGTTTTTGAAAAACATCCATGGTTTTGCCTAAAGGTTTGGTCTACCAGAATTTACTGCAAAAGGCAGAACTGGCAAATATCATTTCCCCTACAGCTGTATGAATATTTAGTTTTTACACCAAAACAGGTAAATGGATGGACGATCTGCCTTTGATCTGAAATGAAAGCCTGCCATAAAGACTGTTTTTCCATTTTACATGAGTAATGGCTTTTTAAGAAAGTTATAGCATTCAAAGGTAATTTTAACATTTTCCATGCTCCGTAGTATTACATACTTGTTTCTGAAGCTGAGGTTAAAACACAGCATGTACATTCTGACTGCGTCATTAAAGGAGGGACTTTAACATTCAGCATCTGCATTATTATAGTCATAAAGCCTGTTTTAATGCTAATACTTTTATGTTAATGTATCTCTAACAATTTCAGAATACTGACTGAACTTGCAGAGACATTATTATAATTGGTTACCTCGTAAAGCTTTAAACCAATTACTAAGCTTTATGGAAGGAAGTAGCTCTAGTTTTGATACTGTTATATGAGATACGGCCAGATAACAGAAAAATAGCTTGAAATACATTCTTCAGAGTCAAACCAGACCCTCTGAGTTTGCCAATAATATTAACTTTTTAACCTCAAAATTTTTGACTGACTTTTGTGTAATACATTCATACATGTACAGTATACAATAAGTAACAGCTAACCTTGTCACTTACATGAAATCTTGAATGTACAGTAATATACTTACTGTAAGAAGTGTTCATTCAAGCAAATATTTATTATTATGTAAAGACTGTCACAGAATGAACATTTTGGAGCTTTGCTACTTTACAAGCAATTTTGATAAGTTTTTGGACTCTGCTCACTTGAGATCCCCTCCTGTAGAAAATACAAGTCTAAATTAGATTTTTGTTAAAATATGGTATCTGTTGGAATACAGATTTGGTGTATCAACTGGTAATACTACTTCTGTAGTAAATTAGTTTTTTTCACATATTAGCTTGTTTTACATTTAATATGATATGTCAGTGTTATGTATTTTCTTATCCAAGCTATTTACCTTTCTAACATTTTATATCTGTGTGTTTGTATGGTGAGCATTTATATATGTTGCATTTTCTTTTAGGTTGAATATGTATAAAAAGACTGGATTTTATAGATTTCTGACCTTACATATTTTAAGCGGACAAAGTATACAGCCATTTAGTGTCAGGACTGGAAGTTTTTGGTCACTTATAACAGAGTTCAAACACAAAGGTTCATATTTAAATGCAAAGTCTAATTCTGAGATTTTCTCATTTCAGAACAGGTAATGATGGGATATGAATGTAGTGGGTCATGTCTCAGACACCATAAATTAGCCTGCTCAGAAAGATGTACATCCTCCAGTCCACTGGGACATGTAAAAGCCTGATGTGCCAAGTTTGCTCTCCTGTAGCCTGTCACTCATCTGCTCTGGTGGAAATCTGACTGGCCAGAGTACAGTTTTACTGTACAGCTTATTAATGTGGAAGAAAAAGTATATACCTTACTTACTTGGTATGATGTCTTCTGAGGAATAAAACACTGCACATTTCAAAATGAAATATAGCCTAACAACTTAAACAAGCAATTTAAAACACCTGGCAGGCATGGCTGTTAAATAACTGATTCATAATTCCAGCTATTTTATATCTGGTTAACAATAAGTGCTATATTTATTATTAAAACAACAATTAACATAATATATGAAAAGATGAATAACCAAATAATTAGAACCCTAGAGCATAATACATTAAAATGTGCCTGAGAATGCAAATGCTTGGAAAAAATGTATACCAAGTTAGCAATAAAGCTGCATTTTAGAAGTAGGTTAACATTCATATAAGTCATCCTAAAGGTTTCATATTTACTTTTCATATGTTTATATGTTTATATATATATATATATATATATATATATATATATATATATATATATATATATATAAAGAAGTCATGTACTTACCATAACGTTCCATGTGAGTTGTTCATCTCACCTTCATTCTCACTGATGGGTTAGGAGCAGACTCTTGGCTGCGACTCGGCCAGATGCTAAAGCTCGAGGTTTTCAAACAGCTCATGGCCTACTCCCTATCCCATGATGCAACAGTGCTTCCCTCAGATCTTGTTTGCCCAATCATATAGATAACTAAAGTACATAGATATTGAAATAGAAATATCATTAAGGACAAAGCATCATTAAGATTTGTCTGAACTTCCTGGCCTTCATGACTTTAAAGGTATGGGGTTGGTGGGTGGGACGTAAGAATGACGGTGAGGTAAACAACTCAAATGGAATGTTATGCTGAGTACATAACTTCTTTATGTGAAGTTGTTCTATCTCGCCTTCATTCTCACTGATGGGTTAGCGTCCCAAGCACCATCTCCTTGGGTGGCTCATGGAAGTATATTCCTCAGAACCATAGAACCAAAGGAAGCCCTGTCCCTGGAGGTCCTATCCAATTTGTAATGAGTGATAAAGATATGAGGTGAGAACCATGTGGCTGCTGTACAAATGGTATCAATAGATAGCCTTGCTAGAAAGGCTGAAGATGTGGAAACTGCCCTGGTTGAGTGAGCATTAACTTTATGATTTAGTGCTATGGGCATAGAGCTGTATGTGAAAGAAATACAATCTGACAACCATTTTGACAAAGTGGTTTTTACCACCAGAGTACCCTTCTTTGAATCTGAAAAGGAGACAAAATGTTGATCCGACTTTCTGAAGTCCTTAGTCCTGTCTAAGTAGAATCAAAGTTGCCTATGGACATTGAGTTTCTGCAGCATGTGTTCCATTTTGTTTGTATATTTGGGAAAAAAACACAGGAAATTCTATAGTCTGGTTAAGATTTGTTTCAGAACAAACCTTAGGTAGGAATGAAGGATTTGTTCTCAGCATTACTCTGTCATTATGAAAAATCAAGTATGGGGCTTTGATGGACAAGGCATGTAATTCCGAAATTCTTTGAGCAGAATAGCTACTAGGAAAATGGTCTTCCATGACAGGTATTTCAAATCACAGGATGATGCAGGTTCAAAGGGAGGTAAAATGATCCATGAGAGCACAAAATTCAGATTCCATGAAGCAGCTGGGGTTCTAATAGGTGGTCTCAAGTGAATAGTACCTTTAAGGAAGGCTTTAGAAAGTCTGTGTGACATGATGGGAGTCTGTTGATCACCAATATGAAAATTAGAAATTGCTGCCAATTGAACCCTAAGAGTTGCCACAGCTCCTTCATGAAACAGTTTAATCAGAAACTCTAAAATGGAATAAATCTAAGCCATATATGGGTCAATATTATTATTTGATGCCCATATGGAAAATCTCTTCCACTTGCTAAGGTATAGTTTCCTGGTAGAAGATTTATGAGAAGAGATTAGGATGAAGAGCCCCTGATGAATGCATCAGAAGATATGGAACGGGAACCAAATTTGACGAGGACAGTAAGGGACTATTAGGTTAATTGTCCTTCCCAGAGTGCTGGACTTCTGAAGGAATTTAGGTATCAGAGGAAATGGGGGAAAGGCATAAAGAAGTCCCGGGGCCAACTGTGTACAATGCATCCCTTGGGGTCTCCCCCGAGTTGGGGATCAGGGCAAAGTAGTTGCTGCATTTGGTGTTGGTGGGGGTTGCAAAGAGGTATCAGCAAGGTTGGCCCCATCTGCAGAATATCCTTTCCGCTACTTCTTCTTTCAGAAACCACTCGTGAGGCAACAGAATTGCTCTGCTCAACTTATCCACTATCACATTGGACCTCCCAGGGATGTGTGTTGCTATCAGAAAGCACTGGGCCTCTCGACATCAGGGGTATGATCTGGTTCCTCCCTGTTTGTTTATGTACCAGACCACTGACATGTTGTCCATCTGTACTGCAATAGTCCCTACAGGAAGAAAGTTTTGAAAAGACTGCAACCTTAGAAGTACCGCTCTCATTTCTAGGACATTGACATGCAGATGAGCCTCATGATTCTCCCATGTGCCTTGGGCTGTCCTTCCCTGAAAATGCTCCCCCATCAGGGAGGCGTCTGTGGTCACAGTGGCAGCAAGGGTTGGTAGAACAAATGGACGTCCTATTGTCACTTGAGGAGAGGTCAGCCTCCAAAGAAGATCCGTCTTGCATGACTTTTTTATTATAATGGGATGAGACACTGGAAGTTCCTGATAAGACCATTGTGTGAAAACTACTGCCATGCATTTGGTGAACACTATGGGGACTGTAGTGAGACCAAAGGGCAGAGCTCGAAACCGGAAGTAACTGGCTCCCAGCCGAAAGCGCAGATGATCCCTGGATGGTCTGGCCATCTTTATATTGTAGTACGCATCCTGGAGATCTATTGAGCACATCCAATCATCTTTTCCTAAAAAAGGAAGTATAGACTGTAGTGTGACCATCTGAAACT
This sequence comes from Protopterus annectens, assembly GCF_019279795.1. Classification (NCBI taxonomy): domain Eukaryota; kingdom Metazoa; phylum Chordata; order Ceratodontiformes; family Protopteridae; genus Protopterus; species Protopterus annectens. The sequence continues at coordinate 687,029,602 of NC_056735.1, forward strand.
TTGTTTTTTTTTGACAGATTTGTTCAATCTGCTGATATCCAAAATTGGTCTCCAGTCCCCTGTTTTCTTTGAAACTAAAAAGAACCTTGAGTAAGTTCCGGATCTTCTCTGATCTGCTGGGACTGGTTGGATGACTCTTTTTTCTAGTAACCTTGTATGCTCTAAAGTTGCCTGTTCCCTGTAATTGGGTGGAACATCTGGGAATTTTTTTCACAGGGGGTGGAGATGTAGCAAAGGGAATGGTGTATCCTCTGGATATTATGCTTTGCACCTAACAATCTTTTGTGATTTTTAGCCAGGTGTTTGGGTACAAAGATAAGCGTCCCCTGACTGCCTCCAGAGATGGACAGATGGGCTTCCTTTCAGGAGTGTGGTACTGCTTTCCAAAGAACTGGTCCCTGTCACCCTGATTTTGCAGGCCCCCTCTGCCACGTGGATGGCGTCTTCCATTATTGCCCCCTCCTCTGCCTCTAGAGGGGGTTTCACCACTTGTGTCAAAGAAAGCTCCTTGGGCTTTGCGGAACCACATTTTCCCACTTTTTCAACCTTTTGGATAAGGTCTGGTAGGGGTAGAAAAACAGACTCCTACAGCAGACAGAGTCTTTCCATCTTGCTCACACCTGGTGTTTCCTTCACTTTCGGTCCAAAAAGTGATGGACCATCAAAGGGGGTGTTCAAAAAGGATGACTTGTAGGGCTCCGGAAAGGAATGTAAGCACATCCAGGAGTGTCTCCTAAGAGCAATTGCTGTACCCGCTGCCCTACTTGTTCCATCAGCTGCATTTGAAATCAGATGCATGGAAGAGTTTATAAGGGAATTTAGGGTAGCAAGCTGGGAGGTTACTTTATCTGAGACCTCCACAGCTATTGCACCTTGTAGAGAATCTCCCAACTCCTTAAGGAGATCTCTATGCAGTCTAGTGAAATGTGTGAGGTAGTTCAGGGATCGAAGAGTAAAGGCCGCTGAACTAAACATGCACTTTCTGTATCTGTCCATGATCCTAGAATCCCTATTAGGAGGATGAACAGATGTGGAGGTCTCTGATAACTCCTTTTTGGTGGCCGCCGCCACCACCATAGCATCAACAGGTACTCCTTTGGTAAGGAAATCCTTGTCCTGGGGTGATGTTATAAATTTGTTAGGCCTCTGAGGGACTGGTTCTATGGTATCCAGGGACTCCCACGCCTTTCGAGATAGAAGGTCCATCAACTCATCAAAAGGCAGAGTCACCCAAGAGGTGGAGGATTGAGACCCAAAAGCCTACAGGAGTACTGACTCATCATCAGTAGGGTTAAGGGGGTTCCAGCTGCCCCTCTGTTTTAGTATTTCTAAGATATCACCAAAAGAGACATCTTCAGAGGGGGATCGTGGGGACCCTTCTGACTCATCTAAGTCAGTATCTGATGTGATTGATTCCTGTGGGGAATCTAGATGCTTCCTCTTACAAATCCTCTTCCTGGGAACCTCCTCAGTGGGAGCTTCTGGGGTGGTCCCTGAAGAGCAAGGCTCACCTGATGGGGGGACCTGAGACTCTGGGTCTCTACCCTTTTGAGGGATCAGTGAAGCAGAGGCAGACACAGGAACTTTAGGGGAGCAGATTGCTGGTACCAAAGATGTGGGTGCCAGAGGGGACAATGCTCTCCTCATAGCATTGAAGGCCCCACTGCTCCGATCCGAAGAGATGCCTGGATCCGTAGAAGCAGGCAGTCTCTGTGGCGCCGAAGCCGTGGGCTCCGAGCCCGAAGTAGGTGCTGAAATCACCCGAGCCGAGGCCCTGAGAGGCAGAGTCATCACCGAAAGATCAGTATGATTATTCTGTCTGGACCCGACTGGTGAGTGTCAACTCCTAGGCTCTAAGGTAGGAAGGTAGGTACCGAAGAAGTCAGAATAGTTGGAACTGAAAGCCACAGAGGTGTCAGTTCCAGTGGATCCATAATCATCGGTTCTGAATACTCCAGCTCTGAAACTTCAGATCGAATCGGAGGAGGAACTGAAGAAATGGGCTGGGTCTTGGTCAGCTCTGAAGCCCTAAGGGTCGATCCCAACAGAATTTTTGCTAGCGCCTGTGACTGCAAAAGCCGCTGCACCACTCGATCCACATCCTTATCTGATAGTCTTGAAGACTGGGAAGCTATAGAAGAGGCCTCTGACTGTGAATTAGGAGATTTTAGAGTAGGAGATACTGGTTCCAAGACTGGGGACTGGCTCCTACTGACAACAACCACCTCCGGCTCTGTAGGCATTGGAGCTGAGTTGGTAGTCCGGCTAGATTTAGATATCGATGAGACTTTTTTGGCTCCGATTCCTAGGACAAGCTGGAAGACAAAGTTTTTGAAGACTTAGTAGGCTTGTCCTTATCCAGAGCTTCTTGAAAACAGGATTTTAGTAAACCTCTCTCCATTAGTTTACTCCTGTGTTCATGGAGAACGCGAGAACTAAAAGAGTGACAGATGGCACAATTTTTTTGAAGGTGACGTTCACCTAGACAATACACACAGTCTGTGTGCCCATCTGTGATAAACATCTTCTGTCCACATTTGGGACATTTCTTGAAACCAGATTTTGCCTTATCAGACATGGTAAAGCGCTCATCAATAATAATAGCCCTAATGCAAAAAATGTAGGGCTCTAACTATATAAAATATAAAGTACAGTTGTGTACCTACCATAAATGTAGATGTTCGAGTGTATTCATTGTTGCAGTCATTACTCTTGGGTTATCCTGCTGGCAGGCTACCCACAGTCGGCCAAAATTCCAAAGTCTAGTTCCGGCGTCGGCCGCTGTCACCTCTTCCCTGACGTCAGTGCACCAGGGGTATAAAAGATGCAGCCGACGCCATTTTCTTCAGTTTTTCTTGCCCCAGATGTCAGGTGATCCAAATAGGTAGGCTGTAAAATATACCAATAAAAAATGCAAGCATAAAAATAACATTTCCTTCTTCTACAAGCAAATACACCAAAAAGGTTGTATAGGATAAAGAAGTGCAGATAAGTCCCAGCAAAGAGAGGGGGATGGTGGGTGGGTGACCTGGACTGCAACAGTGAATACACTCGAACATCTACATTTATGGTAGGTACACAACTGTACTATGTTCATCGTGTTTCACTGTTGCAGTCATTACTCTTGGGTAGAATCCCAAAGCTGAGGATGGGTGGCTGGACTAAATAGGATTAGGAGAGGCTATGAGACCCTGAAGAACTGCAGTGGCAAAGCCTGCTCTGGACTTAGAGTAGAGAGGCAAGTGGTAGTGCTTTGTAAAAGTGTGCACTGAACTCCAAGTTGCAGCCTCTAAGATTTCTTTGGCTGGTACTCCTCTGAGGAAGGCTGCTGAAGTGGCTGCTGCTCTGGTGGAATGAGGCCTAATGCCCTTAGGCACTGATTTGCCATGTTGAAAATAGCAGAAATGGATGCAATGGCCTATCCATTTAGAAATAGTCTGTTTTGAGATAGCCTTTCCTTGTGATCCTGCAGCATATGACACTAAAAGTTGCTCAGTCTTTCTGAAAGCTTTAGTTCTGTCCAAGTAGAAGCGTAACTGCCTGTGTATGTCCAAAGAATGCAGAATTTTCTCACCCTTGTTCTGTGGATTTGGGTAAAAGGTAGGCAAGTGAATGGTTTGGTTGAGGGCCACACTGGACACCACCTTAGGCATAAATGTAGTGTTTGTCCTCAGAGAAACCCTGTCTGGATGAAAAATGATGAAAGGTTCCACAGCCATGAGTGCTTATAACTCAGAGACTCGCCTTGCAGAGGTTATGGCTAGGAATTTTATATCTGCTGTTGATGCTGGCTCAAAAGGAGGCAGTGTGAGTTTTTCCAAAACATAATTGAGGTCCCAGGCCGGAATTGGTGCTCTCATTGGAGGCCTAATGTTTTTGGCCCCTCTGAGGTACTGCCTTATTAAAGGATGACAAACGATAGGTGGTTTGTATTGTGATGTGCAGAAATGGCAGAGGCATGAATCTTAATTGATGAGAAAGGCCTTTGTTCAGCATCTCAGTTAGGTATTGTAAAATCTGAGGGATATTTGGTACAGACGTGTCAATGCCTTGTTCCTGGTTCCAAGCACAGAATCTCTTCCATTTTTCTGCATAAGATTTTCTGGTACTGGGCCTCCTGGCCTCCAAGATAACATCCATAACAGCTTTTGAAAGAGGAGTGTTCTGAATGGCTACATTATCCGCCATGCTGCCAGATTTAAGGTCCTGAGTTGGCTGTGCAGGATCTGATTGTTTTGTTGGGTCAGCAAGTGAGAAGTTTGAGGCAATATCCATACTGGACCTTGAGACAAGCTCTTTAGGATTGGGTACCAGTGCTGGCGTGGCCAGTCTGGTACAATCAGAATCATTTTTGGCTTCTCTTGTCTGACCTTTAGGAGTACTCTGTGAAGGAGAGGCAGTGGGGGGAAAGCATATACTGTTAGATTGTTCCAGCTGAATGATAGGGCATCCACTTTCCATGCTTGCTTGTGGTAAATCCTTGTGCAAAATCTCTGCAATTGACAGTTGTGAGGGGAGGCAAATAGATCTATGTCTGGGCATCCCCATTTCCTTATTATCATGCTGAAGACTTGTGGATCCAGTTTCCATTCGTGGGGATCCACGAGGTTTCTGCTTAGTTCGTCTGCCAGAGTATTTGTTTTTCCTGGCAGGAATTGTGCTTGCAGGTGAACTTGAAAAGCCAATGCTGTGTCCCATAAGGTCATTGCTTGTCTGCAGAGGGGGTAGGAATGTGTACCTCCCTGCTTGTTTATGTACCACATGACCGTAGTGTTGTCTGTCTTTATCAGTAACTGTCCTGGATGAAGCAGGTCCTTGAAAGCTGTCAGGGCATTTTGAACAGCTAGCATCTCTTTTTGATTGATGTGAAGATGCCTCTGGTTTGCAGGCCATGTGCCCTGAATACATTTTCCTGCCATATGGGCCCCCCAGGCATAATCTGATGCATCCATGGTCAGTGACTGTCTGGCTGTGGGTAAACTGAATGGCAGACCCTTGTTGTGGTGACAGGCTTCTGCCCACCATCGAAACTCCCGTTGTAGGCAGGGAATAAGTGCAATTACTGTCTCCAGGCTGTGGCAATGCTGAGTCCAAACACTTTTCAGATACCATTGTAGTTTCCTCATATGCAGTCTGGCATAGGGAATTAGTAGAATACAGGATGCCATGAAACCCAAGGCCTGCAGGATTTTCCTTGCAGATAGGTGGGTGTTTGTTGCCAATTTCTTGAAGTAAGTAGTCAGTTGTTTTTGTTTGTCTGGCATGAGATAAGCCATCTGGGCAGTTGTATTTAAGCTTGCACACAGGAATATTATCTCTTGAGAGGGTACTAGTTTTGATTTATTTTCGTTTATTGTGTACCCTAGGCCAATTAGTAATCTTTTTACAAACGCCAGATGCTTTAGAAGAGTGTCTTTGTTCTCTGCTTGAATTAGGCAGTTGTCCAAGTGGGGATATATTTGAATTCCTTTTTGTCTGCAAAATGCAATTACTGGTGCCAGGCATTTTTTAAAGACCCTGGGCGCAGTAGATAAACCAAATGGCAGTGCAGAGAATTGGTAATGCATTGAGCCAGCTATGAATCTGAGGTATCCTCTGCAAGATTGTCTGATTGGGACATGCAAGTATGCCTCTTTTAGGTCCAAAGTTACGAGCCAAGCCCTCTTGCCCAGCATGGGCAGTAGCTGCTGAAGAGTCAACATCTTGAATTTTGGTACTTCCAGAAATGTATTTAGTATAGACAGGTCCAGAATTGATCTCCAGGTCTTGTCCTTCCTGGGTACTAGGAAAAGTCTGGAGTAAAATCCTTGCCCCTGCTCTTGTTATGGTACTTGCTGAATGGCCCTCATGTCCATGAGGGCTGTAATTTGTTTTTGTGCCTCTGCCCATTGATTGTGTGGCAGGTCTGGCATGCCCTTTGACCTTGGTAGAGTGTGAAAATGGAACTTGTAGCCTTGGGACACTATGTTCAAGACCCATTTGTCTTGGGTAACGATTTGCCAGTTTGATGAAAAAAGTGCTAGTTTTTCCCCTAAGGGGGCTGTGAAAAGAAAACTGTTTGGAACTGGTAGAGGAAAGTCATTGGGACTGTTTCCTGTAAGGCTGTGATTTGTCTTCTCTGCTTTTGGAGGTAGGAGCACCCCATTGTTTAGGCCTGTATAAGCCTTGGGGCTGAGATCTGCCTCTGAGACGCCTGTATCTGCCTCTTTGTGGTTTGTCTGAGACTGGACAGGACCAATTTTTAGAAGGCCAGTTCCTGCTAAACCTGGGTGGCTGTACCTGTAAGAAATCCTTGACTGTCTGCATGGATTTTGCTTTATCCTCCATTTATTTCAGCACCTCTTCTGCTTTAGTACCAAACAAAGTATCATGCTGTAATGGTGCATCTAATAATTTTGCTTTAACATGATCAGGCAGATTTTGTTCCTTTAATCAAGCATGCCTTCTAATAACAGAACCTGTAACAGCAGCCCTGCAAGAGGCCTTCAGTGAATCATAACCACATTGCAAAGTATGCTTTCCCACTTGTTCAGTTGCATGCAATAAATCCTGCAATTCCTTGTTCTCTGAACATTCAGTATTTGTCAACATTTTCTGTTTAAGTAGTGACTTTAAATATTGCTGATATTTAAGCATATGAAATTGACAATTTAAAGCCCTTGCAGCCAGGGTAGCAGAAGTGTAAACTTTTTTCCCCCATCTGTCTAGAACCATAGAATCCCTATCAGAGGGGACAGGGTTTTTTGCAGTGGAAGCTTTAACCCCCTTGGGACCCTGAAATATAGTTTCTGGGTCAGCAGCAGGGTTTTTATATAGGAATTTATGAGAATCCGGGACCCTGTAGTATCTGTCTGGCTTAGCAGGTGCAGGGGGTAAAGAGTCAGGGGACAGTCCGGACTCTGAAAATACATCATCTACATTGTCTAGAACAGGTGGAATAGCAAGGGGTCTGTGCTGAGGAAGAAGCAGGAAGTCTCTGAGCCTTTTCTTAGATTCAGAATAATCTTGGCTCTCCCAGTGGAAATGCTCCCTCATAGTATGCAGTGTTTCCCCAAAAGAATAGTCCTCAGGAGGAGAGGCTGAAGGAATGGATTCTTCAGCATCAGAATCCTCATAGGGAAGCATGGAGTAATCCTGTTCAGAAGAGGAATCAGAGGAAATAGAAACCTGATCAGAAGAATCATACTCTGTCTCTTGCCTAGGCCTCTTATCAGGAGGGGGATGGGAACCCCTGATCAAGGTAATTAGGTCTTCGGCCATTTTGAGCATCTGTTTTTTAGGCATGGAAGTCTGAATAGGAGAATGCTGTACTTGTTTCCTTGTCTTTAGAGCTGCTTTAGTCTTTGTCTTTGAAGCTGAAGATGGCTTAACATATAGTTGTGCAGGTCTGAAGACACCCTCAGAAGCCGATGCCTGCTCAGCGGCTCCGGACCCATTTGAGGGATTGATTTCTGAGTGTCCAATACCTTGAGTTTCTAGAGGCCCAGTCGGCTCCACGTGGGAGTCGGTAGAGGCCTGTGGCTCTGAGGTAGTGGGTGCCAGGGGCTGCGAAAGCGCCTCATTGAGAACCAGCGAACCGGTGACTGGCCTAGAAGAGGCTTTGTCGTCGGTTTCGGACCTCGGATGCCTATCCTTGTCCTTGCGGTTTTTTGTAAACTCCGGTTGTCGGCTGTTCCGCCGGCATTATATAATTAAATCTTCGGCCAAAGTAATGAAATGCAAAATCGAACCGACGCTTGATAGTGCGTTGGTTAAATTTAGCACAAAACTGACAGCTAGCAATGTTGTGATCAGGGCCTAGGCAAGGAATACAGTAAGAGTGAAAATCCTTATGAGGTATTTGCTTGCCACAAGAAATATAATTGTTAACTTTTTCTGACATCGGTCTGGAGCAAGAAAAAAGTTTCCCCAATGGGGTACTTAGCTTTAATGAAGACTTTGGTTCTGAAATTCAGATTTGAAAATCTCAGGAGTCGGTCGACCGGCACTTGCGAACTGCTTTTGCTTCGGGCACCGCGCGGCAAGAAAGACTGAAGAAAATGGCATCGGCTGCATCTTTTATACCCCTGGTGCACTGACATCAGGGAAGAGGTGACAGCGGCTGGCGCTGGACCTAGACTTTGGAATTCTGCCCGACTGCGGGTAGCCTGCCAGCAGGATAACCCAAGAGTAATGACTGCAACAGTGAAACACGATGAACATCACCACAGTACACACTCTATGTGTTATCAATAATAATAGCCCTAAACTATAAGGCACACAATATCAAAAATAGCAACAACAGCAAACATAGCCCCAATAAAAACAGGGTCTAACTCTGGGCTACAAGAAACTATTAAACTAAGTATAAGAAGCATACAATGCAATTGAAAGGTATAATAACACAGCCCTAACAACACTACAGGGCTAATTAAATTTACAAGTTCAATCTAACAGTATAACAACACACTACTACTGCCCTAATAAAAAAATGGGCTTACTACTTTAAAGCAGAAAGGATAGGAAGGTAAATGCTTAAAGTAACTAAACTCTAAGACATTATAAATAGGCCTAGAAAAAAACGGCCTCAAAGGCAGAGAAAAAGGCACTCTAGAACTAGGTAAAAAGTACAGTTTTGTACCTACCATAAATGTAGATGTTCGAGGATCCACATTGCTGCAGTCATAACCTGTGGGTAGTCCGCTGTCCTCGGTCGGCCCGAATACCAAAGTGTTAGGCTGGCGTCGGTCATGGTCGCTCAGAGCTGACGTCAGTATGCAGTAGTACTTAAGCGCATGACCGACGCCATATCCTCAGTCTTTCTTGCCCAAGATGTCAGAAGGCCTATAAAGGAAAGGCCATAGCAAAAATAGAAAGTACCCAACAACCAACATATAGAAAATAATAATTATCCCAAAAGAAACACAGCAACCCCAAACTATAGAGGGGAAGGAGGGAGGGAAAATTGGACTGCAGCAATGTGGATCCTCGAACATCTACATTTATGGTAGGTACAAAACTGTACTATGTTCTTCATCTCACATTGCTGCAGTCATAACCTGTGGGTAGAATCCCAAAGCAAAGGTAAAGGGAGGCTGGTAAACTAAAAAGCATTAGGGGCTGCTAACATGCCCTGTAAAACTGCAGTGGCAAACCCAGCCCTAGACTTGGAATAAAGAGGGAGATGGTAATGTTTAGTAAAAGTGTGCACTGAACTCCAAGTAGCTGCCTCCAAAATATCCTTAGTAGCTACCCCCCTCAAAAAGGCAGTAGATGTGGCAGTAGCCCTAGTGGAATGAGGTCTGATCCCAGCAGGAACATCCTTTCCATGATGAGAATAACAAAAAGCAATACAATGGCCAATCCACTTAGAAATAATTTGCTTTGAAACAGCTTTCCCCTGTGAACCCAAAGCAAAAGAAATAAATAACTGTTGAGTCTGCCTGAACTCTTTAGTTCTGCTCAAATAATAGCGTAACTGCCTGTGAATATCCAAAGAATGCAAGACTTTTTCCCCTTTATTTTGGGGATCAGCATAAAAAGTAGGCAAATGAATAGACTGGTTTAAGGCCACATTAGAAATAACTTTAGGCATAAAAGTAGGGTTAGTACGCAAGGACACCCTATCCTTATGGAATATCAGGAAGGGTTCAACTGCCATGAGAGCCTGTAATTCAGATACCCTCCTAGCAGACGTAATGGCCAACAAAAAAGCAGTCTTCCAAGACAAAAATTTCAACTCAGACGTAGCTGCAGGTTCAAATGGAGGTAAAGTAAGCTTTTCCAACACAAAATTGAGATCCCAGGAAGGAGTAGGAGCTCTACGTGGGGGTCTTATGTTTTTTGCCCCTCTAAGAAATTGTTTAAACAAAGGGTGAGAAAATAAAGGAGGGTCACAATCATAGTGAGCAGAAATGGCTGCAGCATGAACTTTCACGGAGGAAAAAGACAAACCCTTATCTAGTAATTCAGTAAGGTACTGTAGTGTAAAACTCAAATTAGGCACTGAGACATCAAAGCTCTTTGCTGTGCTCCAAAGAAAAAAACTCCTCCATTTAGCAGCATAAACTTTTCTAGTACTAGGCCGTCTGGCTTCCAAAATGACATTCAAAACCTGTGGAGGAAGCTGAGACCCCCCAGGGTCTAAAACAGAATACGCCAGGCTGTTAGATGCAGGGACTGTACCCTGACATTGAGAAAATGATTGCTTGACTGGGACAACAGGTGAGGAATCGGTGGCAAAGGCCAAGGAGGCTCCTGAACTAAATTCCTCAGCAGAGGATACCAGTGCTGGCGTGGCCAATCTGGTGCTATTAGAATCATGCAAGGCTTGTCCTGCCTGACTTTCAAGAGTACCTTGGGAAGGAGAGGCAGAGGAGGGAAAGCATAGACGTGAAGGTTGTTCCAACTGAAAGATAGAGCATCCACTTTCCAAGCTTTTGGGTGAAACATCTTTGTGCAAAATTTTGGCAGTTGGAAATTTAGTGGAGAAGCGAACAGATCTATGTCTGGAGTCCCCCAAGCCACTGTCAACTGTTGGAATACATGAGGATCCAATTTCCACTCGTGGGGATCCACAATTTGTCTGCTCAATACATCTGCTAAGGAGTTCTGTGCTCCTGGCAGAAACCATGCTTGAAGAGTGATGTGCAAACTCAGAGCAGTCTCCCACAATATCATAGCTTGTCTGCAAAGAGGGTAAGAATGGGTTCCCCCCTGCTTGTTGATGTACCACATGACTGTTGTGTTGTCTGTTTGAATCAACACCTGTCCTGGTTGAAGTAGGTCCTTGAAGGCCATCAGGGCAAATTGGACTGCTAACATCTCCTTCATGTTGATATGCAAATGCTGTAGTCTGGGAGGCCACGTATCTTGAATCCATTTCCCAATGAAGTGTGCTCCCCAAGCCAGGTCTGAGCCATCCATCATTAAGATCTGACTCGCCTCTGGTCGGGTCACAGAGAGTCCCTTGTTTAGGTGACATTCCTGAGCCCACCACAAGAATTCCTTCTGGATGCAAGGTATTATCTGAATGGCAGTGTCCAAATCGTGGCAGTGTTGAGTCCGTACACTTTTGAGATACCATTGTAGCTTCCTCATATGCAGTTTGGCATTGGGAAGTACCAGAATGCAAGATGCCATGAACCCCAAGGCTTGAAGGACTGTCCTTGCAGTCAGCCTGGACATTACTGATAATTGCTGGAAGTATAGGTGAAGATTTCTTTGTTTGTCCAGGGTCAAAAAAGCCATCTGAGAGGCTGTATTCAGTCTCACACCCAGAAAGCACATGTCTTGAGAGGGTACTAGACTGGACTTTGTTTCGTTCACAGAATACCCTAGGCACCTTAAAACTGCCATTACATACTGTAGATGTTGAAGTAACTTGTCTTTGTCTTGAGCAAGAATCAGGCAATCGTCCAGATAAGGATAAATTTGTATCCCCCTCAGTCTTAAGAAAGCTATTACAGGAGCCAGAACCTTTGTGAACACCCTGGGTGCAGTAGATAAGCCAAAGGGCAATGCAGAGAACTGATAATGAGAAGTACCAGCCCGAAAACGCAGGAATCTCCTGCAGCTGGGCCTGATAGGAATGTGAAGATAAGCCTCTTTGAGATCCAGAGTTACCATCCAGTGATCTTTGCCCAGCAGAGGCAGAAGTTGCTGTAATGTTAACATCTTGAACTTTGGAATGTCTAGGTATGTATTGAGAATGGACAAATCCAGAATTGGCCTCCAAGTGTTTCCTTTCTTTGGCACAAGGAATAGGCGAGAATAAAACCCTAGGCCTACTTCTGACGGAGGTACCACCTGGATTGCCCCCATCTCCAAAAGCAAAGAAATTTGTTCGTGAGCCTCCAGCCTTTGCTGAGGAGGTACATCTGGCATGCCTTTGAAAGGAGGAAAAGTGTGAAAATAAAACTTGTAGCCTTGATTTATGATGTCCAACACCCATTTGTCCTGGGTGACCAAATGCCAATTTTGTTTGAAAAGAGCCAACTTTCCTCCTAGAGGAGCTGCCAGACAGGAAGAATCTGGCAGCTGGAGATACAGGTCATTGGGTCTGTTTACGAAAAGGCTGACCCCTGCCCTCCCCAGAAGATTGTGCAGGAGAACTCCAAGTCCTAGGTCTGAAAGAACCCTGAGCGTGAGCCCTGCCCCTACCACGTCTAGACCTGCCCTTAGACTGAAAATCAAGAAGGGTAAGACCATCCTCTTGCAGGCCAATTCCTGCTAAACTTAGGGGCTGCACTTGCAAAATTTCTTAACCGTCTGCATAGACTTAGCTTTGTCTTCCATCTTTTTCAAAACTGACTCCACAGGAGAACAAAAAGAACTTCAGATTGAAGAGGAGCATCCAAAATTCGAGCTTTAACATGCTCTGACAAATTTTGATCCTTAAGCCAGGCATGTCTACGAATAACTGAACCAGTAGCAGCCACCCTGGAAGAAGCCTGAAGAGCATCAAGCCACACTGCAAGGAATGCTTACCAACTTGATCTGAAGCATGAACTAAGTCCTGCAATTCCTTACACTCTATACCCTCAGATAAAGCATCTACCTTAGATTTCAACTGACCTAACAGAAAGTTCTGATACTTCAGCATATGAAACTGGCAATTTAAAGCCCTCATAGCTAACGTGGAGGAGGTATACACTTTTTTACCCCACCTATCCAAAGCTCTAGAATCTTTATCCAGAGGAACTGGATTCTTAACTACAGAAGCCCTGACACCCTTAGGCCCTTGAATAATAGTTTCCGGGTCAGCTCTAGGACTCTTATACAAATATTTATGTGCCTCTGGAACTCTGAATACCTGTCTGGCTTGACCGGGGCAGGGGGTAAAGAATCAGGATTAAGGGAAGCTTCAGAAAAAACATCCTGAACAACATCTAAAACGGGGAATAGCCAAAGGTCTATGTTGTGGCAAAAACAAAAATTCCCTAAGCCTCTTACGAGAATCTGAAAAATCCTGACCTTCCCACTTGAAATGTTCCCTCATGGAGTGCAAGGTTTCAGAAAAGGAAAAATCCTCTGGAGGAGAAGCAGAAGGACAGGAATCCTCTGCATCCGAATCAGAATAGGGAGGAAAATCCTGAATATCCTCAGCTGAGGACTCAGAGTAATCTGAGGAATGCTCCAATCCCTCTAAATCTGTCTCCACCCTAGGCCTCTTCTCTGGAGGGGGCATAGAACCCCTGATCAAAGTAATCAAATCCTCTGCCATTTTCAACATCTGTTTTTTAGGAACAGAGCCCAAAGAACTAGGGCTGTGGCCTGTACCAGAAAGACCAGGTCTAGCCTTAGCAGGGCCTTTAGTGACAGAAGTAGAAGGCCTAATAACCTTTTGTAAGGATGGAACCACAGAAACTTGAGAAGCCCCCTCGGCCTGACCTAACTCCTGAGAGGCCAACTCCTGTAATAATAAAGGTTCCCCCTGGGATTCAGCCGAGACCTCGGCTGGATACACAGATTCAACCGTAGATTCCATAGAACCGGCGTCCGACGGACGACTCATCCGTTTAGACTTTAAAGATTTATCTTTTCGCTTTTTGGTAGCGGCGCCGGAGGATCCGACGGCATGTTTTAGTTACACCGCTTACCGAAAACAAGCCTAGCACAGTCTAATCTGCGTTTTATGGTGCGCTTATTAAATCTAGTGCAAAAGCGACACCTGACTACGTCGTGCTCAGGCCCCAAGCAAGGAATACAGAGAGAGTCATAGTCCCTATGAGGTATCTGTTTCCCACAAGAAATACAATTATTAACTTTTTCTGACATCCGGATTAACTGAAGCAAGAAAAGACAAAAATATTCCCCAACGGGGTACTTAGCCCAACTTGGTCTTCAGTCTGAAACTCGAAAAATGAAAATTTCAGAACGCCGAACGGCACTTGCAAACGCTGCTTCTGCTTCGGACCACGCGGCAAGAAAGACTGAGGATATGGCGTCGGTCATGCGCTTAAGTACTACTGCGTACTGACGTCAGCTCTGAGCGACCATGACCGACGCCAGCCTAACACTTTGGTATTCGGGCCGACCGAGGACAGCGGACTACCCACAGGTTATGACTGCAGCAATGTGAGACGAAGAACATCTATTAAATAGAGAAAAAGTATATCTTCTTATTCTTCTTCCGGCTTTTCCCAGTTAGGGGTCGCCACAGCGGATCATCTGTCCGCTCATGATTGGCAGTGGAGTTTTACGGTGTCGAGTTGCCAGCCCGGTACCCAACCTTCCACAGAAGGCACACACACACACACACACGCACGCACTCACACCTAGGGCCAATTTCGAGTGTCCAATCCACCTACTGCATGTCTTTGGGATGTGGGAGGAAACTGGAGCACCTGGAGGAAACCCACGTGACCACGGGGAGGACATGCAGACTCCGCACAGAAGGCACCCCAGCCGAGAATTGAACCGGAGAACTTCTTGCTGTGAGGCAGCAATGCTAACCACTGCACCACCGGGGCTGCCCAAACAGAGAAAAAGTATATATAAATCCTAAACTTTACTGTCTATAGCAATACTGAGAAATTTTAAAGAGAAAATGTAAAGAAGTTTGAACAGTACTGGCCAGAGCTGTCAAAGGACTCTCGATCTGTTGCAGTGGCAAACAAAATCTGACGGAAGCACTATTGCATCATGGGATAGGGAGTAGGCCACGAGCTGTTTGGAGACCTCGAGCTTTAGCATCTCGCTGAGTCAGAGCTGAGGGTTGGCTCTGAACCCATCAATGAGAATGAAGGCGAGATAGAACAACTTCACACACACACACACACACACACACATATATATATATATATATATATATATATATATATATATATATATATATATATATACATATACATATATATCACTCTGGCAGATGATGTTGTTAATATATGTAAATATTTTGATTATTGATACTTTCTTGTTTTGTTTTACAGAAAAACAGCCCAACTATCCAATCAGGCAAAGGTCTGACCTTCCACTAGGAGCATAACTGTTCCCAATTCCTAAATGACCAAACTCTCTGCCCCTTAGCTACAAAATTCATACAACACACTCCTTCCTATAATTTAAAAAGTGGCATCCACTCAGGATCCCATTTCCTAGCTCCCAAATCCCAAATTAATTGTAGTATACATTGCTTCTCCATCCTTGGCCCCCCAAACTATGGGAGTCTCTCCCTCCCACTTTCAAAGAACTCCCCTTATACCCCAAATATTGGTCACAGTTAAAATTTCATCTTCGGCAAGTAAAATGCAAATGCCTTCTGTTAGGACATATAACCTAAGCTTTATCTCATAGGTTCATAGGTTCATAGGTAGGTACTAGGTTATCGGCCCAAGGGCCTACACAAGCCTAGCCAACAAGATTCCCTGGCTTACGCCACCCAAGAAAGTTATTTTCCTGTGCCACTGTCGAGCAGAGACACAGAAGTGATCCCCAGGGTGAATTTCCTAATTCCCATCCACTCATCAAGATTTTTCTTGAAGAGTGCTAATGAAAAACTTTGCTTGACATAGATGGGTAGCCTGTTCCAGAGTATGGGAAGTCTATGGGATAGGAATCTATCCCTCCAGCATGTCCTGTTTATTGTGGTGACAAGGTTTAGGTCCCTAGAGCGTGTAGCTCGGAGGGATTGGGATTTCTTTAGGTGTAGCATGTCCAACAGCTCTGGGTCTGGCATAGCTTTATATGTTAGGCAGAGATCACCTCTGAGTAGGCGATATGCTACGGAGTAAAGCTGGAGTTTTTTGAGGCGGTCAGTGTAGGGTATTTGTTTGAGTCCAGTAATCCTCTTTGTGAGGTACTTCTGTGGCCTTTCCAGCTGCTGCAGATGTTTTGTGAGGTACATTCCAAAAGGGGCGTTGTACTCTATAGTGGGTCTAATGAGTGTCGAGTAGAGGGGAGCGATGAACTCTTTTTTCCTGGATGAGAACCATTTTATGATGAGGTGTGCCACGTAGAAGGACTTCCTGACTACTGTGGCGATGTGATTATCAAAGGAGAGACTACTGTCCACCTAGGTCCCAAGGTCTCTTATCATGCATTCGGTGTTAAGTAGATTGTTGCCTATGTGGTAGTTCATGGGTACAGACTTTTTACCAAAGGGGATGACACTGTACTTTTTGGCATTGAGCTTGAGGCCATGGCTCTGACACCAGGCATCTGTCTCAGAGAGGCCCTTCTGTAGGATGTTCACATTATTTGGGGACTTGACTATGGCTCCTAGTTTGCAGTCATCTGCGAACTTCATTAGCCAACTTATTAGCAAGCCTATCTTACCTGTGATCATCCCATCTCTTTATCTTTTCATTCCAGACTGCCCAGCTCAGTCTGATGCCTTATATAAGGATGTTGTAAATTATGCTTTTGTGCAATTTGTGTTATGCTTTTGTTGTAAATTTGCTGCACAACATGCACCGTAACAATATCCTTTTTTCTCCTCTCCTGATTGAGACTGAAATTGGCAATTGTGATCACTGCTCTATTCCAGTTAAACTCAGATAACTAAATAAATAAATAAGTTAATTAATATATTTGCCAATATTTTAATCTATCACATTTTCAGGATAGTTTCTTACTTTTGTCTACTATGTATAAGAACCCTAGATGAAACCTTTGTCCTCATAAAAGGAGACATTTCCTTTAATTGTCAATTTTAATTTTTATAACAATTTTCCTGTTGTAAAACTGTAAGAAAGGTATATGTTATCCAGAAGTAAACAACCATGTTAGAAGTAAGCCAGATGAGAACACCACAAAAACACATGGCATGTCAGCAAGGAAAGCATTAGCTTTTAAGACTGTGCGCAAGCTTTGTACAACTACAAGCTAATCAAGTAAATAAGTTAAGAACGAATGATAAACTAACTCCAAATATGCATACGAGTCTGATAAGACTTGCTGGTTAAGGAAAAACAGGAGTAATTCACAAAACAATTCTAAGTTTACATTAAATAACAAAGATGGTGTTTACATTTTTGCAATAAATGAAATATTTGGCATGGCAAACAAGCATCTAGCATGGCTGATAATCTCTATTGCCTCTTGAGGTAGGTGACATTGTTCGTGTCTCATTTTGCTCATGCTAAATGTGAAACGGTTCACAGGTGTAAAATAAAATGTCAGAACAACACTTAAAATCTGCACTCCCTTATGCATTTCCCATTAGCTGCCTTCCACACAGCAGGTAGTTGTCTATGCCCTGTACATAAGTTAACATAATTAAACCGAAACATGGCCCTGGTACATATTAGGAGATACCAGGTAATATGCAGGCACCCTATGATGGTTCAGCATAGTGGCAGCACATAGCCCTTCCCTGCAGAACACCACAACAAATAAAGCTAGTATATATCTTGCACAATATATACCACCATTACCTCCTCCTCCTGCCACTGATAAAGACCAGTTGGTGGCAAGAACAGTTCCCTAAACATAGAAAAAAGAAATTAATTAAATTACCATTTGGGGTGTTGCTGCCTACCTTTCCCTTACTGTGCTTCATCAGAAAATCAGTTCAACAGAAAATCATCTGATTCTTTCAAACATCATATGGTTCATCCAGCCAGGTGTGCATTCAGAATGAACTGTCTGAAGAACTTACCGAACAGACTTGGGTGGGTCCATCAAGGGGATGTGGTCTCTCCACTGCAGTTCAACATAGTGGTGAACACCATGATTAAGACAGTATTTGTGGGCAGGAGCAGAGTTCAGTATGATGAAGCCCATTCTGTGACTGAACTGATGCTCGCTGATGATAGCACTATTTTCGTATACAGTGATGTTGAGGCCACAGATATTCTCTATGACATCACCCACATTGCCCAATCATATGGCCTACAGATAAATGTGGACAAGACCAAAGTGATGGGAACTGATGGGTCAGAAGCCACCATCCACCTTGGGGGATTTCAGATCTAACAAACGGAATAATTTAAGTATCTGGGTTTGCTGGTCCAGGAGAAGAAGGGGGCATTAACAGCTGAAGTCCATAGCAGGACTGGGCAAGCTACTGCAGCATTTGCCTCACTCAAGTGGTGTCTGTAGAAGAGGAAAAACATTTCTATCACCACCAAGATCTGCCAATTTTCCTTTATGGATGAGAAACATGGATCTTCTTAAAGCCAGACCTGGACAAGCTCTAGGTTTTCCAAATACAATTCCTGTGCCAAATCTTGGGAATGTCACTTTGTGACCACATTACAAATGGCAACATCCGGACCAAATGTGATCAGCAGCCAGTGACAAGTGAACAGATCCAGAACAGGAGGCTGAGCTTGTTTGGACATGTGTGCAGGATGGTCACACACCACTTGCCATACAGACTATTACAGAGAGACTGCCCTGTGAATTAGAGAGTTCACAAATCTGCACCAAAGCAGACGTGGGCTATATAGGATGAAGAGGACCTGTGAAGCTGGTGATTCAACCTACAGGAGACCAGAAACATTGCCATGGACAGAACAGCATGGAAAGGCATCATGAAGGAAGTCCAGAATCCGGCAGCGCCCACAGCAGCGTACTGACTACGGGGTTGACCACCTCCGCCGGCCACCAGCTAGGGACAAAAGAAGAAGACCACCATGCCTTAAGATTATGATGGGGAGGGGGTGTCGCAGGTCATCATAATAAGGCCTGCATTCTCCTCAAACTAGTAATGGCCATGGCTGTGGTGAACACCTCAGCCAGGTCATACCATGGATCAGTTTCTTCGAATGGACTGTGAAGGTCGGTCAATGACAAAGAAATGTGAGTTTTAATCCCATCACTTCCAACCACTGTGAAGTACAGTAGACAGAGGTTCCACTGCCCACAACTAAATGTATGTGGATCTACTTCTAATACTCAAATGGCTATATCACAGAATTTCATTTTCACAAGATGTAAATAAAAGCGAAATACCTGAATGGCAAATTTTCCTCAGGGCAAGTAAACACTTGCCCAAACTTAAACGAAACACACACTGGAGTAATTAAAACCCACCTAGGCAGGGGCTATACTCTGCACACACCCCCTAACTATATATACCAAGTCTGGGATCACAGTACAGTGTAGAAAAGGACATATTGGGCAAGTGTTTACTTGTCCTGGGAAAAATGCACTATTCCCGTATTTTGTTTTTGTGATTTTTGTCTCGTGAAAATGAAATATGATGATATGGGCATTCTAGTATTAGAAGGGGATCCATGTATGTATATCCCAAATCAACACCACTAGTACTAAACAGATTAATGTATGAAAAGGCACACAAATAAACAACAAAAGGCAGCTTAGCCACAAGAACACACAGGAATTATTCACTGTTGCCGTGGGTATGGGCTTATAATATACATACATACAACACATTCATATGCATAGATTACAAGAAAGAAAAACATGTCTACAGCTAAACTTTCTCCTAGTTATGTCTTAATCAAATGTATTGTTCAGCCCTATGTCCACACAGTCAGAGACTTAAGTGCAGAGAAAGTACAGTTGTGTACACTTACCATAAATGCAGATGTACGAGTGTATTCACTGTTACAGTCATCACATTTAGGTTATCCCTGCCTGGGTAGCCCTCAACCAGCCTGAATACCAGAGACTTAGTATTTCTGCATTGGTTGCTGTCACTTGAGGACTGACGTCAGGTCATCTGCAGTATAAAGGAAGGCAGCCGACACCATTACATCAGTTTTTCTTGCCCTAACCATTCAGGAGCCCCCAAAACAGGATGCCAGGGTCTGGTGGCAGAACTCCACCAGTGGAAAATAAATACCAAAATGTCCCTTGTAAGGAAAGGAGAACAACAAGGAAGAAAGGTAACAAAAAGAAAAAGGGAAAGGAGGGAGGGAAACGAGGACTGCAACAGTGAAGGCACTCAAACATCTACATTTATGGTAAGTGTACACAGCTGTACTATGTTCTTCATGTTTCACTGTTGCAGTCATCTCATTTGGGTATATTCCCTAAGCTGAGGAAATGGGTGGAGGAAGTCAAAGAAGCTAGGGGCTGGCGGGCATGCCCTGCAAGACTGCAGAGGCAAAACCTGCCCTGGATTTGGAAAAAAGAGGCAGGTGGTAATGTTTGGTAAAGGTGTGAACAGATGTCCAGGTGGCAGCCTCCAGGATGTCCCTGGTGGGGACTCCTCTGAGGAAAGCTGTAGAGGTGGAGGCTGCTCTGGTGGAGTGTGTCCTGACTCCCTTGGGGGGAGGCTTGCCATGTTGTTTGTAGCAGAAATGGATGCAGTGTGCTATCCATTTGGAAATTATTTGCTTGGAGATGGCTTTGCCCTCTGCCCCTGAAACAAATGCTAACCAGCAGTTGATCAGATTTTTTGAAGGGTTTAGTCCTGTCCAGATAATATCTGAGCTGTCTGTGCACATCTAGAGAGTGTAGAATCCTTTCCCCCTTGTTTTGAGGGTTAGGAAAGAAGGTGGGCAAATGGATGGATTTTTTGAGAGCCACACTGGACACCACCTTGGGCATGAGGGATGGATTAGTTCTGAGGGATACCCTGTCTGCATGGAAGATGATGAAGGGTTCCACTGCCATGAGTGCTTGCAGCTCAGAGACTCTTCTGCCTGAAGTGATGGCCAGGAGGAAGGCTGTCTTCCAGGAGAGAAATTTTAGCTCTGCACAAGATGCTGGTTCGAAAGGAGGCAGGGTGAGCTTTTCCAAGACAAAGTTAAGGTCCTAAGCTGGTGGTGGTGCTCTTCTGGGGGGGGGGGGCTGAAGTTGTTAGCCCCTCTGAGGAACTGTTTGATCAGAGGGTGTGAAAAAAGAGGCTGCTCAGTGGGAAAATGAGCTGAAATAACAGAGGCATGAATTTTTATAGAGGAGAAAGAGAGACCACTGTGTAGTAGGTCAGCTAAGTAATCCAGGATGAGAGTGATGGAGGGCTGTGCTGTATTGGCCCCCTTAGCTTGGATTGAGGTGCAGAACCTTTTCCATTTATCTGCATAAGACGTTCTGGCGCTAGGGCATCTGGCCTCTCAGATAACATCCAGAACCTGTTTACTGAGGATGGCAGATTGGTCAGGGGTAGGGGTATAAGCCAAGCTGCCAAACTGGGTGTCTACAATTGGGGTGCATGACTTCCCCTTCCATCTGGGTTAGGAGGTTGGGAATCTGAGGAAAATTCCATTGGGACAGTGGGTACAGGCTGCGCAGCCAGGGGTACCAGTGCTGTCTGGGACAGTCTGGAGCTATGAGAATGCTCCTTAGTTCTTCCTCCCTTATTTTAATCAGTACCTTGGGAATGAGAGTTAGGGGAGGAAAGGCACAGACCGAGAGGTTTACCCAGGGGAAGAAGAGGGCATCCACTTTCCATGCCATGCAGTGATGCTCCCTGGTGAAAAATTTGCTGAGCTGATGGTTGGTGTGGGAGGCAAAGAGGTCCACCTTTGGGGTTCCCCATTTCTGAATTATTAGTAAGAAGGTGTTTCTGTTGAGCTGCCACTCATAGGGGTCCAAAAGTTTTCTGCTTAATTGGTCTGCCAGGGAGTAGAGAGAGCCTGGCAGGTATTGTGCTAACAGGTGTAGTTGCATGGAAGAGGCTATAAACCAAAGGGTCATGGTCAGCCTGCACAGTAGGTAGGAGTGAGTCCCTCTCTGCTTGTTGATGTACCACATCATTGTGGTGTTGTCTGTTTTTATCAGGAAAACCCCTGGAGAGAGAATGGGTTTGAAAGCTATCAAGGCCTGTTGCACAGCCATCATCTCTTTTTGATTGATGTGCAGGGGGAGTTGCTGGGGGTTCCATTGGCCCTGTATGCACCTGCTTTCCAGGTGTGCACCCCAAGCATAGTCTGATGCATCTGTGGTGAGGGCCTGGGCAGTGGGGTGTAGGGAGGAGGGCAGTCCCTTGCTGTAGGAGCAGGCTGTTGCCCACTAAAGAAATTCCTTCCTCAGGCAAGTAACAATAGGTAAAAGAGTTTCTAGATCTTGAGAGTGTTGGCACCAAAGGCTCTTTAGGTACCATTGAAGTTTCCTCATATGCAGTCTGGCATATGGAATAAGGAGTAGCAAGATGCCATGAATCCCAAGGCTTGTAGGATTTCCCTTGCAGAAAGCTGGGGCCCAGTGGTCAGTTGAGAGAAGTAAGCTGATAGGAAATTTTGTTTATTTGGTGGTAGGAATGCCATCTGGGATGCTGTGTCCAGACTTCCTCCCAGGAAGATTATCCTTTTGGTGGGTACCTGTTTGGATTTCTTTTCATTGATTGTGTACCCTAAGGAGGCTAGTAGGTCCTATACAAAGGCCAGGTCTTTGAGCAGCTTTTCCTGGCTGTCTGCCTGAATAATGCAGTAGTCTAAGTAGGGGTAAATTTGAATATTTCTTTGTCTGCAAAAAGCAATGGCTGGAGCCAGGCATTTTGTGAAAACTCTGGGAGCAGCAGATAAGCCAAAGGGAAGCACAAAGAACTGAAAGTGTTGAGATCCTGCCCTGAAGCAAAGATATTTTCTGCAGGACTCCCTGATGGGAATGTGGAGGTAGGCCTCTTTTAGGTCCAGGATGGCTAGCCAAGTGTCCTTGCAGAGCATGGGTAACAGCTGCTGGAGGGTGAGCATTTGGAATTTTGGGATCACCAGGAAGGTGTTTAGAATGGATATATCGAGGATGGAGTGCCAGGTGCCTTCTTTTCTGGGTACCAGAAAAAATCTGGAGTAGAAGCCTTGGCCTATCTGCTCTACAGGAACGTGTTCTACTGCTCCCAAGGAGAGCAGGATATGGATTTGCTTTTGAGCCTCTGCCCACTAATTTGGTGGTAAATCTGGGAACCCTTTTGTGGTTGGAAGGGTGTGGAAGCAGAATATGTACCCTTGAGACACAATGTTCAGAACCCATTGGTCCTTGGTAATGGTGGCCCAGGTGCTTGAGTGAAAGGAGAGTTTTTCTTTGCTAATTCCTTATGTACACCAATATGTCATGATTTTAACACACAACAACCGTTTATTAATACAGAACATCGTATTAACAATGCTAAGCTAATGATATCGAATGACTTAGTTTTGCACGATGTTATGATGGATGGTATTACTGATAGATTAAGTGTAAGTTGTGAGTTAACCTCACAGCATGAGTTGGAAAGTATAAAAAATGATACGCTTATGGAATTAAGCATATATGAATGCCATAATACTGATAGTAATGTCATTGAAGTCAATGGTGATGATATAATAACATTAGAAAGTGGAAGTAATGTCTATACAAATGATAGAATTGTATGTGAACAAGCCAAACCTTTAATGGAAAACAACAGTGATGTCAATTTTTTCATTGACTGTAACCCAGAATGTTATTTTGAACAAAGAACAGAGTTGGATGAATATGTTGCAACTAATGATAACTATATAAGGATGGATAATGTATTGAATGCAATAGAAAATGTATTTTTAAGTAATCCTATTATTGTGACCAACAACATGGGAGATTTCAAAGTATTCAATTATTCCAAATTATCAATTAATGAGCAACAAGTAAACCTATTTTCAAGAGGTTTTAGTTTTGTCCCATGCAAGAAAGGGAATTTAGTGGAATCTGTGTTAGATTTAAAATTATTTACCCGAAAATTAAATTTAAAAGTTTTTTTCCAAAATGATATTGAATGTAACAACAAGTATTATAAAGAAAAGTTTAGTAAACCTAGTACATTCAACCCCCCCATGAATGATAATGTAGCCACTTTTGAAAAGTTAAGTGAAATTGATATGAGGAAGTTCTACAAATCATATAGGGAGAATATACATTCCAACATGACCAAAGATGAGCAAGTTATGCTTAAAGAAATATGTAACATGAAGGATATTAGAATTATGAGGCCCGATAAGGGCAATGGAATGGTTATTACCGACAATAGTGACTACATTTCCTATATGACAAATATGTTATTAAGTGAAGCATATATTGAAGTGAGCAAAAATGAAATCAATATTGCTTTTAAGAAAATAGATTTGCAATTAGATGACATGTTGTATCAAGGGGAAATTTCAGAGATTGAACATGAATATTTGATGAATGAAAATCCTGTTATAAGTGGAATCTTTGGTATACCTAAGGTTCATAAAGGATTGAATAATTTGCAGTTTCGCCCATTGTTGATGGAAAGAGAAGCAAAACTTGCTTCATTAGTCAATTTTTAGATCATTATTTTAAAGAAGGTATGTCAAGATTCCCATATATTACCAAAGATTCATGGGATTTTCTGAGTAGACTTAAAGAATTTAATATAAAAGACGGGTATTACTTTGTAACAGTGGACGTATGCAACCTATTTACAACCATACCGCATGATATAGGACTTATATGGCTGGAGGAACAATTATTTGAAACACATTTGTATGAACAGGAAAGAATAAATACATTTGTTAACTTGATGGAGATTGTTTTGTA
This sequence comes from Protopterus annectens, assembly GCF_019279795.1. Taxonomy (NCBI): domain Eukaryota; kingdom Metazoa; phylum Chordata; order Ceratodontiformes; family Protopteridae; genus Protopterus; species Protopterus annectens. The sequence goes on from NC_056735.1 coordinate 687,053,953, forward strand.
CAATAACTTTTTGTATTATGAGGGTAGTTATTACCAGCAAATCAATGGAGTAGCAATGGGGGCACCATGTGCCCCAATGTATGCCAACCTCATTATGAGTTATTGGGAAAACAATTATATATTTAAAACGAAACATCATGAACACATTAAAATGTACACCAGATACCTGGATGATATTTTTATCATCTGGGATAATGATGAAAGTGCTTTGAATTTGTTCCTTGAGTACATTAATACGACTGTTAGATTTTTGAAATTTACTCATCAAGTTAGTCAGAATAATATTGCCTATTTGGATGTTAAGCTATCTTATAATAAAGAAACAAATAGTTTAAAAATAAGCATTTATAGAAAATCAACATTCTCGAACTCATATTTACATTTTAACAGCTGGCACCCTGACCATCAGAAAAAAGCCATCGTTAAGGGGCAGATGGTCAGGGCGGCCAGGATGGTGAGTGACAATCAGGAATTTATTGATGAATTGAAGTATATGTCACAATTATTTTCCAATAGGGGCTATCCTGAACAACTTTGTCAAAATATTCTTCAGGAGGTAATGGAAAAAAAGGAATAATGGGACATATCAAGCAATACTTGAGTGTGGATTTTCAACACAAAGATGTAAAACAAGTGATACTTGTGTTGAACCTATGTATAGTAATATTCCCTTATATATAACAACATTTAATGATACTTTTGAAATTATTGAAACCATAATTAAAAGGAACTGGAATATTTGTATATAGAAAAAGTTTGTCATTTAAGGATATGTTTGAACAAAATAATAACAATAGAGACAGATAGAATACTAGACCAAAAGGTAACTTTAGATGCGGTATGTGCTCTGTATGTACATACATCCATTGTACAGGCACCAATATGGTTGTAAATGCTTGCAACATTAACATTAATGGACACTTCAACTGTTACACATCCAATGTTGTTTATCTTGCTTTATGTCAAAAATGTAGGGCATTCTATGTTGGGAAAACTAGCAGGCATTTTAGGGATAGAATAAAAGAACACTTGTTAGATATTCAACATTCCAAAACAACCAATGCCTTGGCTAGACACATTATTAGTAATGCCGGACATAATTTTAAATTTTGTGTAATTAATCAAGTTATGTATGATCAACAGGGTAGGACTACACAATATGATTTGGATGTTAAAGAACTGAAATGGCAGATTCTTTTGGACTCATATAATAAACCTGGCTTAAATGAATATCATACCATTACACCGTTATTAAAAATTAATAGGTTAAAAGGGAAATAGGGGCAAAATTAATCGGGGTCACATAGTTTATATAATGTATATAGTTTATTGATTTAATACACATCACATACAATAAATTGTTGCTATTGTTTTTATTAATGTTTATAGAATATGGAATGATAACATTACGTATTTTTATACGTTTTTTTATCACATTATATGAAAAATACATATTGATTTCTTATATACATGTATTATTTATTAATGTTATATATTGACTTTTTTATATATATGCATACATTTTATATATATTCATATATATATATATATATATATATATATATATATATATATATATATATATACATACATTTTTTTATCATTTGAGAGTTTGTTATGGGTTGCATTAAATTATATTGACACATTTATGTAGGAAACAATTTGTGTGTTTGACGCCTTATATTATATATTCTCTTTAATATATAACACAGCGTTGGTTTTATATTAGGTAGTTTTAGAGTGTTTTTTAGTAATGTGGTTAATTAATTAATATAATATGTTATTAATTTATGAGCCAGTTGATATCAATTAAGTAATTAATAGGGTGGAGTTTTATGTATTTAAGAATGTTTTAGAGACTGTGCTTTGTATTCTGATGAAGTGAAACCTAGGTAAATACATGGAAAACGCTTTGGTTCAATAAAGGAGCTGTTTCAAGTTGGCGGTGTGCTTTTTGTGAGCAATCTACATACTTTTGGAATAGTGGCAGCATTGTGTCTTGCACTTGTATTTGCCGGTATTATTCTCCTTATTGGCTTGCTCCCAGTTTCTTGCTTCAATCGTTATACCAGTCGGCGGTTGTTTTGGTTGAAAGGAGAGTTTTCCTCCTAGGGGTATGTGATGGTGGGCAGAGGCAAGGTCGGGAGGGGGTGAGTCATTGTGAGTTCTTACCATGAGGGGGTGGCTTAGAACTCCCTGGTTTTGAAGTGGAGGCAGTCTACTGTTTAGATCTCTGCAACCCCTGGGACTGCTGTCTTGGAGGTCTGTTTCCACGAGGCCTAGGCTGGCCCTATTTATTAAGTGCAGGAAAGGACCAGTGCTTGGAAGGAAAATGTCTGATGAACCTAGGGGTCTGTACATATAAGAAATCTTTAACAGTCTGCATAGATTTTGCTTTTTCTTCCATCTTTTTTAACACCTCTTCTGCTATATTACCAAATAAGTTATCTTTGTGCAAGCATGCATCCAACAATTTTGATTTGACATGGTCTGGCAGAGGTTGTTCCTTAAGTCATACATGTCTTCTAATGACAGATCCAGTGACTCCTGCCGTGCAAGAAGCTTCTAGGGCATTAAAACTGCAGTGCAAAATGTGTTTAGTTACTTGACCAGCAGAGTGCATTAACTCCTGTAAATCTTTAGATTCTGCCCATGCAGGAAAGGAGGACATTTTTTGTTTAAGGAGTTCCAAGGTATGCTGCTGATATTTAAGCATATGGAACTGACAGTTTAGTGTCCTGATAGCAAGATTAGCTGAGATGTATACTTTTTTACCCCATCTGTCCAGTGCTCTAGAATCCCTGTCTGAGGGGGTGGGACTCTTAGCTGAAGTAGCTTTAACCCCTTTTGGGCCTTGAGTAATGACCGCAGGGTCCACTGTTGGGTTTTTAAAAAGATATTTGTGAGAGTCAGGGACTCTGTAGTACCTGTCAGGTATTCTGGGAGCAGGAGGGAGGGCGTCTGCAGTCAAGCTGGATTCAAGGAAGATATCATCCACCACATCTAGGACTGGGGGGATGGCTAAGGGCCTGTGCTGTGGAAGGTCCAGGAACTATCTGAGTCTCTTTTTAGACTGTGGGTAGTCTTGACTCTCCCATTTGAAATGCTCCCGTAAAGTATGCAGAGTTTCCCAAAAGGAAAAATCCTCTGGAGGAGAGGCTGAAGGAATAGATTCCTCTGCATCAGAATCCACATATGTAGAGAGGGACTGCATGTCTTCATAGTTAGATGCATCAGATTCATCTGACTCTAGTTCAGACAAAACTACTGGAGACAGATCTCTTTTTCTTTTTGAGGGAGTAGCTTGGCTTCAGCATGATAAGGTCCTCTACCATTTTAAGCATTTGTGACTGAGGCAAGGGAGCAGGCACCAGAGAATGGCTGGTAGTCGGTTTCTTGGGGTGGTTCGACCCCTGGGCCTAAGGAAATCGGCTGTTTTTGAAAGAACAGTAGCCGTGAAAGAAGGTGCTGGTTTATTTCTGGATTCAGTGTTTTGAAGGATTTACTCAGAAGCCAGTGCCTGCACAGCGGCTCCGGATCCATCCAAGGTAGAGATGACTGCAGGATCCTTAGATGAAGAAGAGTTCTGTGGCATACCGGACTCTGAAAGGGTCTCAGTAGCGGTTTGCAAATTAACTGGAGTGGACATCAGGGGCTGCAAAAGCACCTCACTGAATTCCGAAGGACTGACGACCAGCTTGGCAGTAGTGTCGTCGGAAGTTTTGGTCCTGTGTGGTCTGTCTCTGTCTTTATCTTTACATTTTTTTCAGAAGATCTGCTGTCAGATGGCTTACCAAAGCCATATCAGAATTCGAGGATTGTAAAGGGAAATATCTGAATACAATAAGGGCCCGACAACAAATAGTTCTGGCATTAAAGCACAGAACCGACAAAGAGGGGCATTGTGGTCTGGGCCTAGACAAGTGATGCAGTAAGAGTGGAAGTTCCAGCATGGTATTTGCTTTCCACAGGCAAGACAATTATTAACTTTTTCTGACATTAGTGAGTGCAAGAAAAAAGGATCTCCAATGGGGTACTTAGCTTTCGAAGACTTCAACTTCAATTCGGAAACAAAACTCAGGTAGCGGCCAACTGGCACTCATGTGAACTGCTTCTGCTTCAGGCTCCATGGCAAGAAAGACTGATGTAAATGGCATCGGCTGCCTTCCTTTATACCACTGATGACCTGACGTCAGTCCTCAACAGACAGTAACCGACGCAGAAATGCTAAGTCTCTGGTATTCAGGCATGCTGAGGGCTACCCTGGCAGGGATAACCCAAATGTGATGACTGCAACAGTGAAACACAAAGAACATCTCACAGATCTCTACTTCACAAGTTCCATGCTAGTTCTTTTACATTGACTTTCCATTACACTACAGATGCAATTAAGCAGAATTTCACATCTTCCCATGAATGAGTTTGTTTTCTCACTCTTGGCTAGCTCTCTCCTTCAAAAAAAATTCTAATTGCATTTTTACAGCATTAGTTTCCTGGCTGAAGAAAATATTTTAGATCTTGCCATTTCAAGGGAGAATAATTTCAAGTTATGTTTCACAACGTGACTACACATTTTACATCATATGCATAACTGCTGTTTCCCGGTGGAATGCAGATACGACAGATACAAGCTTCATGTATTATTTTATATATTGTACAGAAAAAAAAATCAAAAGTTCATACATCTTTTCAAGCTACTTATTAAGATACACATTCACATATTATAGATATACATTCAAATTTTCACCTGGTATGGGGCTCACTGACTCTGAAAACAGTGTCAGATTTATTCTCTAACAGTACATGACCATCATAGGGGCCCATTATTCTCTAACAGTACACAACCATCATAGGGGCCTAGTAGTTGCTCTTTTAACCACTCATGAAGGAGATAAACAGTGATCTTGCTGTACTTCACACACCATGTATGTGCTTTCTGATGTACACTAGCAAAGATACGTATTGCCATGACAATATCCTCAGAAAGCTGTAGCGCATGCATAAGAAGTAAAATGGTTGCCTGGGAATAATTCATACAGTGTGATTTCTGAATCCCAGGTGTTGTGCAGTTGTGAACAACAGTTTTGTTAAGGAATGCCAGAGGCATGCCTAAACATTGAACAGGGCTTCATGTTACAGATGCATGGCAGATATATATATATATATATATATATATATATATTGATTCAAAGACAGTGATTCAATTCCAAGAGGCATAAAGTTGTAGCGTTAGAGAACCTACTGCCATTTTGTATGCTATCTCGTGCATACTTTCGACAATATTTTGGAGGAATAAGCAATAATGTTTTGAGAAATAGCAGCACTTTCTGCACTTATAATTAACTCTGAGGTGGTAAATAGTGAGTGGTAAGCTATATCTGATTACCTTTCTAAGGATGTCTAACCTTTTCTAGGAATTCAGTTTATCTAACCTAACAATAGGAAAATATGTATGTGCATGCATGCATATATATTTTACTGGCAACATGGTTGTTCATGATATCAGGACAACCTATCCCTATCATGCCTTATGCCTTATGCCTATTCTCCACAATCTTATTAGTACATATTAACCCTAACCCTTCCCCTGCCCCTAATCTTAACTCTGCACCTTGTGCTAGAAAAACCCTTTCTGTAACATTACCACTACACAAGACAGGCTCAGACACACAAATACACACCAAAACACACACACACACACACACACACACACACACACACACACACACACACACACACACACACACACACACACACACTCAACATGAAAGCTATGCTTTTACCTATCCTTTAACTCTAACCCACCAAAACTCTCACAGACCCAGTCCTACCCTTTCACCAACCCAAATATCTCCATCTGAATTCTGAACTATAC
>NC_056735.1:687062327-687087327 GCF_019279795.1 Protopterus annectens
GGAATATCACCTTGCAGGAAACAATGAAATAGCTGAGATTAATGCCATATATGTGAATTTCTGTGAGTTGCTTGGGTGCTGTGTGGATTCATTGGTTATAACCCTATGTGTATCAAATGCTACCTGGAAGTACACAGAATAGTAGCCTTTGCTATTCATACCTTTGTGACTGTAGGCCACGTGATGAATTTATAGAAATATACATGTACTGTTATTGAAATATAAATGTGTGCAGTCTATGTCTGCTTCTACATTAAAGAGGCAAGCAATGTCATAGAAGCCATGCAAAGTGGTGATACTCCCCTTTTGCATGATAATAAAAGAGATATGTTCATCCATATTTAGAAATATAACTTTAAGGAAACTGTTCAGTATTCTAGAAACATAGATCTGAGAATTACCTAATATGTATCTTGGCCTCTGAATGGTCCCTGTAGCTAACATAGTAAGGGTTACAGAAAACTCTCAGTTAACTGGAAATCAAACAACCGGCACTCAAAAAAAACTGAAGAAATACAGTGCAATTTTCATGTGTTTCCCCCCCGTAAAAAAAAAAATACCATACGTTTTTAGAGTTTTAAAAAGGAAGATAGGAATAAATTCCCTCTCTCCCCAACCTGAGAACTAGCCAAACCAAACAAATAGTATAGGGTACAGCATTAGGCCTGTTTTTAACAGTAACTCTCAAGCACCTAGAAACTACAGTTAACCGGCAACTGCCAATCACAATGGGTGCCGGTTAACCGAGAGTTTACTGTAAATATACTTTGGTCTTCAGAAGGATAGGAAGGCCATGCATTCCTGTAGATTCTGCATGTGGGCATATAGTGTAAACCAAGCTACTTGCACTACCAAGATTGATACAAAATTGATCAATAATCTATTGGCCACTAAAGTTATGGAATATTTTGTTGTTGACAGTCAACTCCTTATGCATATAGGCAGGAAGTGACAGAGCTAATGGCTATTAAATACTGCTGTGTGACAACTTCTGCGGTCCTGAGCAGTTTTGCTGACCATGACTGAATCATGACTATGTTCACCTTGTATGCATTTGCATATCATTATGGTCTAATTTCCCTACTCACATTTTGTTGCAGAGACATAGCTAAGGTGGGGCAGAGGGGGAAGCTGCTCCAGGCCCAAAGTGTTTGCAGGTGTGATAGACAAATGCAAATTCAGACACAGCTCAATGTCAGCATTCTGAAATGAATGCCATACTATATTTGCTGTCACAGCTGAAGTACCCATGTGTGGTTCTGTGGTACAAGCCAATTCTTACATTTGTAACAAGCAGTTTGCTACAGTTTCTGTGCAGAAAAACTTTTTTTTTAGGTCTGCAACTTGGAAAGGACTTTTTTTTTGGTGCTCAACTTAGATTTGGGGAGGGGGGGGGGCGCCAGACCTGGGAACTGCACAGGGTACCAGATAACATAGCTATGGTTTTATTTTGTTGTCATTTGCAAATATTGTCTGCAGCATACTTTGCTCACTGCACAACATCACAACATAGTTGTGTGCATGTGGTCATTTCTTAAGCAACTATTTGCTGTGTAATATGTGGTACGAATATAAATCCCAGCCTTAATGTCAGAGTGCTGGCAAATTACTGTGCCACTACTGCTGATCAAATGAAAGCTAAGGCAAAAAATATATCCTTTTGGGGAAATAAAATACAAGCATTTGCAATATGATAGAATATTAAGTAGCAAAACTGCTAGAAAACAGTGATTAGCACAGTAAATAATCTGTTTTATGCTGTATTTATTGAGACACAGCATAATGAAGTACTCAGTAATCCCACATGTAAAATTACATATTTTTTGTTGCAGTACGATGCAACCTATTTACTGCATTCAAGAAAGCCTCCTCCAAATACATTTTCAATGACAAAACATGAATAACAATACTTCATTTAAAAGAAACCAGATGAATTACGTAATACAGAAAAAAAAACATCATATTTTTTCAGTAGGCCAAGTCACTTGCTAGGCTAGATTTGCTCCATAAATTATAAGAAAAAGATTGTTCACAGATATGATTTTGTGACCCTTGCTTTACAAATTTTCTTAGATTTTGACACTTTGTGGGCCTATTTAGTATACCTTAAACTGTAAAAGAGTAATGATTCCTAAGTGATAAAAACACCTATTACAATACATGAAGTAGGCAAAATCTTTTTCTGCAACCAGATAAAATGAAATGAGATCTGTCCATTACATTTAGGGAGGCTTCTTCCTTTTTTTTCAGTGAAAGCCAATTCCACAGCAGCAACTTCTTCCAATTTTTGTTTTAGTAACAGTCACGTCTATAGCAAACAATGTCATAAAGAATTACCACTGTTGAAAAAAAGAATTTATGTACTGACCATAACGTTCCATGTTTGTTGTCCATGATCTCACCTTCATTCTTGATGTTGACTCAGCCACATACTAAAGCTCGAGAGCGTTTACTGGCTTGAGGCTATGCCCTATCCTATGATGCCTAGCGACAGTTATCCAGATCTTGTTTGTAAGTACCAATCACTAGATTATCTAACCCACCAGGGTAAATACAATAATCCTCTGCCATTGTTTCAGGAGGCACAAAGGGAATCAAGGAACTTATGACCAATTCAAAAAAATTCCTTTCGATCCTCCAGGAAGGGGGAAGGAGCATGGGATGCAAGAATGAAGGCGAGATCATGGACAACAAACATGGAACTTTATGGTGAGTGCATAACTTCTTTATATTATGTTGTCCTAGCTCATCTTCATTCTTGATGTTTGGGAACCTTTTTTCTTGGGTAGCTCAAGGGAATAAACTCTTCAGAACAGTGAAACCAAAGGAAGCCCTCTTCCGGGAGGCCACATCTACTTTGTAATGAGTAATTAAGGTATGATGGCTGACCCATGTGGCTGCAGCACAAATAAAATCCAAAGGTAGTCTGGCTTGAAAAGCAGTAGAAGTCGACATAGCTCTAGTCGAATGGCCTCGGATTTTTCCTGGCAGCTGCTTATGCTGAGAACTATATGCATAGGTAATAGTGTCTGTAAACCATTTGGATAAAGTGACTTTTGAAACTTAAGTTCCTTTTCTATTCTCTGAGAATGAGACAAATAATTGGTCCGATTTTCTAAACTCCTTTGTCCTGTGTAAGTAGAAGCGTAATTGCCTACGGGCATTCAATTGGTGAAGATTATATTCTGCCCTGTTGCCATAGCTGGGAAAAAAAGAAGACCAGTAGTTCAATAGACTGATTTAAATTGGACTCAGAACATACCTTGGGTAGAAAGGAAGGATTAGGTAGAGCTTGCATTTCTGAAGCCCTCCTAGCCGAAGTAATGGCTGTTGAAAAGATTGTCTTCCATGATAAGAACTTTAGTGGACAAGAGGAAGCTGGCTCAAATGGGGCAAGAATTAAAGCAGTCAGTACCAAATTTAGATCCCACAGAGGTGGTGGTTCTCTTACTGGAGGTCTTAACAGAAATGTACGTCTCAGAAAAGCTTTGCATAATCTGTGAGATATTATATTGTATCCCGTGTCTTCTATCTGGTAGTTCAATATGGCAGCTAGTTGTACTCGTATAGTGGCCGCTGCTGCCCCTTGATTAAAGGTTTCTGCTAAAAATTCCAGAATTATAGTTATAGGGGCTGTAAGGGGATCAATATGATTTTTGTCAGCCCAACAAGAAAACCTTTTCCATTTGCTAGCATAAAGTTTTCTGGTTGTAGTCTTGTGCGATGAAACTGGAATGTGATGCACTGCTGAGGATAGGTCTGGATGCCTGGCTAAGATGGGAAGTGGAGAAACCAAGCTGTCAGCTTCAGGGTTTGAACAGAGGGATGGAGCACTCCTGACTGATGAGTCAGAAGATCTGGTACTGGGTCCAGGATCCAAGGCTCCTCCTGGAGATGGGGCCATAGGAAGGTGAACCATATCTGATGAGGCCAGTACGGAGCGATGAGAATTAGCCTGCAACTCAATGATTTGGCTTTCTGAAGAACTTTGGGTATTAGTGGAAATGGGGGAAATGCATAAAGAAGTCCCGGGGACCAATTGTGAACAAGTTCATCCCTTGGTGAGTCCCCCGGAGGGGGGATTAGGGCAAGATAGCTGCTGCATTTGGCATTCATGGACATGGCAAACAGGTCGCAGCAAGGCTGTCCCCACTTGGGAAAAATTTGGTTTGCAATTTCCTGTTTCAGGGACCACTCATGAGGCATAAGAATCACCCTGCTTAATTTGTCATCCATCACGTTGGACTTTCCCGGGATATGCATTGTGATCAGAAAATGTTGAGAAGATATTGCCCATAGTCATACTCTTTGAGCCTCTCGACAGAGGAGCTAAGATTTGATTCCACCTTGTTTGTTGATATACCACATGATGGACATATTGTCTGTCTGAATTGCAATTGTACTGGGTGGAAGAGAGCTCTAAAATGTCTGCAACACCAGAAGCACCACTCTCATCTTTAGGACGTTGATGTGCAAGTGGTATTCGTGTTCCTGCCAATTCTCTTGGACAGTCTGTCCCAGATAATGCCCCCCACCCTATCTGGGAGGTGTCCTTGGTCTCTGTAGCTATGGGCTGGGGAAAAACAAATGGTCTGCCTATCGTTACCTGCATGGACTGAAGCCACCATTGAAGATCCTTCCTGCAGGTGTCCGTAATGAAGATCTTGTGTGACATGGGCAACTCCTGCAAGGACTATTGAGTAAAGAGTATCCACTGTAACACCCTCATGTGAAGACGCGCCAGCGGGACTAATGTTATTGCAGCTGCCATTGAACCCGATACCTTGAGAACAAACTTCGCCTGTACTTTCTTCTTTGTGAGCATGATAGATATTTGATGATGCAGCGATAGTACCCTTTCATGAGGCAGTTTTGCTACCATGTCTCTTGTATTCAAGTCTGCTCCTATAAGGGTAATATGCTGTGAAGGCAACAAGGCATATTTTTCAAAATTTATGGTAATGCCTAACTCTGAAAAGAGATGAATGGTAGTGTCCCTTGCCTTGGTCAGTAGATGCTTGGTGATGGCGGTTAGGAGCCAGTTGTCTAAGTATGGAAACATCCAGAATCCTAGATGCCTCAGGTGAGCCATGACTACTGCCATGCATTTGGTGAACACTCTGGGGGCTGTAGTGAGACCAAAGGGCAGAGCTCTGAACTGGTAATGACTGGCTCCCAGCCAAAAGCATAGATATCTCCTGGATCGCCTGTCCATCTTTATGTGGTAGAATGCAGCCTGAAGATCTGTTGAGCACATCCAATTGTCTTGTTCCAGAAAAGGGAGTATAGACTGCAGTGTTACTATCCGAAACTTCGCTTTCTTTACTGACTTGTTCAGCTTGCTGAGATCCAAAATTGGTCTCCAGTCCCTTGTTTTTTTGGAACTAAAAATAACCCTGAGTAAATTCTGGATCTGGCTTGGAATTTAAAAATTATGTGGTGAATGAAGGCATACATGACCAGCGGTGTACCTAAAAGTTTTGTGACAAGTGCAGTTGTCATATTTATGTCTTCATGAGTATGACTGCTAAGGAGATATAAGGCAGTGAGTGAGCACTTGCTTCTGCAACCAGCATGAGGATATGCAGCAAGTTTGAGACTTAAGTGGGCTGAAAGGGGGTAAAATGTGAAGGCTAGTAGAATGGCATTTGCTGCAAAATTATGCAACATCTTAACCATTTAAAGTTTAAAAAAAAATTCAGGACCCACCAACGTACTTTGTCACTCATTTAATGAAAAATAAGTTAAAAACAAAAACTGAGTGCTTTCATCTTATTCACATTAAAGACTTATTCAGTAATTTTTATTCAGTCTATTTGTTGACATGATACTGTGTGGACATGTTTGTACTTTGTCTTTAACTCGTTTCACCTTGATTATCTCAGTTGAGTGACATCACAATCTATGCTAGTGTTTTTATTTTAGGTTCATAGGTTCATAGATTAGTACTAGGCTAACTGCCCTTGTGAGCCATTTTAAGCCTAGCCAATTATCCCTTGTGAGATTCAAACCCTGTACCTTGTGTTTGTAAGGCAAACACCTTAACCATTAGGCCACCCTCCCAACCTTTTGATTTGAATTCCCACCCAACCCTCCTTATCTCTCTCTCTCTCTCTCTCTCTCTCTCTATATATATATATATATATATATAGATATGTATATATATATATATATATATAGATATGTATATTGCACATATCCCACCCCCTTTTTCATTCCTACCCCCTCTTCTTCTTACTAGCCTAATCAATCGCTGCTACTACCTTATTATCCAATAGCATTCACCCAAACAATTTTAGTCTTATGTCACCTTACCTCCACACTTATTCTTCTCTACTGCTCCTCATCTCTTACTCTTCTCTATTGTTATAACATTGCAATCTATATTTTTTTATTCTCTGTTTCCCCATTTACAATATTCCCATCTTCATCCTCAGGAAGTCCTTCTTCAGTATAGCCCTTCCTTTTAAAATATTAATCCAAAATGTAATAACCACAAACCTCATGCCAGGGAAACCAGTAGAGGTGCCAGCACAGAAAGGGGTTGGATCATACAATGGAAATAGGTAGAGTATGGCAGCACCGAAAGGGGTTGGATAATGCCAGGGAAATAGGTAGAGGTGCCAGCACAGAAAGGGGTTGGATCATGCCAGGGAAACAGGTAGTGGTGCCAGCTCAGAAAGGGGTTGGATCATGCCAGGGAAACAGGTACAGGTCCCAGCAGAGAAATGGGTTGGATCATGCCAGGGAAATGGGTAGAGGTGCCAGCAGAGAAAGGGGTTGGATCATGCCAGGGAAACAGGTAGAGGTGCCAACACAGAAAGAGGTTGGATCATGCCAGGAAAACAGGTAGATGTGCCAGCACAGAAAGGGGTTGGACCATGCCAGGGAAACAGGTAGAGGTGCCAGCACAGAAAGGGGTTGGATCATGCCAGGGAAACAGGTAGAGGTGGCAGCACAGAAAGAGGTTGAATCATGCCAGGGGAATCGGTAGAGGAGCCAGCACAGAAAGGGGTTGGATCATACTGAGGAAACAGGTAGAGGTGCCAGCACAGAAAAGAGTTGGATCATGCCAGGGAAATAGGTAGAGGTGCCAGCACAAAAAGGGGTTGGATTATGCCAGGGAAATAGGTAGAGGTACCAGCACAGAAAGGGGTTGGATCATGTCAGGGAAACAGGTAGAGGTACCAGCACAGAAAAGGGTTGGATTATATCAGGGAAATAGGTAGAGGTGCCAGCACAGAAAGGAGCTGGATCATGCCAGGGAAATAGGTAGAGGTGTCAGCACAGACAAGGGTTGGATCATGTCAGGGAAACAGGTAGAGGTGCCAGCACAGAAAGTGGTTGAATCATGCCAGGCAACTAGGTAGAGGTGCCAGCACAGAAACAGGTTGGATCATGCCTGGGAAATAGGTAGAGGTGCCAGAACAGAAAGGGGTGGATCATGCCAGGGAAATAGGTAGAGGCACCAGTACAGAAAGGGGTTGCATCACGCCAGGGAAATAGGTAGAGGTTCCAGCACAGAAAGGAGTTGGATCATGTGATGGGACTAGAGTATGCCAGCACCGAAAGGGGTTGAATCATGCCAGGGAAATAGGTAGAGGTGCCAACGCAGAAAGGGGCTGGATCATGCCAGGGAAACAGGTAGAGGTGTCAGCACAGAAAGGGGTTGGATCATGCTAGGGAAACAGGTAGAGGTGCCAGCACAGAGAAAGGTAGGATCATGCCAAGGAAACAGTAGAGGTGCCAACAGAGAAAAGGGTTAGATCAGGCCTGGGAAATAGGTGGAGGCGCTAGCACAGAAAGGGGTTGGATCATGCCAGAGAAACAGGTAGAGGTGCCAGCACAGAAAGGGTTGGATGATGCCAGTGGAAACAGGTAGAGTTGCCAGCAAAGAAAGGGGATGGATCATGTCAGAGAAACAGGCCAAGGTGCTAGCACCAAAAGGGGTTGGGTAATGCCAGGGAAATGTAGATATGCCAGCATTGAAAGGTGTTGGATCATGCCAGGGAAATATGTAGAGGTGCCAGCACAGAAAAGGTTGGATCACACCAGGGAAATAGGTAGAGGTGCCAGCACTGAAACGGGTTCAATCATGCCAGGGAAATATGTAGTGGTGGCAGAACAGAAAGGGGTTGGATCATGCCAGGGAAATAGGTAGAGGTGCCAGTACAGAAAGGGGTTGGATCATGCTGGGGAAATAGGTTGAGGTGCCAGCACAGAAAGGGGTTGGATCTTGCAGGGAACTAGAGTATGCCAGCACCGAAAGGGGTTGGATCATGCCAGGGAAATAGGTAGAGGTGCCAACACAGAAAGGGGTTGGATCATGCCAGGGAAATAGGTAGAGGTGTCAGCACAGAAAGGGGTTCGATCATAATAGGGAAACAGGTAGAGGTGTCAGCACAGAATGGGGTTGAATCATGCCAGGGAAACAGGTAGATGTGCCAGCACAGAAAGAGGTTGGATCATGTCAGGGAAAAAGGTAGAGGTGCCAGCAGAGAACGGGGTTTGATCATGCCAGGGAAACAGGTAGAGGTGCCAGCACAGAAAGGTGTTGGATCATGCCAGGGGGAAAAATAGAGGTTCCAGCACAGAAAGGGGTTGGATCATGCCAGGGAAAAAGGTAGAGGTGCCAGCACAGAAAGGGTTGTATTATGCCAGGGAAACAGGTAGAGGTGCCAGCACAGAAAGGGGCTGGATCATGCCAGAGAAATTTTTAGAAGTGCCGGCACTGAAAGGGGTTGGATCATGCCAGGGAAATATGTAGAGGTGCCAGCAATGAAAGGGGTTGGATCCTGCCAGGAAAATAGGTAGAGGTACCAGCACAGAAAAGGGTTGGATCATGCTGGGGAAATAGGTAGATGTGCCAGCACAGAAAGGGGTTGGATCATGACAGGGAAATAGGTAGAGGTACCAGCACAGAAAAGGGTTGGATCATGCCAGGGAAATATGTAGAGGTGTCAGCACTGAAAGGGGTTGGATCATGCCAGGGAAATATGTAGAGGTGTCAGCACTGAAAGGGGTTGGATCATGCCAGGGAAATATGTAGAGGCACCTGTACAGAATAGGGTTGGTTCATGCCAGGGAAACAGGTAGAGGTACTAGCACTGAAAGGGGTTGCAGATCATGCCAGGGAAATATGTAGAGATGCCAGCACAGAAAGGGGTTGGATCATGTATGGGAAATAGGTAGAGGTGCCAGCACAGAAAGAAGTTGGATCTTGCTGGGGAAATAGGTAGAGGTGCCAGCACAGAAAGGGGTTGGATCATGACAGGGAAATAGGCAGAGGTGCCAGCACAGGAAGGGGCTTGATTACGCCAGGGAAATAGTTAGAGGTGCCAGCACAGAAAGGGGTTGGTTCATGCCAAGGAAATAGGTACAGATGCCAGAACAGGAAGTGGTTGGATCATGCCAGGGAAGTAGGTAGAGATGCCAGAACAGAAAGCGGTTGGATCATGCTAGGGAAACAGTTAGAGACAGCAGTACAGAAAGGGGTTGGATCATGTCAGGGAAACAAGTAGCCATGCCAGCACAGAAAGGGGTTGGATCATGCCAGAGAAACAGGTAGAGTATGACTGCACCAAAAGGGGTTAGATCATGCCAGTGAAACAGGTAGAGGTGCCAACACAGGAATGGGTTGGATCATGCCAGGGAAACAAGTAGAGGTGCCAGCACAGAAAGAGGTTGGATCATGCCAGCGAAACAGGTAGAGGTTCCAGCACAGAAGGGGTTGGATCATGCCAGGGAAATATGTAGAAGTGCCAGCATTGAAAGGGGTTGGATCATGCCAGGGAAATATGTAGCGGTGCCAGCAATGAAAGGGTTGGATCTTGCCAGGGAAATATGTAGAGCTGCCAGCACAGAAAGGGGTTGGATCATGCTGGGGAAATAGGTAGAGGTGCTAGAACAGAAAAGGGTTGGATCACTTCAGGGAAGCAGGTAGAGGTGCCAGCACTAAAAGGGGTTGGATCATGTCAGGGAAACAGGTAGAGGTGCCAGCATTGAAAGGGTTTGGATCATGCCTGGGATATAGGTAGAGGTACCTGAAGAGAAAGTGGTTGGATCATGCCAGGGAAATAAGTAGAGGTGCCAGAATAGAAAGCGGTTGGATCATGCCAGGGAAATTGTTAGAGGCACCAGTACAGAAAGGTGTTGGATTATGCCAGGGAAACAAGTAGCGGTGTTAGCACAGAAAGGGGTTGCTTCATGCCAGGGAAACAGGTAGAGTATGCCAGCACTGAAAGGGGTTGGATCATGCCAGGGGAATAGGTAGAGGTGCCAACAAAGAAAGGGGTTGAGTCATGCCAGGGAAACAGGTAGAGGTGCCAGCACAGAAAGAGGTTGGATCATACCAGGGAAACAGGTAGAGGTGTCAGCACAGAAAGTGGTTAGATCATGCCAGGGAAATCGTTAGAGGTGCCAGAACATAAAGTGGTTGGATCTTGCCAGGGAAATAAGTAGTGGCACCTGTACAGAAAGGGGTTGGACCATGCCAGGGAAACAGGTAGAGGTTCCAGTATGGAAAGGGGTTGGATCATGCCAGGGAACTAGAGTATGCCAGCACTGAAAGGGGTTGGATCA
The DNA here is from genome assembly GCF_019279795.1 of Protopterus annectens. Classification (NCBI taxonomy): domain Eukaryota; kingdom Metazoa; phylum Chordata; order Ceratodontiformes; family Protopteridae; genus Protopterus; species Protopterus annectens. The sequence continues at coordinate 687,072,909 of NC_056735.1, forward strand.
TGCCAGGGAAATAGGTAGAGGTGCTAACACAGAAATGGGTTGGATCATGCCAGGCAAACAGGTAGAGGTGTCAGCACAGAATGGGGTTGGGTCATGCTAGGAAAACAGGTAGTGGTGCCAGCACAGAAATTGATTTGATCATGCCAGGGAAACAGGTACAGGTGCCAGCACAAAAAGGGGTTGAATCATGCCAAGGAAACAGGTAGAGGTGTCAGCACAGAAAGAGGTTGGATCGTGCCAGGGAAACAGGTAGACGTTCCAGCAGAGAAAGAGGTTGGATCATGCCTGGGAAACAGGTAGCGGTGCCAGCACAGAAAGGGTTGGGTCATGCCACAGAAACAGGCAGAGGTGCCAGTGCCAAAAGGGGTTGGATCATGCCAGGGAAATATGTAGAGGTGCCAGCACTGAAAGGGGTTGGATCATGCCAGGGAAATATGGAGAGGTGCCAGCACAGAAAGGGGTTGGATTATGCCAGGGAAATATGTAGAGGTGCCAGCATTGAAAGGGGTTGGATCATGCCAGGGAAATATGTAGAGGTGCCAGCACAGAAAGGGGTTGGATCATGCCAGGGAAATAGATAGAGGTGCCAGCACAGAAAGGGGTTGGATCATGCTGGGGAGATAGGTAGAGGTGCCAGCACAGAACGGGGTTGGATCATGACAGGGAAACAGGTAGATGTGCCAGCACAGAAAGAGGTTGGATCATGTCAGGGAAAAAGGTAGAGGTGCCAGCAGAGAACGGGGTTTGATCATGCCAGGGAAACAGGTAGAGGTGCCAGCACAGAAAGGTGTTGGATCATGCCAGGGGGAAAAAGTAGAGGTTCCAGCACAGAAAGGGGTTGGATCATGCCAAGGAAAAAGGTAGAGGTGCCAGCACAGAAAGGGTTGTATTATGCCAGGGAAACAGGTAGAGGTGCCAGCACAGAAAGGGGCTGGATCATGCCAGAGAAATATGTAGAAGTGCCGGCACTTAAAGGGGTTGGATCATGCCAGGGAAATATGTAGAGGTGCCAGCAATGAAAGGGGTTGGATCCTGCCAGGAAAATAGGTAGAGGTACCAGCACAGAAAAGGGTTGGATCATGCTGGGGAAATAGGTAGATGTGCCAGCACAGAAAGGGGTTGGATCATGACAGGGAAATAGGTAGAGGTACCAGAACAGAAAGCGGTTGGATCATGCCAGGGAAATAGGTAGAGGTGCCAGACCAGAAAGTGGGTGGATCTTGCCAGGGAAATAGTTAGAGGCACAAGTACAGAAAATGGTTGGATCATGCCAGGGAAACAGTTAGAGGTGTCAGCACAGAAAGTGGTTGGATCATGCCAGGGTAATAGGTAGAGGTGCCAGAACAGAAAGTGGTTGGATCATGCCTTGGGAAATAGGTAGAGGCACCTGTACAGAATAGGGTTGGACCATGCCAGGAAAACAGGTAGAGGTTCCATTATGGAATGGGATTGGATCATGCCAGGGAAATAGGTAGAGGTGTCCGCACATAACGGGGTTGGATCATGCTCGGGAAACATGTAGTGGTACCAGCACAGAAAGTGGTTTGATCATTCCAGAGAAACAGGTACAGGTGCCAGCACAGAAAGGTGTTGAATCATGCCAGGGAAACAGGTAGAGGTGCCAGCACAGAAAGAGGTTGGATAATGCCATGGAAACAGGTAGCATTGCTAGCACAGAAAAGGGTTGGATCATGCCACGGAAACAGGCAGAGGTGCCAGCACTGAAAGGGGTTGGATCATGCCAGGGAAATATGTAGAGGTGTCAGCACTGAAAGGGGTTGGATCATGCCAGGGAAATATGTAGAGGTGTCAGCACTGAAAGGGGTTGGATCATGCCAGGGAAATATGTAGAGGCACCTGTACAGAATAGGGTTGGACCATGCCAGGGAAACAGGTAAAGGTACTAGCACTGTAAGGGGTTGCAGATCATGCCAGGGAAATATGTAGAGATGCCAGCACAGAAAGGGGTTGGATCATGTAAGGGAAATAGATAGAGGTGCCAGCACAGAAAGAAGTTGGATCTTGCTGGGGAAATAGGTAGAGGTGCCAGCACAGAAAGGGGTTGGATTATAACAGGGAAATAGGCAGAGGTGCCAGCACAGGAAGGGGCTTGATTACGCCAGGGAAATAGTTAGAGGTGCCAGCACAGAAAGGGGTTGGTTCATGCCAAGGAAATAGGTACAGGTGCCAGAACAGGAAGTGGTTGGATCATGCCAGGGAAGTAGGTAGAGATGCCGGAACAGAAAGCGGTTGGATCATGCTAGGGAAACAGTTAGAGACAGCAGTACAGAAAGGGGTTGGATCATGTCAGGGAAACAAGTAGCCATGCCAGCACAGAAAGGGGTTGGATCATGCCAGGGAAACAGGTAGAGTATGACTGCACTAAAAGGGGTTAGATCATGCCAGTGAAACAGGTAGAGGTGCCAACACAGGAATGGGTTGGATCATGCCAGGGAAACAAGTAGAGGTGCCAGCACAGAAAGAGGTTGGATCATGCCAGGGAAACAGGTAGAGGTTCCAGCACAGAAAGGGGTTGGATCATGCCAGGGAAATATGTAGAAGTGCCAGCATTGAAAGGGGTTGGATCATGCCAGGGAAATATGTAGCGGTGCCAGCAATGAAAGGGTTGGATCTTGCCAGGGAAATATGTAGAGCTGCCAGCACAGAAAAGGGTTGGATCATGCTGGGGAAATAGGTAGAGGTGCTAGAACAGAAAAGGGTTGGATCACTTCAGGGAAGCAGGTAGAGGTGCCAGCACTAAAAGGGGTTGGATCATGTCAGGGAAACAGGTAGAGGTGCCAGCATTGAAAGGGTTTGGATCATGCCTGGGATATAGGTAGAGGTACCTGAAGAGAAAGTGGTTGGATCATGCCAGGGAAATAAGTAGAGGTGCCAGAACAGAAAGCGGTTGGATCATGCCAGGGAAATTGTTAGAGGCACCAGTACAGAAAGGTGTTGGATTATGCCAGGGAAACAAGTAGCGGTGTTAGCACAGAAAGGGGTTGCTTCATGCCAGGGAAACAGGTAGAGTATGCCAGCACTGAAAGGGGTTGGATCATGCCAGGGGAATAGGTAGAGGTGCCAACAAAGAAAGGGGTTGAGTCATGCCAGGGAAACAGGTAGAGGTGCCAGCACAGAAAGAGGTTGGATCATACCAGGGAAACAGGTAGAGGTGTCAGCACAGAAAGTGGTTGGATCATGCCAGGGAAATCGTTAGAGGTGCCAGAACATAAAGTGGTTGGATCTTGCCAGGGAAATAAGTAGAGGCACCTGTACTGAAAGGGGTTGGACCATGCCAGGGAAACAGGTAGAGGTGCCAGAACAGGAAGTGGTTGGATCATGCCAGGGAAGTAGGTAGAGATGCCAGAACAGAAAGCGGTTGGATCATGCTAGGGAAACAGTTAGAGACAGCAGTACAGAAAGGGGTTGGATCATGTCAGGGAAACAAGTAGCCATGTCAGCACAGAAAGGGGTTGGATCATGCCAGGGAAACAGGTAGAGTATGACTGCACTAAAAGGGGTTAGATCATGCCAGTGAAACAGGTAGAGGTGCCAACACAGGAATGGGTTGGATCATGCCAGGGAAACAAGTAGAGGTGCCAGCACAGAAAGAGGTTGGATCATGCCAGGGAAACAGGTAGAGGTTCCAGCACAGAAGGGGTTGGATCATGCCAGGGAAATATGTAGAGGTGCCAGCAATGAAAGGGTTGGATCTTGCCAGGGAAATATGTAGAGCTGCCAGCACAGAAATGGGTTGGATCATGCTGGGGAAATAGGTAGAGGTGCTAGAACAGAAGAGGGTTGGATCACTTCAGGGAAGCAGGTAGAGGTGCCAGCACTAAAAGGGGTTGGATCATGTCAGGGAAACAGGTAGATGTGCCAGCATTGAAAGGGTTTGGATCATGCCTGGGATATAGGTAGAGGTACCTGAAGAGAAAGTGGTTGGATCATGCCAGGGAAATAAGTAGAGGTGCCAGAACAGAAAGCGGTTGGATCATGCCAGGGAAATTGTTAGAGGCACCAGTACAGAAAGGTGTTGGATTATGCCAGGGAAACAAGTAGCGGTGTTAGCACAGAAAGGGGTTGCTTCATGCCAGGGAAACAGGTAGAGTATGCCAGCACTGAAAGGGGTTGGATCATGCCAGGGGAATAGGTAGAGGTGCCAACAAAGAAAGGGGTTGAGTCATGCCAGGGAAACAGGTAGAGGTGCCAGCACAGAAAGTGGTTAGATCATGCCAGGGAAATTGTTAGAGGTGCCAGAACATAAAGTGGTTGGATCTTGCCAGGGAAATAAGTACAGGCACCTGTACAGAAAGGGGTTGGACCATGCCAGGGAAACAGGTAGAGGTTCCAGTATGGAAAGGGGTTGGATCATGCCAGGGAACTAGAGTATGCCAGCACTGAAAGGTGTTGGATCATGCCAGGGAAATAGGTAGTGGTGCTAACACAGAAATGGGTTGGATCATGCCAGGCAAACAGGTAGAGGTGTCAGCACAGAATGGGGTTGGGTCATGCTAGGAAAACAGGTAGTGGTGCCAGCACAGAAATTGATTTGATCATGCCAGGGAAACAGGTACAGGTGCCAGCACAAAAAGGGGTTGAATCATGCCAAGGAAACAGGTAGAGGTGTCAGCACAGAAAGAGGTTGGATCATACCAGGGAAACAGGTAGACGTTCCAGCAGAGAAAGAGGTTGGATCATGCCTGGGAAACAGGTAGCGGTGCCAGCACAGAAAGGGTTGGGTCATGCCACAGAAACAGGCAGAGGTGCCAGTGCCAAAAGGGGTTGGATCATGCCAGGGAAATATGTAGAGGTGCCAGCAATGAAAGGGGTTGGATCATGCCAGGGAAATATGTAGAGGTGCCAGCACAGAAAGGGGTTGGATTATGCCAAAGAAATATGTAGAGGTGCCAGCATTGAAAGGGGTTGGATCATGCCAGGGAAATATGTTGAGGTGCCAGCACAGAAAGGGGTTGGATCATGCCAGGGAAATAGATAGAGGTGCCAGCACAGAAAGGGGTTGGATCATGCTGGGGAGATAGGTAGAGGTGCCAGCACAGAACGGGGTTAGATCATGACAGGGAAATAGCCAGATGTGCCAGCACAGGAAGGGGTTGGATTACGCCAGGGAAATAGGTAGAGGTCCCAGCACAGAAAGGAGTTGGATCATGTCAGGGAAGCAGGTAGAGTTGCCAGCACCAAAAGGGGTTGGATCATGTCACAGAAACAAGTAGAGGTGCCAGCACAGAAAGGGGTTGGATCATGCCAGGGAAATATGTAGAAGTGCCAGAACAGGATGCGGGCGGATCATGCCAGGGAAATAGGTAGACGTGCCAGAACAGAAAGTGGTTGGAGCATGACAGGGAAATAGTTAGAGGCAGCAGTACAGAAAGGGGTTGGATCATACCAGGGAAACAGGTAGAGGTGCCAGCAAAGAAAGGGGTTGGATCATGCCAGGGCAACAGGTAGAGTTGCCAGCACAGAAAGGGATTTGATCGTGCCAGGTAAACAGGTAGAGGTGCCAGCACAGAAAGAGGTTGGATCATGCCAGGGAAACAGGTAGAGGTGCCAGCACAGAAAGGGGTTGGATCATGCCAGGGAAATATGTTGAGGTGCCAGCACTGAAAGGGGTTGGATCATGCCAGGGAAATATGTAGATGTGCCAGCAATGAAAGGGTTGGATCTTGCCAGGGAAATAGGTAGAGCTGCCAGCCCAGAAAGGGATTGGATCATGCTGGGGAAATAGGTAGAGGTGCCAGCAGAGAAAGAGGTTGGATCATGCCAGGGAAATAGGAAAGATGTGCCAGCACAGAAAGTGGTTGGATCATGCCAAGCAAATAGGTAGTGTTACCAGCACAGAAAGGGGTTGCATTATGCTGGGGAAATAGGTAGAGGTACCAGCATAGAAAGGGATTGGATCATGTTGGGGAAATAGGTAGAGGTGCTAGCACAGAATGGTGTTGGATCACGCCAGAGAAATAGGTAGAGGTGCCAGCACAGAAAGGGTTTGGGTCATGCCAGGGAAACTGGTAGTAGTGCCAGCACAGAAAGGGGTTGGATCATGCCAGGGAAACAGGTAGAGGTGCTAGCACAGAAAGGAGTTGGATCATCCAGGGAAACAGGTAGAGTATCCAGCATAGAAAGGGGTTTGATCATGCCAGGGAAAGTGCTAGTGGTGCCAGCACAGAAAGGGGTTGGATCATGTCAGGGAAACAGGTAGAGGTGCCAGCCCAGAAAGGGGTTGGATCATGCTGGGGAAATAGTTACAGGTGCCAGCACAGAAAGGGGTTGGACCATGCCAGGGAAACAGGTAGAGATGCCGGCACAGAAAGGGGTTGTATTATGACAGGGAATAGAGGTTCCAAGACAGAAAGCGGTTGGATCATGCCAAGGAAACAGGTAGAGGTGCCAGCACAGAAAGGGGTTGGATCATGCCAGGGAAACAGGTAGAGATGCCAGCACAGAAAGGGATTTGATCATGCCAGGGAAACAGGTAGAGGTGCCAAGACAGAAAGCAGTTGGATCATGCCAGGGAAACAGATAGAGGTGCCAGCACAGAAAGGGGTTGAATCATGCCAGGGAAATAGGTAGAGGTGCCAGCACAGAAAGGGGTTGGAAAATTCCAGGGAAACAGGTAGAGGTTCCAGCACAGAAAGGGGTTGGATCATTCAAGGGATACAGGTACAGGTGCCAGCACAGAAAAGGGTTGGATCATGCCAGGGAAATAGGTAGAGTTGCCAGCACAGAAAGGGGTTGAATCATGCCAGGGAAATAGATAGAAGTGCCAGCACAGAAAGGGGGGGTCATGCATTTGGTATGGCAGAGGCTGGAATAGAAGAATGGTTATTAAGCTGAGTGAGAGGAAGGAGGAGGACGACCAAGTAAGAAGATGTAGGATTAATGCCATGAAGAGTGGCTTTAAGGTGTCAGTGCATGGTGGGGCATACAGAACGGATAGTGTCTGAAAGGGAATGAAAGAATAGGGACAGAAAAAGCAAGGTAGCAAGGAAGTATAGCAATGTGTGATAAAAATAAGGGGAAATTAAGGAAAAAAATATGAAGTGGTAAGTAAAGGGAAGCAGAAAGTAAGTGGTTTAGGGAGAAAGAATGATAGCAACACAGGCTGTAAAATGTTAGTATAAAGTCCTTCGATAAAGTGAGGGATAGCATAGCTTAGAATACACTGTGCAGAGGGAATAGAGTTTTTATGTAGCCAAGTACTGAGCAGAAACATAGCATTTGTTCATCAAGCACTGTTTTAATTTAGACTTGAAATATTTCACCCAATATATTTTATTTAAGGCCAAAGAGGATGGAGTTCCAGATTTTAGAGCTCTGGGCAGAACAGAAAGAGTCGCTAGCAAAGTCTTTTGATTTAGTTATTAGGAGTAGTTTGGTCTAATGAGCAGAAAGGCTTATTTGATGAATAGTACTGAAAGATGTGCGTTAAACTAGGGCATTGTTTTTCAGGTTTCTGATATGGTTGTGTGAAGTAAGTAGGCGAGATAGAGATGGGGACTGAGGAAGTTCTAGCAGGTATAACTGCTTGATTGCTACACAGTGGTAAAATACATGCATCACATCAACTGCAAATTTGGCTAGTTTGCTGTAGAATTATTCAAAGAGATTGGACTGGGAAGCATGCAGTTTAATGATAAAAGTAGCTGCACAGAGGGAAAGTGGAGGGATGAAATTTAAAGCTATTTCTTTACTATTATTATCTGTTAGGCAGGGTTTTATCCTGTAGGGGCTGCTACTTTTTTTGATGAGATTCCCTTTCATTAAATATTTTTCATGGCAGACAAATTTCAAATCATCATCAATTGTTGTACCTAATAGCTTAGTTCAGGTTACTAGTTCAATTTTTATGTTGTTTGTGAAGGTTAAAGGGAAGTGGGATTTCTGGGTAAAGAATTGATTTGAGGTGAATAAGACTGGATTTTTTGGGGGTTTGGAAGAAGCTGAGATGCAGATAGCCATGTTTCAGCAGAGGTAAGTGAATACTGGGATGGTTATTGCAATGTATTCATTTTTTCCCAGCACAGATTGGAGTTGAGACATCTGCATATTGGATAATTTTTGTGTGTGCTTGATGAGTAGAGGTCATAAACAAATATGCTGAATAAGAGAGGGCCTAGAATAGAGCCCTGGTGGACAACAACCGCTGTGGGAAAGAAAGGGGAGCTGTAGTTAGAGAGGGTCTAGAATAGAACCATGGGGAATGACAACTGCTAAGCATAAGAAAGGGGAGATGTTATTTTGTATTTAACAGCCTGTTAACTGCAGGACAGGTAGCTATGAAACCACTTGAGTGTTAGTGTAATTGGATCTAGGGAGGACATTTTTTGTTAACAGTTTTGTGGGTGAAGCAGTGTCAAAAAGCCTTTGATATGTCAAAGAAGACAGTGGAGGCTAGGTTCTCTTAATTTTTATTTTGATTTCTAGTGGTTACAAAGTTAAGGAGAACTGTAGTAGTGCTCTATTTACCATTAACACTAACACCGTAGGGTGAGGAAGGAGACTCTTACAGTGCAACACAAGAAGAGTACCAATATAAGACCTTTTACAAAGAATGACTGGACAATGTGAGGACAGCAAAAGTGATGGGTTATGATGACATATACAAGAATGGCAAGGAGAGGAAACAAACTGAAGCTGGTTGATGGCATAGGTACACATATGTCTTTAATATACCTCTTTGATTAGGAGCAGTCTTAAAAGGTTAGGAAATGACAGGCTTGGCATCATTCTACAATGCCGAGGGAAAAAAGGAGGAGATAAGTCCCCCCACCAGCTGTAAAAAAAAAAAGAAAAAAAGAAAAAAAAATTAGCGAGTTCTAGAACTCCGCACATGCATGCTCAGAACTCATATCCAGACTGCTGTTTAACAAGTCCGGATTAGGAAAGAAGGCATCAGTGTACAGATGCCCCAGCATGCAGTTACAACTGCATAGACATGAAGGGGAATGGGCTGCAATGTCTGCAGACTGCATGCTGCACTCGGCCCGGACCAGGACTTTTAAAGTTTGCATTTGCGGAAAACAGAATTACAGGATGGGAAAAACTTTGAAACAAGGCTTTCAGCAGGAATAAGAGTACAGGAAACATAGCTTTGCTTTCAAGTTGGATTTCAAATTACTCTACTCAGGTAATTACTTTTCATCAGAGGTATTGGGACTTTGAAACAGGGCTTTCAGCAGGTCAAACTACTGTGTGTGTGTGTGTGTGTGTGTGTGTGTGTGTGTGTGTGTGTGTGTGTGTGTGTGTGTGTGTGTAATGCTCCAGTTAAATATCCCTGGTGGCTAGAGAAAATAACTTGGGCTCAAACCTTGTACCTTGGGTGCAGGTAGCAACATCCTGAATTCCCTACTCACCATCACTTGCGAAAAGTGTTCAGATTTATGTCTCATTTTTTTTTTGTTCTGCTCTGTTCCTCATAAAATCTGTGGTTTCTGGATTTTGAATCCACTAAATAATGACAGACATTTGAATTTCGGACTTCATATTCTTCAGAAAGTACATGGCAACACAAAACCTTTTATTTAGTCAATTTTCTAAGTTTATAAGATCAATATTTGAAATTTACCTCTATGTTTTGTGCTGTATTCCCCCTTTATTGGCTTTGTCCAGGTGTTTTGTGCTAAGAGGTTGAGAGCTATGGTGAAAACTGAATTCACTAAATGATAGCCATTTAAGTTTCAGTCTTCTTGTCTTTCAAGAAGTAACTGATTTGCCATAGTGATATGTTGCTCTGCCTGTAGTGCACAGGGTCCTGGATTCAAGACTTGGCAGTGAAATGCATGGTGGTAGCACAGCATTTTATTCTAGCAACTTTCCAAGATTATGCAAGCAATGTTTAGTGGTCTTTGGGCTTTTGTCTCCCTCCCCAATAAATTTTGCCTTTTTCCAGATTTCTTTTGCTCATGTGCTGCAAAGTTGACAGATATAGTTGAGTGTCGAGTGGATTTTACAAGGAGCTGAGAGCTTCAGGGAAAGAAAAGTTTAGGGCTGCTTATGCTGAGTCTGCTTGCATTGTTAATAGCACAGCAGGTTGTGGGTTCTACTCCCACAGTATGTAGATGCATTATTGTACTGTGTTGTACTTTTAAAGGGGGTGGATGCTGCAGTCCTGAGAATGTCAGAATTGGAGGAGATACCTAGTAACTATGAACATGTTATCAGTTTGCCATCCATTCCCTAGTGCAATATTACTAGCTTATCATTTTTTAGTGTAACATAGGCAATTTATTCCTCAAGGGCAACAGGCACTTTTATTGTAGATGAAACAATGAAATATAAAGTTGTTTGCTAGCAGCAACCTCTTCATTAGTTACAGATCTCTTTAATGTGGAATTATTTAGATTACTTTTACTACTGCAGAGATTGTGTGTTTTACTGATACTGGTGGACTGTAGAAGTTTCAGTAGACTTTTATGATGGAACTGTTCTGAATTGGGCAGTTTTGTCATTATTGGTGCATGCATTTTGTTTCATTATTTACTGGAAAAATGTTCAAAACAATAAATGTAAAATGCCCTCTAACTGTACTGTATTATACAAGGAATATAATTTAATACAATCAGGAAGGTGCATCAAAGAACACATGTATGTTTCTTGTGCAAGGAGCCTATAATTTGAAAACAACCCAAAGTTAATCTTTATCTGCCACTGGTTAGATGTATTTTCTTTGAGTGTGAGTTTCAATGCTGTTTCAAGGGCAGAAAAGTTTTAATGCTAAGTCTATTTTCATTGGGAGACTGTATTGCTTCATTTAGCAGATGTCTATTAGTGTTTGTGCTGTAAAATGTAAAATAAAACTTTTAAATGAAATCCAAATCATCGTAGAAGTAAAGCAGTATGCAATTTATAGTGTTTATGGTAAATGGGGTGAAATAGCCAAGTAATGGGACATTGGAATGGCCGCAGAGGGGAGGGCCCATTCGACCATGATTTTATGAGGGGGGAAGGGTGGCCTACTCAAAGACAGCCCCGGTTGAGCTATACCTTTCAACTGTCAGATTTTCACAGAATTAATAGATTTTTGCTTCCTATTTTTGGTTTGTTCCTCATAAAATATGTGGTTTTATGGCAAATCATTTAGGAATTAAATCACTAAATAATGACAGACATTGAGTTTCAGACTTCATATACCCTTCAGAAAAATGCATGCTAAAGCAAGACCTGTTATTCTATCAACTAAGTTTATACAAGAGCAATTTTAGTACTGTCTGTATGTTCCCCCAATATATTTGGCCTTGCCCAGATTTGCTGCATTAAGAGGTTGAGAGGTACTCGCAAATAAATTGCTTTATAGAATTAGGTATATCCAAACCTCTCAACTCTCTCCGACTTTGGCTCAAAATGTTGCTCTCCACCTAATAATTTCTCCGAAAAATGGCAATAATTTTAATGATCAGAGCTATAGATTACTTTTATTTCAGAAATGCATGTAGATTTTCTTATTTTGTCAGCTGCTCAATGTAACAGTACTAATATTAAAAACGTGTCCCTTCTTTGACAGATTCCCAGCTGTATTGTGTGGCAATTTTATATTTTTGCATCACATTTTAAAATTGTGGTTTTCTGGCAAATTAGTGGTAAATCATTAAAGATGGAAGTTAGAAAATAATTAAGAAACCAACTGGAAAGTCCAACACAGGGCACTGATACTGAAAATCTCTCTCTTTATTTTTCACACAATAAAACGAAGATTTCATCAGAACCACTCTAACCATTATTAACACCCTTTTTATATAATATTTAAATCATCAATTACATTAATTAAAAACACTCATTACTTAATTTGTTGACTTTTAAAGTGCACTGTGCTGGATTCCCTACTACTGACTATCTATAATGTACTAACTACTTTAAAAACTACTAACTAACAAACACACTTAAAAAATGTATTTTTTTAAAAAACAACAATTTGTGTACATCTGGTAATTCCTATATACTATAATTATGAATTACTATCAAATGACTGCATAAATTACTTCTTATCCTAATAAATATTTATGTGCTCATATACAATTAAAAAATTAAAAAATGTTTAAAATTAAAAAATGCACCTAACACCCAATTAACCTTCTAACATGGGTTTGATAGAGATGTATTCATTTAAACCAGGATACTCTGATGCATTTAATTTGATCTGCCAGCGTGTCTCTTTTTCCAATAATTTCATCTTTGAACCTGTTCAAGAATGCCAAACTCAAATCTCCTACATTCATTATTAGCCTCACAATGCCTCCATAGTGCATTATTCATATCTTGTTTCTTCATTCTATAATAATGCTCATAAATTCTGTTTTTTAAACATCTTGAAGTCATCCACACTTGGCTAAGTATATCACATTTTGAAAATAATGACAGACATTTGAGTTTCAGATTTCATACCCTTCAGAAAATTCATACTAATGCAAGACCTACTATTCCATTATCTTTCTAAATTTATAAGAGCAATATTTAAAAATTCTCCTCCTTTTTGGGCCTTTGTCCCACCTCTATGGCTTTGTCCAGATTTCTTGCTCTGAGGTTAAGAGGTATGACAAATGTATCAGAGCCATCACCGTCACCCAGAGACATTTCAAATTGTGATATACTTGTTGCACCCCACTCCCCCATATAATAACTCTGGATGTGTCCAAGTAAGGCAAGGAGCATTTATGCAGTGTAAGTGTGCAGAGTATCCCCCCATCCAAGGTAGACACAAGTACTACAATGGCTTTTCATCTGTCCTTGATTTTGCAGAATGTTCTGATTTTCTGTCATATTTTTATACTACTGATTTATGTTTCTTATTAATCAGAAAATGCATGTTGTTGCAGTGCCCGTTGCTCTGTTTAAGTAGCAATGCTTTAATGGCCACCAGGTAAGCTTTATCTGAGATTGTAAGATTACCAAAATTGAAAGCCTTTTTGTTGTTGCCATGCAGAGAATATTTACTTAACTAGATAACGTATAAGCCTTAGGTATTGAAATGCATATGACAGTATTTGTAATAAAGGACAGGATTACAGTATTTTCAGAAGCTCATTACATTTGTTGGAAACTTGCAGTCATCTTTGCAGGCTTTACCCATAAACTAAACAGAATGCCAATCTATCATGTGTGGTCCATAACCTGTGCAGTAATCCTTTAAGCAATTTATCTTGAGCTTGTTTCTTGTTTGCTGTTCATTTTTTACTTTGATCATGCTTTTGTCATGAAACAAGTAGATAGTTGTCTGGCAGCAGGTCTTTTTTGGATAAGAAACATTTTTACAAGTGGGGTTATTACAGAGATTGCTACTTTCAGCATGTTACTTGGTACTTTTATAAAGCTGAATATAAATTATAATTAAAACTGCAGTGCAAGGAGAAGTGGTTTGAGTTGAGTGCTGCTTGTTTTTTTATACTTGATTTTGACTGGCATTCCAGTAATGTATTTAAAAAGTAATTTATTTTTTCATGCCTCACAACCTCTTTGTTTCCATCTAGATATTAAGTAAGCTGTCATGTAGCCAATGCACTGATATATATTTTTTTCTTCTACACTTCATTTTGTCTTGATTGGACTCTCATAATGATGGTTTGGCACCCAGGGCAACGTATTTAATTAAGTCCCAGTTTTTGTGGTTGTGAGGATAGTTCCACCTTTTTCTAGTTGTTCATACCCCTTCCTGTTGGCCCCACTCATTCAGCTGTCTCCTGCAAGCCCCCTTTGATTTGAAATCACCAGGTGCCACTGACAACCCAGGATTTTCCTTGGTAGTAAAGATCATGGCAACATGATATTATTGTGAGTAAATTTCACAAAACCAGCAAATCTTCTCTTTTATTGTGTGTGTGTGTGTGTGTGTGTGTGTGTGTGTGTGTGTGTGTGTGTGTGTGTGTGTGTGTGTGTGTGTGTGTGTGTGTGTGTGTGCACGCGCGAGTGGGGTGGTGAGGATATTCAGGTTGACTTGCTATTATTTCAACAATGTTTCCCTCCAGAATGGGTAATCCGAGTGTGGGATACAGTCAAACAATGTGGCAATGTGATTATGAAAATGGGATGACAGGCAAAGAGCAGAGGTCAGAGGACTATGGTGATCAGTGTCTAATCTGTGCTTCCATTATTCACAATGCAGTGCCTCTGAACATTAATGTACATCAGTTCAAACTTACATGCAAACAGAGCTGATGATTTTAAACAACTGTCATGGCAAATAAGTAAGATATTGGAAGACTGTAAGAAGGGCAAAAGCTCTGGAAACAAACATGAAATCAGCCCACCAGCCACACAAAGACTATATAATTGTAGAGAGATATTAATATTTTAATGATTGCTGTTGACATGCAAGAATTGTAAAAAAACTGGAAGACAAATATGTTGTATGTCTATACAAAGTGAGGTATCATATGTGCAGTCAGAGAACTTATTTTGTAACCTATAG
>NC_056735.1:687092327-687234827 GCF_019279795.1 Protopterus annectens
TTAATACCAATAGCCATCTCAAAAAGTGACTGGCAGCACAAATGAAACTGTAGTCAAAAATTAATAGCAAAAAAATAGTAACTGTACGATTAAACAAAGTGCTTTTGTCTCACATTAATTAAAGGTAATTTCTCAAAACAATACTTTCCCAAAACGAGATGGAATTTATGTTGCCTCCAATAAAACATGTGATTACTCAGCACAATAAAAATACAATTATACAATGACTGCCCATTAATATTCGCAAACAAGCACATTGATTGGCCAGCCCAATCATCGTGCCCATTGTAAATCCCAGAATATACCAATAGAAAATGGTCCGGTCACCCGGACTTCTATCCATTTGTATATTCCATAACTTTTATTTATTTTTTTTTAACAAAAAGTAAAAAGAAATCTATCGCCCGGACTCTGGACATACCAGAGAGGCAGCATGGAGGAAATACAAAGAAAATCAGGTACGTTATTTAAAACTAAAGACACCTGATTTTCTTTGCATTTCTTCCATTCTGTCTCTCTCTCCTACCCCTAAAGGAGTCAAAACTTTTTTTTTAATTTAAAAAAAAAAAAAAAGGAAAACAAAAACAGAGCAATGGAGAACTTCTTTTCTCCGTTACTTCCTTTTCAAAGCATTGATGTACTTGGTATGCGTGGGAACGCAAGTCTCATACGCATGCGCAGTACATCAAAACAAGGCAGCAGGATACCACCAGCTGTGGAAGGACAGTACCGCCATTATACAAAGACATTATTTAAGAAAAGTAAGTATTTTTTTCTTAAATAATGTCATTGTATAATAACAATAACCGACTCTGTGGTTGTGGTATATTGGAATTTACCCACGGATGGCTTTATTTAATCACTTGGGCTTTGCCCTCATGATTAAACCACTCCAACTGTGGGTAAATCTTCAATATACCACACCAAGTCATTGGTTATTGCTTAAATGATTAACATGTCTTTCAGCAATGTTCTAAAACTTGAATGAATAGATTCATACATGAATGAAGGAATGAATGAATGAAAACCAAATCAAATAAAATGACAATGTCCATTAGCAGCTTAGGAGAATATATGTGTGTGTGTGTGTGTGTGTGTGTGTGTGTGTGTTTGTATATATATATATATATATATATATATATATATATATATATATATATATATATATATATATATATATATATATATAATCATCTTCTTTCGGCTGTTCCCATTAGGGGTTGCCACAGCAGATCACCTGTTTCCATTTCTTCCTGTCCTCTGCATCTTGCTCTGTCACACCAACCACCTGCATGTCCTCTCTCATCACATCCGTAAACCTTATCTTAGGCCTTCCTCTTTTCCTATTACCTGGTAGCTTCATCCTTAGCATCTTTTTCTCAATATACTTAGCATCCCTCCTCAGCACATGTCCAAACCAATGTAATCATGCCTCTCTGGCTTTGTCTCCAAACCTTCCAACCTGGGCTGACCCTCTAATATACTTATTCCTAATCCTGTCCACCCTTGTCACACCCAGTGCAAATCTTAACATCTTTAATTCTGCCACATCCAGCTCAAACTCCTGCCTTTTTGTCAATGCCACTGTCTCCAACACATATAACATAGCTGGTCTCACTACCCTCTTGAAGACCTTCCCTTTCACTCTTACAGGTACACGTCTGTCACAAATCACTCCTATAAAAAATATATGTATGTGTGTGTGTGTATATATGGGTGTACTTTTGAAGAACGAAAGTTCACTACTTCGAACTTCAAAAGTACACCCACACTAACGCGAAAGTGCACTTTCACGAAAGTGCACTCTCGCGAACCCACTAGACCGAACGGGCTAGCAGTCATGGACCTTAGGGTTAGGGCACGGGTTAGGGTAAGGGGATAGTTGGTAGAGCTAACCCCTTACCTTGACCTGTGCCCTAACCCGAAGGTCCGTGACTATCACATCACAGTGGAGGACATAGCCCATTTTTCAATGTCCTCCATTGTGGTGCCGTAGGTTCAGTCTAATAAGCTTAAGCGAAACTGCACTTTCATTAAAGTGCACTTTCGCTTAAGTGGGGATGTACTTTCCCATTTCGAAAAAGTGAATTTTCATTGCAGGAAAGTACACCCATATATATACATATATATATATATATATATATATATATATATATATATATATATATATATATATATATATATATATATATATATATACACATAATGGATCTTATTAAATACTGGCTTATTTGTTAAGACTTGGGGTTTTTGGATTTAGGGGAAGTTGACATATCTCTCAACAGTCCAGATTTTCACACAACATTCAGATTTTTGTCTGTTCCCCATTAATTGTGGTTTCTGGCAAATCATTAATGACTAAAGTCACTAAATAATGGCAACATTTAAGTTTCAGACTTCATAACCCTCTGAAAATGCATGCTAATTTAAAACCTGTTATTCTAGCAAGTTATAAGAGAAATATTTAAAATCTGTTGTTATTTTTTGGCTTTTTGTTCCCCTTTTTATTTTTAGCTTTGTCCAGACTTCTTGTGGTAAGAGGCTGAGAGGTATTATAGTTGCCAATGCAGTTTTGCTCTGGTCCAACTTGCTGTTAAACACTCTTCCTTTTGGGTCCAAATTTAATTTGTCAATTACACAAAAAGTTTACCTTTTTTTCATCACTCCCAGGCTGGTGTATGCTTAAACAATGCATTATCCATGTTCTTAGTTTTAATGGCATAATTATGCTCATAAATCTACTGCAATAAATTCCACATTGTCTTACCCACACAGCTAGGGTTACCACCTGTCCCACTTTGTGAGGGACAGTCCCTCTTTGTACAGTTGTGTCTTGCAAAAAATTGAAAAAATAGCAAATGTCCTGAGATTTTAGGACAAACATTTCCTATATTTTATGCAATAGTTGCATAAAACAATTATTCTGTATTTGAAACACCTAAATGTTATAAGAAACAGAATAAGCAACTAAAATGCTACAAGAATATACTTTTATTTAGGCAAAAACGTGAAGTTCTGTCCTTTGTACTGTCCTACAAAATCTGACGTTTGTACCAAAAATATCCCACTTTGGGCATTTGAAAAGGTGGCAACCCTACACACAGCAGCCAGAGCACAATGCCATGTATATAAATCTCATGGTATTTAATTTTAAATCCTTTTCATCTTAAAGTTTCTTTTCAAATGTGGTAGAACAAAAGCAGGCCTTAATTTATGTACCTGTAATAGGAACAGACTCCTCATTTAAACATATCTGCACTGTATTTCTGTAAGGCTCTCATGATGTTTAAGTAACAATTTTAAATTTATGTTTACAAATTGAGGGTCTTCCCCAATCACTTTATCAATATTACCATTTCCTTTAAAAAAATCTTCCAGGTATCTGATATATCTTTCCTGATGGTCCATGAAGCAACTAAATACACAGTTAAAAATGAGTAAATGCTTCCTTCGTCTGCCCTTCTCTTTTGTTTTAGTCACTGTACATTAACAGATAAAAGAGGGGGGGTAATCTTCATTTGATGTAAAACTTCATTCATGACTAATGCTATAATGTTTATTATAGCCTATTGCTAAAAATATTTGTTTTAAAACCCAAATTAATTTTTCAGATGCAACATTCCCTGAAATAAATCTACTCCGTCTAGTGAATTGTTCTTTATCCATACTTTTTTCACATGAGATGTGCAGTACGTTTGCAAATGTGCTCTTTTCTAAATATTAGACTGTGGTTTGTTGTTTTCTTCTAAGTTCTGTGCAGCGTCTGTATAACTAGTACTTTTTGTCTTATTCTCTGCAATCAAGTGAGGGGCTTAGTAATCTGGGATTATCTCATAATACAGTGACTACTCCTCAGTGCTAAGAGGATTCAGTTAGAATGATTTGGGGACCTTGCCCCAGGCCAACTCCCATGGAAGGTGTTCAAGAACAATTAAGACATGTTGGTGGGATTGTATCTCTCAGTTCTCATTCCTGGATCCTGAGTGAAATGCATACTGTAGCTTGGGGACAGAGAAATGTGGTATGCAATGCTCAGCTGGCTAGCACTGCGACCTTTAGCATGGCAAGCAGTTTAGAGAACATTGATGGATGAATGGATGGAAGGTTGGATGGATGGATCTTGTCAGTCTACAACTGACATGAACACACTGCAAATTTAGTACTCCATTCTCGAGGATGTACATTTGAAAATTCAATAAAACATTAGTTTATTTACAGCTGCATGCATTATACCACAAATTATATCAGAAAAGGCAATATACATATTTCTACCTATAATTTATTTTCCTGTAAAGAGTTGGTGGGTGTAATTCAGATGCATATGCCTAGTCATAGTTAACTTACGCCAGCATGTCACTAATTTCTATATACAATAACTATGCTATGATGAAGACCACAGCTATGTGAGTTATGTGTGTGTGTGCTGAAGTAGCACATTAAACTTCTGAAAGCATTAAACAGATCTACATCACATTTTTGAGCCCTCGAGTTCTGCAGAGGCATAAAATAACACAGTTATTAAAGATACAAGTTGGAAATTTTTTATTTTAAGCTAATCATAAGATGGAATAAGGCAATACCAAACCCAAAGAAATGAGAAGCTTGGGCTGTTTAGGTTAGAATAACTGCCACATTCCATTTCATTGAATGGCATACAGTGACGGTTATCCCACTCCACAAAGGGGAGCCACCACAGACCCTGGGAACTACCGCCCCATTAACCTAACGAGCCTGGTCTGCAAGGCCATGGAAAGTATCATCATAGAACTTACAAACAAAAACATTGGTAATCTCCAAACTCTGGACCCCACCCAGTTTGGGTTTGTAAAAGGCAGATCATGTCTCGTAAGCCTGATTGACTTCTTTGAAGCAGTCACCAAAGCCGTAGACAAGGGTAAGGTGGTTCACACAGCCTATCTAGATCTTGCCAAGGCTTTTGACACCATCCCCCACTCTGGAATTATGGATAAACTCACTAAACTAGGTATAAATCCTTATGTCACAAGATGGCTTGCCAACAGGCTCACTGACAGAACCCACACTGTGAAAGTAGCAGACTCCAAATCTGACTTCAGACCACTGACAAGTGGAGTACTACAGGGTTCAGTCCTGGGTCCTCTCCTGTTTGGTATCTACTTTTCTGAAGTCCAGGCTAACACAGAAGGTCTTTGGCTAACGAAGTTCGCAGATGACTGCAAACTAGGAGCCATAACTGAAACTCCTAATGATGTGGACGTCCTACAAAAGGGCCTCATTGAGACAGATGCCTGGTGTCAAAGCCATGGCCTCAAGCTCAATGCCAAAAAGTGCATTGTCATCCCCTTTGGTAAAAACTCTGTACCCATGAGCTACCACATAGGTGGTAGTCTATTAACACCAAAAGTGTGATAAGAGACCTTGGGACACAGATGGACAGTAGTCTCTTCTTTGATAATCATATTGCCACAGTAGTCAGGAAATCCTTCTACGTGGCACACCTCATCACAAAAGGTTTCTCATCCAGGAAAAAAGAGGTCATTATCCAATCCTACCTGTCCAATAGGCAACAGGCTGTTCTATGGCAGGACAAATTATCCACATGCCTACCTGTTACACTTGGAGTTCCCCAAGGATCTATTCTTGGCCCTCTTCTCTTCACCATCTTTGTTAATGACCTGCCCACAATCACCCCCCATGCCACATGCATTCAATATTCAGAGGATTCGACTATCATCAGCACTGCCTCCAACCTGGCAGACCTCACTGCTTCAACCCAAGACACCTTCAACCAAATAGAAAAATGGTTCTCAAGTCGTCAACTAGTTCTCAACCCCAACAAAACAAAACTACTTACTTTCTCACCCACTAACAAGACTCTTCCCCCCACCTTCTCTATTACATCCTCCAATGGAATCACTATATCACCAGAAGCTCACACAAAGCTATTAGGTGTTACCATTGATAACTCCCTTAAATTTGACACCCATTTCAATCTTACCATCAAAACCATCAACAAAAGCTTGGCTCTCTATAAAGTAAAACACTTTCTCACTCCTCACGCTAAAATTACAATTGCCAGCACACACCTACTATCAACTCTTTTCTATGCCTCCCTCTTTACAAACCTAAACAAGACAACCCTTAACAAACTTGCTTCTTGTTACAATCACATAGCTAGATTTGCCACAAATTCCACCTTTAGAACGCATCACTGCACTAACTTGAAGCAACTAGGGTGGTTAGAGTTTTCCAGCCAACTCCATTTCAACCAACTCAAAACGGCTCACCAGATACTGTATCACCAAGAGAAAACACCAGCTCTGAAAAACATCATTCACCCTATATTAACCTGCAATCTTTACCCTCCAATAAGATCTTAGCTCAAACTATCAAAGCCAATAATTCTGCTGGATTCTCTATTCTCAAACTTTGTAGGTAAAATGTGGAACTCCCTACCGACCATGCTCACCTCAGAACCTTCACTCCTACAATTCAAAAAAGCTTAAACCCCATCTCAATACTCTCTGGCAATGTCCCTGTTCCAAACCTGATTAACCACTATCATTTACCCTTCTCTTACCTCACTATCCTTAACGCCTTTGTAACTAACCTATGTTTTTTTATATGCTACTGTTATTTTTTTCCCAAGATGTGATGTATCTTTATATTGTATTTAGAACTCAACTATCTTCCTTTTTTGCATTAACAATATTCATATGTCTGTTATGTACCTGGAGCTTTTCTCCCCGGGCCTCCGCTGAAAATGGACATGTATCCAGTTGGACTCTCCCGGTTAACAAATGTAAAATAAATAAATAAATAAAATAAATAAATATTCCCCTCTACTCATCACTCATTAGACCCATTATAGAGTAAAATGCCCCTTTTTGGTATGTACCACACAAGACATCTACAACAACTGGAAAGGCCACAGAAATACCTCACAAAGAGGATTACTGACCTCAAACAGATGCCCTACACAGACCATCTCAAAAAAACTCCAGCTTTACTCTGTTGCATATCGCCTACTCAGAGGTGATCTCTGCCTAACATACAAAGCTATGTCAAACCCAGAGCTGTTGGACATGCTCCACTTAAAGAAATCCCAATCCCTTTGAGCTACATGCTCTAGGGACCTAAACTTTGTCACCACAATAAACAGAACATGCTGGAGGGATAGATTCCTATCCCAGAGACTTCTCATACTCTGGAACAAACTACCTATCTATATCAACCAAAGCTCCTCATTAGCACTCTTCAAGAAAAATCTTGATGATTGGATGGGAAATAGGAAATTTACCCCGGGGATCACCTCTGTGGCTCTGCTCGACAGGGGCACAGGAAGATCATTTTCTTGGGTGGCGAAAGCCAGGGTACCTTTTTGGCTAGGTTTCTACAGGCCCTTGGGCCGATAGCCTAGTACCTACCTATGAACCTATGAACATGATAACTAAAGTGCCACAGAACTTAATTTCCCTAGCTTTGGGGTAGCACCAGTCATACCTCAGGGTAACAGACGAGGGAAAAGCTCACGTGGAACAACAGTGCTTTACTCATTTCATTATGAGAAAATGTATACATGCTTGTTTAGAGTGTAGCAAGCTATATGGTATCACAGCAGAGACCAGTAGCAGGCAAATTTGATAGGTCTGGAATGAATTACATGATGATCCCTGCTCTATAAGCTAACCTCTTCCTTCTCCGTATATGATAACTAAACTCCTATGCTTTTTGCTACTAGTGACTTATGATACTTTCGCCATATTTTTTTTTTTTTCATCACCTCTTAATACTGGTACAATAATATCAATACAAAAACGGCAGGCCAGGAAGATGTAAAACACAACCAAAGAACTGTCCAAGCTTTACTAATTAAATGACATTCTTTAATGAGGTGAAAAAAAGAGAAAAAAAACAAGCACATTCGCCTCCAAATTAGGAGACTATCAAGTTAAATTTAAAAAGACAAAATGACACCATTTTAAATAAACCATGCCCACGAATTAGACCAATCAAAACATGCTTCAAATGAATTCATGAATAAATTAATTAACAAACATCAGCTCACAAAGCATTCAAGACCAACCCCTTAAATTAAAGCAATACAACTTTTTATAAAAAGACTATATACATACATATAAATGTAAAATGTACTCATTTGGACATATGCTTAAAAGACTCCCACTAAATACATTATTGCTACTAAAACAAATAAATTATAAAGAACAGCTGTTAAAATTTAAAAGTTCAAATGTCCTAATTGAAAACAGATGTGAATGTATGGAGCACACTATAAATGCATTATGTGTTGTTAAATACAACATAGAATTACACCCATATACAAGAATTAATGTATATGTGTAAAATCCCGTGTAAAAAATCTTGTATAAAAACCACCTCAAAGGGGACATATACTCAGGACAGGGAGAAATAGACTAAAAAATTGTGTGTTAATAAATACAAAGTGGTGTAGTTATTAACATGTGTTAAAATCTGAATAAAAATGTATGTAAAAGTGATTTATATATAACTGATCATATAAAAATCATCAAAAATATATACACTATGAATGATTCAAACTGTGCAACACTACACAATTAAAGCATGTGCAATAATATTTATAAAAATGAAACTAATGAATAGGTATAAACAGGTATGCACAAAAAAATCTCATTAAACAATTTCATAAGTATATGCTCCATAAAATCACTGCTGGTGTGTCATATAAAACTGCAACCTATGTTATGGTACTATAACAAAAATCTATTTGTTATAATAAACAAACCATTTTTCATCTCTACAATGTTCACATTACAACTTATAGTTTGGAAAGCAAGGATATTGTAGATATTTTATTAAAGAATTGGGTTATTTTGTCGTCTTGTGGTGAAGTCAAGCAATGTGTTGGAGAAAAACCTTTAATTGTTTACAGGAAGGGTCGATCTCTCAAGAACATATTTATAAATGGTAGTAACAAACTATGTAGAGGTTCCATGAAAAAGTGTGGTTTATGTAATTATTGTAATTATATTTTTGAAGCTTCTACCTTCACAATCAATGGCGTTAAGTTATGTTTAAGGAAAAATTGTAATTGTCAAATGGAAAGGGTGGTTTACTATGCATTTTGTTTTAAATGCCCTAGTTTTTATATTGGAAAAACTGAAAGAAAATTAAGGAGTCGCATTTATGAACATCTAAGGGGCATAAGATTAAAAAAGGACTCTTAACTCTTTGGCAAAACATTGTACAGAGTGTCGGTCATGGTTTTAAATTTACAGTGATTGAACCTTTTGAGCACAACCCAAGCTGTGGTCCTTGGCCATTGCTTCTTGAAAGAAATGAAGCTTTGTGGCATCTTAGAACTAGCGCTATGCAATGGCCAGGTTTAAATGAGACCTTTTCTATTACCTGCTTTCTAAAATTGAGAACATTGTAGAGATGAAAAATTGTTTGTTTATTATAACTTATAGATTTTTGTTATAGTAACATAACATAGGTTGCAATTTTGTATGATGCACCAGCAGCGATTTTATGGAACATATACTTATGAAATTTTTATGAGATTTTTTTTGTGCATACCTGTTTATACCTATTCATGAGTTTAATTTTTATAAATATTATTGCACATGCTTTAATTGAGTAGTGTTGAACAGTTAAATTCATTCATAGTGTATATATTTTTGATATTTTTGATGATTGTTATATGATCAGTTATATATAAATCACTTTTACATACATTTTTATTCAGATTTTAACACATACTAATAATTACACCACTCTGTATTTATTAACGCACAATTTTTTTGTCTATTTCTCCCTGTCCTGAGTGTATGTCTCCTTAGTGGTGTTTTTTATACAAGATTTTTTACATGGGATTTTACACATATACATTAATTCTTGTATATGTGTGTAATTCTATGTTGTATTTAACAACACATAATGCATTTATATTGTGCTCTATACATTCACATCTATTTTTAATTAGGACATTTGAACTTTTAAATTTTAACAGCTGTTCTTTATAATTTATTTGTTTTATTAGCAATAATGTATTTAGTGACAGTCTTTTAAGCATATGGCCAAATTAGTACATTTTACATCTATATGTATGTATATAGTCTTTTTATAAAAAGTTGCATTGCTTTAATTTAAGGGGTTGGTCTTGAATGCTTTGTGAGCTGATGTTTGTTAATCAATTTATTCATGTATTCATTGGAAGCATGTTTTGATTGGTCTAATTCATGGGCATGGTTTATTTAAAATGGTGTTATTTTGTCTTTTTAAATTTAACTTGATAAAGTCTCCTAATTTGGAGACAAAAGCGTTTGTTTTTTTCTCTTTTTTTCACCTCATTAAAGAATGTCATTTAATTAGTAAAGCTTGGACAGTTCTTTGGTTGCATTTTACATCCTCCTAGCCTGCTGTTTTTGTATTTATATTTTGTTTGTTGTTTTTATACTTTAGTGGTACAATAATACTGATTAATATATCTGTTTATACCTCTGACTGAATTCATCTGGCAACCAACTAAATTCCTGCTTTTATGTATATAGTCTGTATATATTACTGTAATCACTATGTGTAACACTGTTTCTACTTCTGTACCAATTAATGTTTAAATTTGTTCTGTATCTATATTCTTGTTGGAGCTTTTCTCCCCGGGCCTCCACTGAAAATGGGCTTTTTAGGCCCAGTGGACGTTCCCAGTAAACAAATGCAATAAAATAAAATAAATAAAATAAATGAAGGTCTGTGCAAGTTACTAGATGAGCAAGAAATGCAGATAATAATAGTAAAATAATCCTATGTCTGAGGAATAGAGACTTGCAAAAAGAATCCCACTGTGTCCAGTACTCAGCCTTGCCTTTAAAATGCCTTTATATGTAAGTTTGTAGAATGTCTGGAAGGAAGTACTTGTTTCACTTTTGACACAACAGAAGAATTAATACATATGAAGGAGGGACAGAAATAATAAAAAGGGAATGGACAAGGCTAGCAAAAATCAGTCAAGCCTGAATGTAAAAGAATAAAATATAAAAGTATTCATTAGAAGCGTATAAACAGAAGAATAAACAATATAAGAAAGAAAATACTTATGAATAATGGTGTTGGGATACATTAAGCCAAACATATCAGTAAGAATTATCAAAAGTAGACAGTTATCAGAATTATAAAGTAAAATTAATATGGGTTCAGGTTATGGCTATAGCAGACTGCTTTCTTGCCTGAAGAAGACCTTTTCTCCATATCAATTAATTATCTGTACCTTAAATATTGTAAACAACATGGAGAATATTTGGCAATTATAATATCACAGAACAAAATAAACACAACAGTTGTCAAGTATGAGACAAAATACTTTCCCTTTCCTTTTGCTGCTTAAATATGATACAAAACAAGAAATTACAATAAGAAATGTTTGCAATATTAAGATTTTAGAGAAAATGTGGTAATCTATAGAAGTACTAAGAGGACATAATTGATACATGTGCTATATTTGGATGCAGACTTCACAGAAATGTTAAGCCTGAGAATTGTTATATTTAATTCTATTTACGTGGTATTAATGAGTGATCCAATCTATCAGTTGATGAGAAACTCTTAATGTTATGTAATTACCCTAGTAATTATTCTTTTTCAATAAAAAAAATCTTAAAAGACTACACACCAGGACTGTAACCACAAGGAACTACATGTCTAAAACAGGGTCTGATGGTGATACTATCATAGAACCTAAACACAAGCAAACAGTGAAAGAAAACAGCAAGAGAATCTGGTAGGATCCAAGGATGCATAGAAAGATAAACACCAGCAAATAAGAGAAAGCTGCTGTCCATTTGTATACACAGCTAGTGGGGCCCAAAGTATAACTCTACAAGGACAAAGTGTTTGAAGAAATAGAATGGTACAAAAAGGAGAAAACATTTGAAAGCAGAGTAAAGTAATACGTATACTGCTGAGGAAAGGAGGATGGGGTGTGATGAAAAGTGTAAATAATGCACAGTCAACAAGATAAAATATGTATCATATAACTGCATGATGACAAGAAGAAGATACAAGCTGTAGGTATAAGGTAGAGAGGACAGTGGGACATAAGGATTATTTTTGTCACACCCAAAGTAGAAAATGGAAGAAACAGCCTTCTCAGGATGTTGTAGTGTCTATATTACAGAATAAATATTATGTCTTGTCTACGTGGTGGCAGGGTCATGTCTGCTGTCCATCATTCTGCCATTTATATGTCAGGTTACGTTGCATTGAGTTATAAAGCAGATGACTTACACATAATTAACTGTCTCATTGCATTAGAATGCATTGACAGTGCAGATCACTGAGTAAACAGTCTTGCAGACCCCAAGGGGTCTATTACAATACTACCCAAACATACATTGTAAGAAAACAGCATTATTTGTAATAAGCCATCACTCATAGTATATACTAGATGTGTAGCACAGCTGTGATTGATGCTGGTGCATTATTTTTTTTAAATTATACATTTAACAAGGTAAGCTTATTTTTTTTAAATTATACATTTAACAAGGTAAGCCCACTGGATACAAATATGTCTTTTCAGGTGTGACTTTGGAGAATTGTGTGGTTAAGAGACTACCTCAAAGTCACACAGGAGGAAAATGGAGGTGGAAGGAATCAAACTCAACACTCTTTGGTTACAGGAAACAACTCACTTTGCTAACTGTCAGACATATATTAAGTGGATTACAAGTCTGACTCCTGCAATATTCACTTAGAAAGAGTGTATGGGTGTGCGTGTGTATGAACGAGTTATTTTATTATTCTTAATGTCTTACTTTATCCCACAAAACAGGCATGTGTCCTGAATATGTCAAACAAAAGTAAGAACTGTTATTAGAATGATTTCACAATAGCAAACATTACCTGAAATACACAACTTAAAATGAATAAAAGTCATGTAATCATCTTACTGCATCCTGTTGTACTTTTATAAAAGCTTAACTATCTGATGCTGGAGGGATAGGTTCCTGACCCAGAGACTCCCCAGACTCTGGAATAGACTGCCCATACATGTCAGGCAGAGTGCCTCTTTGGCCCTCTTCAAAAGGAGCCTTGATGATTGGATGGGAGATAGAGAATTCACCCCGAAGATCATGTCAGTTAGACAGGGGTCCAGGGAAGTAAATACTGTGGGAAGAAATAGGCAGGAAATTGTTATGGCTAGGCTTGTATAAGGCCCTAGAGCTGATAGCCTAGTACCAACCTATGAACCTATGATCTCAGTACAGTCAAATATCAGAGACAAATACACTAGTAACGCTAACAGCAACATACGGACTGACATATAGCTAGCAAAGCTTTATTGTTGGTCCTCATCAACTTTTCATATGATTTTTAGAAAGAATGTCATTTGGTCTTGATAAATGTGCAAAAGCAACCTTTAAAGCAGGAAAACATCAGTTTGCACATTTATCAAGACCAAATGACATTCTAATAATCATCTGAAAAGTTGATAAATGCGCAAACTGACGTTTTCCTGCTTTAAATGTGCAAAAGCAACCTTTAAAGCAGGAAGACATCAGTTTGTGACAAGAGGGAGTGTATACATATTTGGGAAATGATGAAGGATCATCAATAAAACATGAACAAATGTGAACAAAACTTAGTAAGGAATACTTTAGAAGACTTAAATTAATCCTGAAAATAGTGTTGACATCTAGGAATAAAATCCAAGCTATAAACCAATTTGCACTTCCTGTCCTAACTTACAGTTTTGGAGTGATTGACTGGCCCCAAAACATGTTGGATAGATTAGATATTAAAACAAGAAGGATGCTTAATGCTCACCCAATGATTTATAAAAATCAGTGCATACCAAGATTATATATTCCCCGTTCTGAAGGAGGGATGGGCCTCCTTGAAATTGATTACATGTATAGATCTGCAATTGTGGGACTCCAAACATATCTGTTGACCTTACAAGACCCAAATGTAGTTAAAGTTTTGAAACATGAGGAGAATAAATCTAAGCTGACTTTTCTGCTTAATCTAGCAGAAGCATATCGGCGTCAAGCAGGAATGGAAATCAAACCAGAAGTAGATAAAATTCAGGCAGCAACTGAATGTGCCAAAAAAAACAAAAGAAAGAATATAAGGTGAAGGACCAGATAAAAAGGCAAGAAATGTGGAAAATGTATAAATATAATTGCAAATATAGAAAACTTCTGATCAGGAATGAACGCAGGAATGGTTAAGGAGAGATAAATTCAAACCAAGATATGAAAGGTTAATATTGGCGGTCCAAGATAGTGGGCTACGTACTCGTTGGTTTACAAAGTCCATTGAACATGTGGGAGAAACAGAAAAATGAAGGTTTTGTAAAACCGAATTGGAAACAGTCGTACACCTCATTGTTGGTTGTGACATACTAATGGAAGAAGGATTGTATACCGAAAGGCATAATAATGTGGCAAGACTGCTGCACTGGGGATTGTGCAAACATTACGGTATTGAAGTGGCTGAAAAACACTGGAGACATGAGCCACAAAGCATCATAGAAAATGATGAAGTCTACATCACATGGGATCATCCATTACCAACAGTTCAAAAGAAAAATGCTAGAAAACTGGATATAGTGGTCCAAGAAAAAAAGACAAAAATAGCATTGTTCATTGAAATCACCACACTCAGTGACTACAGTGTCCTGCGTACAGAGGGACACAAAGTTATAAAAATATCAGTATTTGCAAGCAGAAACAAGAGCAATGTGGAAGAAAGATACCCAGATAGTTTCAATAGTAGTAGGAGCAACGGGTCTTATAGAAAAGAGTCAACAATTGTATTGAGATATGCTACCAATACATGTAACTCTGTATGAATTGCAGAAAAAGTCATTACTGGGCACATTGTGGGTGCTGCGAAGAGCACTACTGGCTGACATCAAAGAGTGAAACAATACTAATTTCATGAACTTTAATCGTACTTTGACTTAGGAATGGGGTCCATTCCCATCATGGTATTAGAAACCCAAAATATTTGGAGAAATTAAAAAAATAAGCAAAGCTTTATCGCTGGCCCTCATTACTTTGCACACAGGCAGCAATTCCAGTATTACCACTTGTTGGACATTAACCATTACTGACTACAGTTTTAAAACTAAAGAGGCATTTGATGTTGACAGACTTCACTGTTATGTGGATTGCTTGGAAGGAAGCACAGTTTTGTACATTTCAGGTATACCATGATAATGTTGTTCTTTAGTCCGAATCACTTATGATTTACATTAATGATACCATGTGGCAGGAAACAAGCCACTGAAATGCAAAGGAAGGTACAGTAGGTATTCAAATATAACACATAGCCGGGCTATTTGGAACAAGCCAAATGCAAATGCTGGCCAAAATTAAAAAAAAAATGCTCTTAGTTGCTTCAGATCACACACCACTTATAAGGATTAAAAGCTGTATCTATTCTGGTTGTCATAAAAAGACCTCTTTCAACAGAGTGAAACCATCAGCTCTGGATTTGTATCATTTACATATAAGTAGCAACAGAGTACTTAAAACTAGAATATTAGACTACCAAGATAAGATATGTAGTAATGGAAAGGATGCTCTGGTTTCCTCCCACATTTCATAGGATCATAGGAAGTTACTAGGCTATTGGTCCTGAGGGCCTTACAAGCCTAGCCAAGAATTTAACCCATGTTCTGACAAGTCAGCACCAGATGCCCCTGTCTAGCATGGACATGGGTGGAATCCCAGGGGTGTATTTTCTGTTCCCCATCCAGTTATCCAGGTTGCGCTTAAAAAGCATTAATGAGGTACTCTGCTTGACGTGGAGTGGGAGTCTATGCCATAGAAGGGAGAGACTCTGGGACAGAAATCTGTCCCACCAACAAGTCCTACTGATGTCACAGACCAGGTTGAGGTCGCACGAGCTAGACTTGTGGATATGCAGCAGTCCAATCAAAGTGGGGTCTGAGATTGCTTTGTTTGCCAGACAGAGGTCACCTCTGAGGATTCTGTAGGAGACTGAATAGAGGGATAGGGCCTTTAGCCTATCTGTGTAGGGTAGATGTTTAAGGCCCTGGATTCTCCTGGTGAGGAACCTCTGTGGTCTCTCCAGCTGCTGCATGTGGTTTGTGAGGTACATGCTGAAAGGGGCATTGTACTCAATAATGGTCCTTATAAGGGAAGAATACAAGGATTTTATGACCACCTTGTCCCTGGATGAGATACTCTTACTAATGAGGTGGGCCATGTCGAAGGCTTTCTGTACAACGGAGGCAATATAGTGTCAAAAGTCAGTTTGCTATTAGCCCGGGTGCCCAAGTCCCTCACGACTGATTGTGTGCTTAGGGCCTTGCTATTAATGTGATAATTTGTGGGGATGTCACTCTCCCCCAAAGGGGATGATGATGCATTTTTTGGCATTCAGTTTGAAGCCATGTTTCTGGCACCAGTCATATGTTTGGGTGAGACCCTCTTGGAGGATGTCCACATCACTAGGGGAACTGATGACAATGCCCAGCTTAGAGTCATCTGCAAACTTGCTAAGCTATAGCCCACTGGTTTTGGCCTGCACCTCAGAAAAGTATATTCCAAACAGCAATGGTCCCAAGACCGATCCCTGGGGTTCACCACTCGTTATGGGTTGACTGCTTGAGGTGGCTTCCCCTATTTTGACTAGATGGGTTCTATCAGTGAGCCAGTTTGCTACCCATCTGGTAACATATGGATTGACACCTAGCTGAGAGAGCTTATCTATTATAGCCGAGTGGGGAATAGTATCGAAGGCTTTAGCCAGGTTAAAGTAGGTGGTGTGCACCATCTTCCTCTCGCCCATGGTTTTGGTGACTGTCTCAAAGAAGTTGACCAAATTTAGCAGGCATGACCTCCCCTTGATGAAACCAAATGGTGTGGGATCAAGTGTTTGGAGGTTGCCAATGTCCTTGTTAATGAGGTCCATGATAATCTGCTCCATGGCCTTGCAGATCAGGATAGTTATGCTGATGGGTCTATAATTTCCTGGATCGGTTAATGCTCCACCTTTCTGCAAAGGGATGACAGTGGCTGTCCTCCACTCAGCTGGGACGAAGCCAGTACTCAGGCTTTGGTTGACTAGGGTGCCTAATGGTGCCACAAGTTCCTGCCTGAGTTCATGTAGGATGCAGCCTGGGATGTTATCTGGTCCCATGGAGGCTGTATGTTTTGTCTTTGAGAGAGATGGTGATACTCATAGAGCATAGATTATGATACAGCAGATGAGTATGTAGGCGCATGTTGCAAATGAAGAAGTTTATATTCAACATAGTTTGTCTCTGTCTTGTCCACTGCTTGACATGATATTCTCAGGCTCCTCTATGGCCCTGAATTGGATAAGGTAGGTATCCAAGAATGAAGGAATAAACACATAAATACTTTTGCATTCTTGAAAACAAAGAAGCATAAGGCTGATGTGATATTTAGTAGTGCAGTATTCAAAATAATTTTGTCATTAGGAGGCTAAACAAAACATACTAACAATCATCACTTGACCATGGGAGGAGCAGGATTTACTCATATCCCACATGGGTTCACCCGTGAGGGAAAAGGCAAAGCAGGTAAATTTACAGATAGTGGATAATTCCTGATTTACCTACAGTCCGACAGTGATTATTGGAGTTCAGGCTGTCAGGTGGCAAGACTTTTCCCTCTTTGTAAATTTGGCTTGGGGCACAAAGCTGAAGTGAAATTCAATTGCAGTCATACAGGTTTCAAAAATTCATTGTGGGCACAGAGAAGTGCACAGCACCATGCTCACAGCTTTATTAATCAAGTGTACAATGGGGAAATAATGTCCATGACCCTTAAGGCCCCTACAGACAGCAGGCAATATGACAGGCCTTAGCAGCAGGATGCCTAGTAGGCATGTCAGTGAAAGTGGAAATGCAGGTAACAGTGAACAATGCCTTTATTATTGTGGCAAGGGCGTGTCTGGATCATTATTTTCTTCATAGTGTCTAGGAAACACTGCCTAAGACACATACTAGAACATAAATGTGATTTTCTCCATGCTGTAACATGCTTCTACATTTTGTAAATGAATAAGCAATGCACACCAGTAACAAAACATATGGCTTCCCCTGCCCCCACAAACTTAGTTATTGAAGCTGTGGGCAAGGAGCTTTGTGCTTCTCAATGCTTGCATTGAACTTGTGACAGCCATTTGTTTCTACAGCTGAATTTCACTTAAGCCATGTGTCCCCAGCCAAATGTACCCCCAAGGAAATGTCTCACCACCTAACATCCTGGATTACTAATACTATAAGCTGGAGTTATTTAAAGAATCTTTCTTACCTTTATTAATTAATTCAAAAGTAGGATGAATTTGCAGTTTGTGCCACTGGTATTGTGGCAATAATTGATTACTTCCACTAGCAGTGGATGAAAGCAAATGTACTGAGAATCGGTAATCCCAAACTGCATTAGTTGAAAACATCTTTCTATAACACACTTCTTAAAGTGTTTCTGCAGGGGGGGTAAGTCACCCCACCCCCAAACTTATATATACCAATTCCAAGGTAACAGTTATTTGAAGGAGGTGGAAATTCCCCCAGAAAGGAAGCATGTCTTGCACAAATTGCCGACAGTGATTTCTTATGAAGTCTGATCATTGGCGAGTTGAAACTTGGGCAGCTAAAGCTCAAGAGATCAAGCTTCTCCCACCAGTAGGATACCCTAATTGATTGTGGCTACATGTTTTTATTTAAGATGTCAGAAAGAAAACGAATGCTTGAATGAAAAATCTATTGATTTGTGCACATAAAATGTTTTTCCTTTGTACAAAACTGCATTTGTTTTGTTTTACTTTTACAGACTTGCCACCACCTTCTTAATGACAAAAGTCTGAATGGTTTTGGGTGTCTGTTGATGAGATAGTTTTTCAGTGCTAACTTTAATTTAACACTATTAAAAACACTTACATTAGCCAATCAGACATCCTTGTAAGAGGCTTATTTTTAGACAATAATGGGTCCCCTATGAAATCATGACTTATAGTATGCGAAGGAGCCAAAACCATGGTGGAATCATAACATTAATAGGCTGTATAACAGAAGGAAGAAAATCATGGCAAACATTAGCAGGTGCAGCACCCAGCAGGATAAAAGCACTCTCCTCAAACCAAACAAACAGCTTAGAGGACAAATAAAGTCTACCAAAGCAACATTTGGGATAAAATTGGCCTCCCAGGCCAAGGACAACCACAAGGCATTCTTTGGCTATGTCCGCAATCTCAAAGGCAATAAACAAATGTGTGCAGAGCTCATTGTAAGTGGATACACCCATACTGAGCCAGAAGATATAGCAAACCTAATGGCCAACAAATTCAGTTCCAACTTCACCCCTCTCTACCCCTCAACCTTCCCTCAGGAAATACCATCAAATATAACTCCTACTATCGCCAGGAAACAGGTCCTTAATGCTGTCTCCCAGGCCAAGAGCACTGCGTAAATGGACCTACACAATATCTCAGGATGCTTTCTAAATAGCGTGAAACATGACTTATCAGACCCTCTGGAATTGCTGTTTAACTGTAGCCTCCAAACAATGCCTTATGAATGGAGAACAGCATCAGTCATCTCTCAGCACAAAAGTGGGCCATCTGCAGACCTTAGAAACTACAGACTCATAAGTCTCACTAGTCTCATATGCAAAGCCATGGAAAGAATTTTCATAGAAACAATCAATAATGACATAGGAAAACTCCAGACACTGGATACAACCCAATCTGGTTTCATCAAGGGTAGGTCATGCCTTTTCAACCTGGTGGACTTCTTTGAAAAGGTCACCAAAGCAATGGATGAGGGCAAAATGGTTCACACCCCCTACCTTGACCTGGCTAAGGCATTTGACACAATACCGCACTCAGGTATTATTGACAAACTCAAGAGGTTATGTACAAACCCTTATGTCACCTGGTGGATAGCCAGCTGGCTCACAGACAGGACCCAGGAAATTAAAATTTGGGAGTCCACCTATACAAAGAGACCAGTCACAATGTAGAGTCCCTCAGTGATTGGTCCTGGGACTGCTCCTTTTTCACATTTATTTCTTTGAAGTCAAGGCCAATGTCAATGGCCTCTGGCTGACTAAATTTGCAGATGATTGCAAATTAGGAGCTGTCACTGAATCCTCCAGTGACATAAAGGTTCTCCAGTAAGGGATGACACAGACAAACAATTGCTGTTAGAGCCGTGGACTGTGGACTAACACCAAACTAAAAATAACATCACAAGAAATCCACCACTAAACACAGAACTAAAAGAATACAGGACATATCAGCAGATCAGTATCTCAAGGCCCTATCTCCTCAGCCTGTCTCCCTGTTGAAGAGCTGAAGAGAGGGCTGTGAGCATACATACAAGGCATTGTGTCACACACCAATTTGAACAAAACAAAACAGCACCAAGCCAGCCACTTAAATAAATCTATTGATATATATGCTGGAAGGAGACAGGAGAGACAGGCTAGCAGACACCTTCTCTCCTTCAGACTCCCCCTCCATCCCTGTGAAACGAGTTCCACCCCTAACCCACCCAAGTGTACTTGGGAATTGGATGGGGAACAGGAAATTCATCCTTGGTTTGGCATCTATGTCTCTAATGGACACAGACAGCCTGTAAATGATTCACCTCCCAGGCCACTGCTTGCAAATGTTTCATCTTGTACCAGAACTTGTCAGAGAACAGTAAACACCTAAAATCCTATGACCTGAAATCTGCAACTGTAAGAACGTTTACAGAGGGCAAGACCTGTTGCATGGGGAGGTAAGCCCCATTCCCCCAAACTTATATATACCAACCCCATGGTTACAGAAATATAAATAAGGGAAAATATGTAAAACCAAAGGGCTTATTGCCAGTGCACCCTTAGAAATCATACTAGCAGGGATTTCCTGTGAAAAACTGCAATTATCATTCTACTCCTGGCATCTTGTGATTCAGGGCCTTGAAACATGAATACTTTGATCTTAGCTACTTAGAGATATATCATAATAAAGGATCATAATAAAGTAATAAAGTATAAAGAATGACAATGGAAAAATCCTCATTCATTGTGTTACATGAAAAAGTTAAATTTCAGCATTAAAAGGATGAGGGCAAATGTGCTATGTAATATAAAAAACATACTCTGGGCTTACAATGAGCATTTATTAAAAATACATACTCAGTAAACAGTTTGAACTCAAAAATCTATACAAGCTATATTAAAGAAAAAAACAAAACATACTTTAATATTCTTAAATGCTTATGGAAACTGTAAGCTAATAAGTTTCAGAAAAACAGGAATAGAAGGGTTATGCCAAAGATGTTGCAGGGATCAAGGCTGTTGTCACTCAGGCAGACCTAGCCACAGAGTCATCAAAAGCACATTTGTTTGCATGGACTGGAAAGTGGAAAACACGCCAGGCCACTGATTTAAATCAATAAACACTCTAATGATGACAAATACTCAAGGAAAAATGAAATCCAAAGAGATAAACAAATATCATTTCATCATTGGTCTGCTCAAGGGTGATGAAAGGAAATGACAAATCATTTACTGATTGGATGATTGGCGGATGACCAGGTTGTCCATCACAGCATAATTCCCTTGCAATAAATATCTGGCGTTAAAAGTTCCAGCAAGCATCAATATGACAGAGCAATGCATACAACTGGTGTTATAGTGTAATTCAACAGTAAAGACAACTCAGATTATAACCGCTGGAATTTAGACTAGTTGATGATATGAGGAACTATCAATTATAGAACAGTTATTCTTTCTATGTACATGCAAAATGCAGCATTTAATCTTAACACTGCTTCACAGACTTCCTGAATCTCTTCTTCATCAGCCTTTCAAATGTCTATATGCCAGAGGTGTGGAGAGCATCTTTGTAAGGTTGCCCCTGCCACTAATCCTGGTAACTATAGACCAGTAAGTCTAACCAACCTTGTCAGCAAGACAATGAAATGTATTATTATTAGTTTGGGTTTGTTAAGGATAGATCCTGCCTGTGTAACATAGTGAAATTATTTGAAAAGGTGACTGAGGCATTGGATGAGATCAAAATGAAACACACAACATACCTTGATCTGGTCAATACCTTTGACACCATCCTCATACTCAGGCATCATAGATAAACAAATCAAACCAAATGTAAATCCATATACAGTCCATTAAATAGCAAACTGGCTCACTGACAGAAGCTATAAAATCAGGAATGAAAAGGTACAACAGGGTTTTGTTCTGGGTCTGTTCCCATTTTGTATCTACTTAGGTTCATAGGTTCATAGGTTGGTACTAGGCTATCAGCCCTAGGGCCTATACAAGCCTAGCCATAACAATTCCCTGGCTATTTCTTCCCACACTATTTACTTCTCTTCTAGAAAGAGCCACATTGGCATACAGCCATGCAGACCACCAAAGTACTCTTACAGGTAATAAGATTTCTAATTTGAAATGTTTCTGCCATGTTAAAGAAGTGAAATATTGTGTCTTACAAATAGATGAGCAATAAAAATACAGTTCAACAGGGACTACAGCCAAATAATGTACTGTGAGATTTAGAAAGTTATACCCTTCTTTTATGAGTTGAAAAATATTGCCCCATGTTTTTGCCCTGACAATACCCAAATATGCCAGGTTAGGGACATCACTACCATTGGCACTAACACTTATTTAATTGAGAATATCATTCAAAAATGCAGGTATTATTGATGAATATTGCATTTTTGGGTATTGTAGGGACAAAAAATTGGATTGCATGAACCCAGTTTAGGTTAGTCAAAGGAAGGTCTTGCTTACTCAGCCTGGTCAAAAAGATTACCAAAGCAATGTATGAAGGCAAGATGGTACACACCACCTTCGTATATCTGGCAAAAGTTTTTGACACAGTACCTCACTCGGGCATAGAGGAGATGATTACCCAAATAGTAATAAACCCCTATGTGTCTTAATGGACTGGCTGACAGCTAGGACTCAGGAGGTTAATATAGGGGAAGCTGCCTCCACAAAAAGACAAGTCACCAGTGGAATCTCAAAAGGCTCAATGCTGAGACCACTCCTGATCAGCATCTACTTCTGAAAAGGTAAAGGTAAATACTAATGGTCTCTGGCTGAAAAAGTTTGAGGATGACTGTAAGTTGACAGCAGTTAATGAATTTATTTTTTTTGTATTTGTTTTCCATGGTAGAGTACTGATCTCCATGGACCTTTGTCCGACTCAGCCTAGGAGTGATAGCTGGTTAAGTGATGTGCTAAGAATCACACAGTTAAGGCATTGGAGGCTGAGGGAATCAAACCTTGCACCTTTGGACCACAGGAAAAAAGAAATGATGTACTCACCATAGCATTCCATCTGTGTTGTCGATCTTCATTCATCCTCAATGAATGGGTTCGAATCTGATCCCTTGGATCCAGCTCGGCTGATGCTAATGCTTCTCCCTTATTTACAATGTACCCTGACAATTACCTCAGATCTTGTTTGCTCTTATATTAGGGTAGAAAGATGAAAAGAATTATGGAAATCCATATCCAGAGTCATATATCCATACAAATGTACCTATTGAGAGACCATGTAAATACTTAGTCCTCCAGAAGTCATGGAAGGGGATAGTTGGGAGGGGAGTTGAGGATGAAGGAAGATAGACAACACAGATGGAATGTTATGGTGAGTACATGACTTCTTTATCTGATGTTGTCAATCTTCATTCTATCCTGAATGAGTGGGACAGCGTCCCTAGCTACTTGTACACAGGGTGGACTCAAGGAAAGATATTCCTGAGCACCATAGAACCAAATGATGCCCTACTCCTGGAGACCAGATCCAACTAGTGAGTGATAAAGGTATGAGGAGTAGCCCAAGTTGCTGCTGCACAAATGTCATCCATAGATATCCTTGATTGAAAAACCATGGAAGTAGTCACAGATCTATTGGAGTGTGCTTTCAATGGGTGTGTAAGAGAAATGCCAATTGAGCATAGACAAAGGAAATGTAATTTGTCAGCCATTTTGATAGAGTAACTTTAGAAACTGATTTTCCCAATTTTGGTCAAGAGAAGGAAACAAATAGTTGGCCTGCTTTTCTGATTTTTTTCTGTTCTATGCAGGTAGAATCACAATTGTCCATGAACATCCAGTAAATGTAAGATATATTCTCCTTTGTTGGTAAATTTAGGAAAAAACACTGGCAAATTGATAGTACTATTTATGTTGGATTCTGACACCACATTTGGAAGAAAGGATGGGCTGGTAAGTAAGGTCACTATCTTTATAAAAAATCAAGTAAAGAGGTTTAGAAGACAGTACTTGGATCTCAGAAATTTGTCTCGCAGAAGTGATGGCAAGCAAGAAAATAGTCTTCCATGAGAGCTATTTAAGGTCATATGTAGCTTCTGGTTCAAAGGGAGGTTGTGTGAGAGAGAATCATCAAATTTAGGTCCCATGGAGGTGTAGGATCTTTAAAAGAAGGCTTTTGAAGGAGTGTCCCTTTTAAGAAGACCTTACTCAATTTGTGAGAAGCTATGGATGCGCCATTCAATCCTCTATGGCAATTTGAAATTGCTGCTAGTTGTACCCTAATGGTCGAGGTACTAGCACCATTTTGAAAAAGGTGAGCATGCAAATCTAAGATGTGAGTAATAGAGACTGAAAAGGGGTCAAGTTTATGCTGCTGAGCCCAAATGGCAAACCTTTTCCATTTACTACAATCTTTTCCTTGTTGAGGGTTTATGGGAAGACAGAATTATACGTTGGACAGGTGATGAGAAGAGCATAATCTGTCTGGCTACTAAGGGAACTGGAGATGCAAAGCAGTTAACTTGAAGTTTGGTATATACAGGTGTGACATGCCTGTCTGGTGAGATAGGAGGTCCGGATTTGGATGTAGGTTCCATGATGGTTGAAGCAGGTGGGCCATAGGAAGGGGAACCAAATTTATTGAGGGCAATAGGTGGGTAAATGAGGATCACTGTTCTCTTCGGCCTGGCAGCTTTCTGCATAAATTTTGAAATCAAAGGGATTGGTGGAAAGGCATAAAGAAGACTGGGGGCCAATTGCGAAGTAGAGCATCGCTCTGTGACTGCCGCAGTGGGGGAATCAGGGCAAAGTAGTTACTGCCCTTGTTGTTTAGTGGAGAGGCAAAAACATCACAGCATGGCTGGCCCCACTAACAAAAAATCTCATTCCGCCACTTTCTCATTGAGGGACCATTTGTATGGAAGAAGTATGCACTTGCTCAGTTTGTCTGCAATCATGGTGGATCTCCCTGGAAAGTGCATCGCTAAAAGAAAGTGGTTGGAAGAGATTACCCACTGTCAGACCCTGAGCTGTTCTTGACACAATGGGTAAGATTTGGTTCCTCCCTGTGTTTTGATATACCAGATGACTGACATGTTGTCTATTTGAATAGCAATCATCCCAGAGGGAAGAACGTCTTGAAATGTTCATAACACCAAGAGCACTGCTCTCATCTCTAGGACATTGATATGCAAATTGGCCTCTTCAGGGGATTAAGTACCCTGGACAATTTTTCCCAGATAATACCACCCCACTCTATCTGGGAAGTATTCTTGGTCACTATGGCCTTGGGCTGTGCAGAATGAATGTGTGGTCATGGAGATGTTGATTGGACCATCAGTACAGGTCTTTTCTGCAAGTGTTGGTAATTTTTGTCTGATACGACATTGACTGATGGAAGACTGACCACTGAGTAGCCAATATCCACTGTAGGATCCTCATGTAAAACCTGACCAATGGAACTAAGGTTATCACTGCCACCATGGGACCCAAAGTTCAGAGAATTGTGTGGGCTGTGATTGTTGTGTTGTCTACATCCTTCCTGACCTGTGACCTTATAGCTAGAACTCAATGTGGTGGAAGGAAAGCAATGGCAATCTTTGTGTTGAGCAGAGCTACAATAAATTCCAATGTCTGAGATGGCTGATGTATGAGTTGATGCCTGGTCAGAGTGGTAATGAGCCAGTCGTCCAGATAGGGAAACACCCAGAATCCCTGCAGTCTAAGATGAGCTGCTACTACTACCATACTTTTGGTTAACACCCTGAGGACTGTGGTGAGTCTAAAGGGCAGTACTCTGAACTGGTAATGAATGTCTCCCAGCCAAAAGTGTAGCTACTTACTGGATTGCCTTTTCATCTTTATGTAATAGTAGGCATCCTGAAGATCTATCAAGCACATCCAGTCATCCTTGCCCAGAAAAGGGAGAATGGACTGAACTGTGAGCATCTGGAACTTGGTTCATTGAACAGATTTGTTTAGATTTGTGAGATCCAAAATCTGTCTCCAGTCCCCTGTCTTTTTTGGCACTAAAAAGAACCTTGAGTAAATTCCGGATCCTATCTTGTCTGGCGGGACCTCTTAGATGACTTTTTTTTCTGGCAGCTTTCGAATCTGAATTGCTACTTGATTTCTCTGACTGGGTGGTACATCGGGGATTTTTCTGGGAATTGGAGTTGGTAGGGAAAATGGTATTATATAACCTATTGATATAATCTTCTGCACCCAAGTCTCTTTTGTTAATTCTAGCCAGGCTCTGTGGTACAGGGACAACCTCCCCAGACTGTCTCTAGAAGTGAACAGTCATGCCTCTGTTCAGGAGCACTGGTAGGGTTTATCAAAGAAAGATTCTCACAAACCCTGGTTTTGCAGACCACCTCTGCCACAAGCCTGACAACATCCATTGGAGTTCTCCTCTCTGCCTCTGGGGGCAATTCCTCCACATGTGTTATAGAATGGAACTTGGGACTTTTTGAACAATATTTTCTGGCCACGCCGTTGATTCCTGGAGAAGGATCTTTGAGGGGCCGAAAAATGTATGCCCACAGCAGACAAGATCTTTCCATCTTTTTCACACCTGGACATCGTTTCTTTCATTTTAGGGATAAAAATGGTAGTTCTGTCAAAGGCAGCATCGATGAAATTTGACTTAAATGGCTCCGTTAAATCACACAAGTGCATCCAGGTATGCCTTCTCATGGAAAAGCCAGAACCAGCAGCTCTTGAGGTTCCTTCCACTATGTTGGAAATTAATCTCATGGAACTATTGGATATAGCTTGTAGGGTTGCCAACTGAGAAGTTACTGAATCTTTAACCTTTGCAGATACAGTTTCTTAGAGTATTTGATAATTTCTTGGTCCAATCTCTCTGAAGTCTAACAAAATGTGCCAGACAGTTTAGTGACTGCAAGGCAAAGATTGCTGATCAAAATCACGCTTCCCTAGTCTGTCCATTGCCTGTGACTCCCTGTTGAGGGGATGGACAATGGAACTCTTGTCGGATAGTTCCTTCTTTGTGGCCACCGCAATGACCACGACATCAACTGGAAACCCTTTCCCCCAAACACTATCTGTCCGCAGGTGGTGCCATTATCCTGTCTGGTCTCTGAGGCATGGGTTCTATGGAATTAGGCTCTTTCCATGCCTGCCTACAGATCATGTCCATGAGCTCGTCAGTGGGCAGAGTCACCCAGGAAGTAGAGAGTCCTGTACCAAAAGCCTCTAGGAGAATGGATTCCTCCAGTGTAGGGTTGGAGGAGGCTCAGCCACCTCTCTGTTTTAGGATTTCTAGGATGTCTCTGAAGGGAACATCTTCAGGAGGTGACTATGGGGACCCTTAGCCTTCATCAAAATCTGTGTCTTTGGTAATGGACTCCTGTGAGGGGTCTAGGTGCTTCTTCTTGCATGTCCTCTTCCTGGGTGCTTCCTAAGTTGGATGTTCTGGGGAAGTCTCAGAAGAAGAAATCAAAATTCCCTGAGAGGGAACCTGAGGTTTCAGTACAGAATTTCCCCATGGAAAGAGTTGTTGAGGCTCCAGGCTCTGGGGCATCATGGTGGAATAGGTAGGATCTGAAGGAGAAGGTTCCATTAGGACTGATGAGGCAGCAATCATTCTCTTCGCAGCCTTGAAGACAGAGCTTGAAGGAGCCAGAGAGAGGCTCTGATCCAAGAAACCAGGTTTCAAAATCATCCCGTCTCTGATCCATTAGCACCATTCCTGAGGAGGAAACCAGAGCCAAACTGTCCAGTGCTGAGGTGCTAAGGAATAGAGATGACTCAGAAAACTTCAGAGTCGAATGCTGTACCCAGGACCTGGCAGGCATGCTTCGGCTCCAAGAGCTGTCCGGATCTGAAAAGATCAGTGGTCTCAGAGACAATGTCAGATCACAGATTACAGAGGTCTTTGGATCCGAGACTGATGGATCTGGATGACTGAGATCCTGAAGCTCTAAGACAAAAGTTAGAGGAGGAACTTACAGGGGTGGTGTGGTGGAAGGTCGGTCAATCTGACCCAGAGGGGTAGGCGCTGAGGGAAAATCAATCTGTCCCTGTGCTGAGAGGATCTTCCTCACCACTTTCTCCAAATCTTCTTCTGTCAGACTTCTGGAAGAATGAGTAGAGTAAAAGGAGGGGGGATGCTGGTCTCTGCAAAAAAGGTGATGAAAGCTTGTCAGGTACTGATTCAAACAATGGAGAATATCTAGTATGAGGGCAATATAGAGTCTCCGAAAGCTGTTTCTGATCCAAAGATTTTGTCTGATCTGACTTGGATTGTGCCAGAACCATAATAGTCACTTTCGTCAAAGTCATAGGATTCGAAGGAGCAGGCGGATCCTGAATTTTTATCTTTTTCTGATCCGGGGTTGAGACCAGATGTTTAGCACTCATTTTCTGGGAAGAATCCAAGAAAAATGTTGACAAGGTGGAAGGCTTCGACTTAGGAGACTGGGATATGGCTTCTCCAAAAGAGGAAGGGAGGAGACCTTTTAATGTCAACTTATTTTTACGTTTAGTTAAGGTTCACAGATTAAATCCATGGCAAATCGAGCCATCTTCTTGTAAGTGTAATGGCCCGAGCAGTATACACAAAGTGAGTGTGCGTCCAAGAGAGGCAACTTATGTCCACATTTGGAACATTTCTTGAAACCCGCGGATTGGCACTCATCATGCAATATATATAACAACACTAATAATAAGTGACAATTCTTGAGATAAAGACAGTTCAAAATAGTGAGTAACTTTCTTTTTAAACAGAATGGAAGAAGAACAACATAGGAATACCACCAATGGTATGAAGAACTATGACCAGGTCATAAGGAAAGGGAGATACTAACGATAGTATGTAGCAGTGCCAAGTATGAAAGGGAATGTAAGGACAGTAGAAGAGAAGGAGAGGCAAGGAAATACCAACAATGGTATATCAGAAATATGATGCAGTTGTAAGGGCAAGGGGAGAATAAAGAGTAGAGATCCTAAACCACAAACAGTAAAGACTAAACATTAAAAGGTATGCTAAAGAGAAAAAAACTGTTAAATGGAGGGAATTATGAAGAAAAAACTTTACTTATCTAATACAGCTCGAGAGAAAGTGGT
The DNA here is from genome assembly GCF_019279795.1 of Protopterus annectens. Classification (NCBI taxonomy): domain Eukaryota; kingdom Metazoa; phylum Chordata; order Ceratodontiformes; family Protopteridae; genus Protopterus; species Protopterus annectens. Next base: position 687,121,700 of record NC_056735.1, read on the forward strand.
AGACCACATCCTTTAGCTAGAAGTGGCAACCAAGATCTGAGATAATTGGCAAGGTACATTGTGAGTAAGGGAGAAGCTTGAGAGATCTGGTGACTGCGAGCTTTAGCATCGGCTGAGTTGGATCTGAGGGATCTGATCCGAACCTATTCATTGAGGACAGAATGAAGATTGACAACAACAGATTAGCTCAGTAAGAGCTCCTTAATCCTATAAACCAACTGTCAGAATGACTCAGCCATTCTTCAAGAAGGCTTGTCCCAAATAAAAAAAATGGTGCCAGAGCCATGGACTACAGAAAAAATGTCAAAAAGTACATTATTGTATCCTTTGTTAAATACTGTACCCCAAGACATTACCACTTTGACAATATGTCCCTAAGAGATGACCCTGTGGTTCAGGATTTGGGAACTTTCATGGACTGTGACCTAACATTTGACCAGGACTATATTATAACATCGAAGTCTTACAACTTTGAATGTTATAATATCGAACCCAGCAGAGAGCAACACCAGAAAACTGAACAGTCAGAATAGCAAATTTTATCCCAGGGAAAAAAATTGCTGTTCCGACAAACATACATACAACACAAGCACACCAAAATAAATAATCCACACACACACTTCACAAAACCCTACACTAAACCATACATACACCACTAGCTATCCAGTTACCTTAACCCAACCCTAACCCTAAGGTCCGTCACTATCGCACACTCACCTTACCCGCTCCCTAACCCTAATTCACCTACTCCACCCTAACCCCCATGTCCACACAATCGCACACTTACCTGACCTGCGCCCTAACCCCAACTCACCTGACCCACACCCAATTGCACACTCACCTTCGTTCACACACTTACCTTAACCCGGTCTGTAATCTTCGCTCCACAGTCGAGGAAATAGCAAAGCTGCAGAAATAGCCAACCAAATACTTTCCCTAGGAAAGTATTCAGTGTTCTGCAGCTTTGCTTTTTCCAGCATTCGCTCTAGTGGGTTCAATATTATAACATTTGAAGTTGTAAGACTTCTATGTTATAATACAGACCCCATTTGACCAACATGTATTCACAGTGGTAAAATATCCTCCAACATAACTCAGTTTATAAGCAAAGAGATAGTCCATGAATGTCACTAACCCATTTTCTCTGCTCTTTTCATGCCAGTCAATGAGTACAATGCCCTCTTTGGCAAGTATCTGGCTAGGCATATGCAAAAACTCAAATGCCCACGGAGGTTCTTCACAAAGAGAATACAAGGCCTAAAACATATATATGTCTATATATATATATATATATATATATATATATATATATATATATATATATATATATATATATATATATATATATACACATATAAAACACTGTCAGTGTATTTGGTTTCCTACAGACTGCTGAGAAGGGCATGTGCGTTTTGCTTATAAAGCATTGTCTACATGAATTCTGATGGGCCTACTGCACATCCACAAATCTAATGGTATCAGAAAAACTCACTCCAGGGACCTAAACCTCTTCTGAAACTTAAACAGAAAGGTTTGAAGACACAGCTGCATTTACCATTACACTGGAACAAACTCTCCATCCACATAACGCAAAGTTCATCACTAACATTACTAAGTGTAACCTGAATCTGTAGATGAGAATGAGGAAATTTACCCCAGGGTGGTCTCCTGCACTACTTATGGACACAGACAGCACCTAAATGATGTTTCTTACAATATGCCCCCTATTAATACTCAACTGCATTATCCTAGTAGGAATGAATATCTCATCAGGGAACAATCATTATCCTATGGGTAGTATATAACTATAGACCTAGTAAATTACTTTTTAATTATCTTTTGTTCACCAAGTCCCACTAGGCTAATAAAATCTTTTTAAGAGAGACCCTAGGTGGTATTTATTCCACTAGAGGGAATTTGGCCAGGACATGGGGAAATTCTCCTAATCTTTTCAGTAGGTGCAATGAGATCTTTTACACCTACCTGAACTACCAACAACTCAAACAGATGGAATCTTGGTTTAACATCTTCGACGCATTCAGGAGTGCAGCAATATTCTTATGCTGCACTGCAGTGTCAACAGTCTACTCAGTGTAGGAATAAAGCCCATAGCCTTTTGCACCAAAGGCGAGTATGTTACCTGTTGTGCCACTGACACTGTTAATTAGATAAGGGTGATTTGATTTAATGGGAAAAATGTCTAGGCTTATAATGGCCCAGATGGGCAGTTAGCCTAAAATGAAACTGTGAACCTATGAACAGCAAAAGTTACATTCAGAATTCCAAAAGAAAACCAAAAACAAGATGGCCAGTTCACAGAAATCTACATGAACTACATAAAGTCTTGCTCAGTAGGGAGTTAGTCTCACTAAAGCCAATGGGAAACACATAAACATTACAAAAGAAGTTGATAAATGGAATATGTGGGAACTGGTTTGCATGACAGATAAAATATTGTATAGTTTAAGTATAAGCAAACATATTTCCCTATTCCGTAATCGTACAATACCACATATTCCATAATTCATGCATCACATGCCATCCATATATATATATATATATATAGAGGTATATATACACACCTTTATCTATATATGTGTATTAGGTATATCATTTTAAACAGGATCATGCAACCCGAGCTAGAGCAGTAAGAATGTAACAAGAAGCATATCAGTGGAAAATGCAAGTCTGGTAGAACAGACAGGTAAGCAGGACAGAACATTCAAGACACATATTACTCGCCTAAGTTGCTAAATCATATGACAAATAAATTCAAGATCCTTATATAATGTAAACTTGAGGTCATAAAGTATAGTCAATTAGACAGGGAAGAGACTTTGACATTAAATTGTACCCCCTTCAATTCTGAAAGTGGCTTCAAATGGTGTGCTACATATTTAGCTGAGTTCTACTGCTTAAGACAGAACAGCAGCATGAACATACACATAAGGTTGTACTGATGGATGCAGCTGATACTCCCAGGACAGAAGGGTATTTATTGAAATATGTATACTTTAAAGGGGTAGTGTCAGAAGCACTGACATTTGCATATTTACCCATCAGAGATCCTTAAGGTTACCTGCCTGTAACATAATCAACATCTAATCACTGGAATCTTTAGATATGAAAACTGAACATCCATCTGAATAACTGCCATATCTTTATTTAGTAAATCAAGTTTTCTTTCATCTATACAATGAAAATAAAAATAAACAACATGACTAAACTCTTACCAAATGAACTAAATGCTACTTGCCATCTTAAAACGAGTTTACTCACATGCAAAATCATGAACTCATATAATTATGTTACAGTTGTGGGCTATTTGCTCTTTCTTCTGGATTGTTCCATGCTGCCTCTTATACTGTTATATAAACTGCCTTGCAAGTAGACTAGAGTCTGCTGGTCAGTATATCCATGGAATGTTTTTGGACATTTACTCTGGCTGTGGAACTCAGCGAACATAATTCTTGCAGTCCATAACAACATATCCTTGATAATGCAATAAACTCCTGCATGTGGAACCCATAAGATAAACAGACAAGTCAAAACAATTAACAAAGCAGGAAAAATCAGACAGTACTGAATACTATCTGACAGAAACTTGTGAATGAACAAGGCAACAGCAGTCACAGAATTGTTCAAGCAATCTTCTAAAGAATATTAAAAAATTGCATCATGATAGCACTTTCTTGGATAAAATCTCTCTCACCTCATCTGCACCTTTCTAACTTGGTCCCCCCCCACCATCTCTCTTGAAACACAAAACATTATGTCTACGTAAGGAAAATGTAGTAGGAGTCATAGAGCATGCAGCCATCAGGGGAGGGAGCTTGGAGAATTATAAGGAGCTAGAGATTGACTTACTTGCTAGAACATCACTCTTACCTCCAAGGGGAACAAATAGGCTGATTAGGCTTATTAGACATGAAATGAGTGGGCCAGAGGATTCCCACCCAAAAACATGATCACAATGAGACTGCACTGATGCTGACTCTGGTTAGACTACATCAGGAAATACGTTTATATACTACATTGACTAATTTCAAGGGCAGAGACAAGCTAGACACGTTTAAGGAAAGTTAAAGTTAGTAAAAACCTCTTCAGAAAGACATGATCATAAGAAGCCCGAGTGCTTCTGTGTACAAATCTCTCTAATTTGATCAACTTATTTACCTAATGTTAGGAAATCCTTCTATCTGGCCCATTTAATTTCCAAGGGAATATCACCAAGATCCAAAGAAATCATTCTACCTCTGTTCTCTTCCCAGTGGCTCTACAAACACCCAAATGAGGGACCTAAATATATACAAATAAACAAGACTCTCTGATGAGATAGGATCCTCCCCAGTCTATGGAACAGATTACTATGTCAAGCTATTCCCAGCTTATAGAATAAGTTATCACTACAGGTCAAACAATGTTCTTCTTCTTTCGTTAGGGGTCACCACAGCAGTACTTCTCATAAATACCTTTAAGCCTAGTCTTGATGATTGTTTAGGTGGACACAGACTTACAACAATACTGTCATGTTCAGAACTGCTCAATTTGGGAGGTGAGCACTATTAAGTGCTTAAAAGGGAGGTGCAAACTTTTAAGTGTTTTTTTTTCTTTTAAAGAAATACCTTTGCACTGTCATAACAGTGTATACTATACTTAACCAAACAGAATTAGTACCTCTGCTCTCATGGTCCTTATGTTCACTTGCCAAGTATTCTTTCAATGTTTCAATGCTCCTAATCCTCTCTGCTTTACTTAATCCAATATAAAAATAGGAATACAGAAGGAAACAATGCAGATCATTATAGGATTCAAAACTCTATTTCAAGGGAGTTTTTAGAGGTAAGCAGTAATGCAGAGGTAAGACAAACTGTGAGAAGGGCTGAGAAATGCAAATGACTTAGTAATGCCACTAGCCAGTTGTTGTTGTTGTCTTACGGCTTATCCCGGTTATGGGTCACCACAGCGGAACTCTGGTCCGCTAATGTTTGGTAGTGGATTTTTACCTGCCGAGTTACCAGCCCTGACGCACAACCTTCAATGAAGGCACGCCCATTCACGCATGCCTCCACACAGAAGACGCTCAAGCTGAGAATCGAACGCGACAACGTCTTGCTGTGAGGTGACAATGCTACTGCAGCACCACTACCACACTGTCAAGCCAGTACAAAGAGATATTTATTGGAATCTGAAAGTATTTGAAGGCTTTTGAAATGGCATGTATTCTTGGCCTTGTTGAAAAGGTCATTTCATTTTCTTAAGTCTGTAGAAACGTTTGAGTGTCCTGATTTTCCCATTTTAATGCTGGTTTACTACTGCTTTACATCTGTAAGGAGGACTGCTTAGTATGCTTTTCTACACTGTACTCAGAGTTCCACCTGCATTGACATGAAAGACCAATAATCATGCAATCATACACAGCTGTCCAACATTTGCGGAAGCAATGGATACATATTTCTGTTACTCAGGAAAGAAAGCTGTTACCTGCTTTAAATGTGTTAATCAAAACAAGGTAAACAAAGTTTACTGACCCACACAGTTTTTGCCATCTGGTGCAAGTTGAAGTCCAGCAGATGGACATAGGCAGTGGATTTCACCCTTGACCTCTTCACATCCATATTGACAGTTTGCCATTGCACATGTCTGTGAATCTAGAAGTTATTAGAAGAGGAAAATTAGAATATAAATTAAGCCATCATTTTTATATTGCTAATAGTGAGTTTCATTTGCTCTAATGTGCAATATAATTTTGCTATTTATTGGCTTCATACCTTTCAATCTCTTAGTGCAAAAAATATGGACAATGCCTAGATCAATGAGTGGACAAAGGCCCACAAGTAGGGACAGATTTTAAATATCACTCATAAACTTAAAAGTTGCTAGAATAACAGGATTTGTTTTGGCATGCATTTTCTGACTGGTGTGACTTCAATTCTAAGTGATTTGCCATAAAAAATATGAGAAAAAGACCAAAAACACGAGGCAAAAATCTGGACAGTCTGCCAAAATCTGGACATTTGAGGGGTATGACTGGCCTATTGTTTAACATTTTTGACACAACATTTCATGGAATCTTTACTATTCCCAATAACAAATAAAAAAATTAAGGTCAGTGAATCTGTATTTACACATTAACAGGCATTTTTGCATTTTATGTTACCTCTAATTATAGAACAGTTAATCTCTCAGCAGTAAGAATACACTCATGAAATGACATTATCTTTTACTTGCCAGTTTGAGTGACTCTCTGGCTGCTGAGAATTATCACTACACTGATTAGGCTCCAGTATAATGCATTGTAATTCTCAATATTGCCAAGTTACCTGATGAATCAATGTGCAGACATACAAGAAGACCTTAAAATTTAGTACTGTGAGACACCTGTTAAGAGTAATGCTGTGTTTCCTGTCCCAAGAATAAACAGCTAATGTGAAATGTAGAAAAAGGTGATAATGAAGCATGCTGTATCACTTTTTCCAGGAAAATAGTAATTTTACTTTCATCATGTACTACTAGTTACAGGAAAATAGCTATAAAGCACTTAGTGAGCACTGTCAGAAAGACAGCGTAAGTCAGTCTCCACTCACCTTGCCATGCTTCTCAACTGTCTAGATTTTCTCAGAATGTCTAGGTTTTTGCCACATATGTTTAGTCTGTTCCTCATAAAATCTTTGGTTTTTTGAACAAATCTCTGAGGACTGAAGTCACTAAATAATGACACACATTTGAGTTTCAGACTTCATATTCTTCAGAAAATGCAGGCAATCACAACCTGATATTCTAGCTACTTTCTAAATTTATAACCGGAAGTTAGAGATGTTACTGGTACAGATAGCAGGCAGAAACAAATTTATCTTTTAATTCTTCTGCTGTCTTTGCTGGTCAGTACTGGCAGATATGACTGCCTAGCATAACACCCGACCTTAACAAGTTAAACAGGGGTTGCTTAATATTTGTTAAGATTGGGGCTCGAGCTATATTAACACTTAACTGATTGGCTTTTTCCAAATATACGAGCATAATCTCTGCACTCCATTTACTACAACTTTGTTAAACAACTTTCTGAATTAAGAAAAGTGCTTAACAAAGCTTTGTTAAGCAACTTTCAATACAGTTTATCTCTAATCTCATGCCAGAGCATAATAGCTGTCAGTAGTGACCACCACAAAACAGTGAAGAGAAGCTAAAACATGAAAGTGTAGCAGAATAAAGTACCAATCAGATTTTAAAGCCACTTGTGTGGTGACGTCATTTCTGTCTGCTGTATGTATGGTAGTATTAAGTGCTTAATTGATTTCAAACCCATGAAATAGTTCATGCTCCTACACTTTTCTCCTTGAAACTAGTACTATATCTGAGCTGCTGAAGCCTCATGTACTGCAAGTAATTATTACTGGGTTACACCAATCATAACTCATTTGTTGCATGTTATTGACATGGATAGCAAGATTCTCTGGGGAGGTTTGCTTCACTCTGAGCTTGAGGTGAAGTTCTTGACAACCATGTCTCAGGCACATAACAACTTGGTTATGATTTGAGACGCAGTCCTAAACCTCTATAATATATCTATGTGTGTGTGTGTGTGTGTGTGTGTGTGTGTGTGTGTGTGTGTGTGTGTGTGTGTGTATATACATATACATACATTTAACATGTGTACTACATACCACACATTACTATGTAGAATATGTATCTGCATGTGAATGTCTGCATGTGTGTGTGTGTGTGTGTGCGTGTGCGTGTGCGTGTGCGTGTGTTTGTGTGTGTGTGTGTGTGTGTGTGTGTGTGTGTGTGGGTGCACACGTGCATGTGGGCGTGCACTTGTGTGTAAGTGTAATTTCTATCCCTGAACATTTCCAGTGCTGTGGTGCACAGTGCCAGCCTGCTTTGCACCTTCTCTCCTGATAAGTTCCACAATGAGCATAAATGATGGCATTATGATTTATGGAGTGTTTTCTAATACTGGTTTTAATCTCATGGCTACTACATTTGAGTGTGTAGTATATCTTGTATGTGAATCCCTATGCAGAATTCACATACTCGCTCATTATGCATAAACTAACCCCATACATCTAAAAATGAGAACATGGCATCATGCTGCCCCACTTTGCAAAAAAATCATATCTCATTCTACAATTTTCAGATTTTAAACAATCATTTATATAGAATCACATGGCCTTGGATCACCAACTTTGCATGCTCTCCCAAACAGGATTACTGATTATTGTTTGCCTCAGGATGATCTTGTTAGCTGTTTCATCATTCATATATTACATCATATACTGAAATAAACATTTTGGCTTCATAACAGTCTCTCTTCAATGGTAACTTTCTACTAGGCTGTGACTCTGTTTTTTAATGGTAATCATGAACATTTTCCCACCGAAACAAAATGCTGTACTGCTCTGTTTTAAATGATTCCTAGCAGTATACTTCATATGTAATATTACCAACACATTTTAGACATTCCCTGTTCTTTGATATTTAGAAAAACAAAAGATAAATATTCCTCTAGCCATGAGAGTAACACTGTCGTAAATAAAGAGATGGAAAAAATACATTACATTTTTAACCATTTCATTAGGCCTGACATTATCCCTGGCTTCACAATTACTTTTGTTTTAGACTGACATTACCTTTGGCCTCCTAAAGTAATTTAACGTTAAGAATTATTTGTTATTCTGCTTAGTAAACTTGATGTTAAACAGTATTCTGCCTTAGGTTCATGAAGTAATAAATATCATCAAACTGATTTAATTTTAATAATGTTAAGGTAAAATCGAAAGAAATTACTTGCACCAGGATCAAAACATTAAAATCTCTGAGTGCTTTACTATTAAAGAGGTAGTTAAAAACAAACTATATTTATTAGCTAAATTTTAATTAATTCAGATATCTTTAAAAAGTTGCACTAGTGGTGTCTTGAAAGCCTGCAGAATCTTAGCTAAAACCAGATTCACTACTATGGTCGGAATCAGTGCTCTAGAAAACTGGGGATACTATTACAATGAGCCCGTCGTTTGTCAATAACCTTTGCCAGGATTGTTGTTTAATTTTGAGTAACTGGAAATAACATATTAAAACAATATATCCCCTTACAAGGCTGGGCAATGTTGTTGTTGTGTCTTTCGGCTTTTACCGGTTAGGGGTCGCCACAGCGGAACTCCGGTCCGCTAATGATTGGCAGTGGATTTTTACGTGCCGAGTTGCCAGCCCTGACACACAACCTTTAACAAAGGAATGCCCATTCATGCATGTCTCCTCACAGAGGACGCTCTAGCTGAGAATCAAACGGGACAGATGTCTTGCTGTGAGGCGACAACGCTACGGCAGCACCACCACCGCATAAAGCTGGGTAATAAAACAAAGGATTTTTGTGGCTCTTTCAGGTTCATAAACTATTCAAGTTAAATAAAAATGATGTGATTTAAAAAGGCTCCCTCATGAAATGTTGGTACTCGAAATGCTGACAGATGAAAAGCTGGGAAAAAAAAAAGACGGGGAACACAGCAAAGGAGCTAATCTCAAAAATCACTCTTCTTCTTAACATTTCTTTTTGCAGGGGGCCCCACTGCACTCCTAAATGTGGGGGGCAAGCTCCCACACCCCCAAACTTATATATTTCACTCAAGCCTAAAACACCTTTTTTGTATACTTCCAGTTTAATTAGGCAGTGTTAGAAAGGGCAAGGAGTTACTAACAAAATGACACTATGATTGTTGGTCTCGGATGTCCTGCAGTGGAGAAATTAATCTTTGTTTACCGCTTTTCATATTTTCGAATTTATGTTCATATTTTCATAACTGAGAGACCTACATGTTATTGAGGCATATGCTGTGAAACACCAAGGACGATTCACTGTCAGTGCTGGTTTATATCCCACTATACTGGAAATATTGCTAGTTGTTTCCTAGAAATAATGAAAATAAGCAATAATTGTATATGTACTTAATACTTCAAAAAACAAGTGACTTACAAACTGTTGCATAACATTAAGTGAAACCTTACATGTTTTTGTAGAAAACTGCCTTTGATATTTACACTGTAAACTGCACACCTTGAGAGATGTCTAGTATCATTATTATACAACTAAGCAAATGTTTTCATATTTCTGTACATTTTTCAATAAACATGCACTTGTAGAGGAACTTCTTGTTACATGAAAGTTTATGTCTGGTTAACAAAAATGCTCTAACAATATATGCCTAGGTTGTACAGTTTTCAAGATATGAATATTTGTGAAAGTTTACAAAAATGTAATTTGGGGTTTGTGTGCATTATAATATATTACAGTATTTATGGAAATGATTATAAATGCACTGTCTGTTATCACTGTAAATAATAATTCTTACTGATAATAACATTGAGAATTCGTACAGTTCTAACAGCTTTCATTGTTCACAAAATATTTACATTTGTTCATCTTATAGGTTCATAGATTCATAGGTGTGTACTAGGCCAACGGCCCTGGAGCCTTTACAAGCCTAGCCCATAGAAGTGCCCTGGCATCATACCACCGCTAGTTCCCAGTGTCTCTATCAAGTAGAGCCACTGGAGTGATCCCCATGGTGAACTTTCTATTTCCCATCCACTCATCAAGATTTCTCTTGAAAAGGGCCAGTGAGGTGCTCTGCTTGACATGTATGGGAAGTCTATTCCAGAGCATGGGCAGTCTCTGGATTATGAAACTGTCCCCCCAGCATGTTCTGTTGACTGTGGTAATGAGGTTGAGGTCCCTGGAGCGTGTGGTGCGGAGGGATTGGAATTTCTTTAGGTGTAACATTTCTAACAGGGCTGGGTCAGACATGGCTTTGTAAGTCAAGCAGAGATCGCCTCTTAATAGATGATATGAGACAGAGAAAAGCTGGAGTTTTTTGTGTCTGTCCATGTAGGGCATGTGTTTAAGGCCTAGGATCCTCTTCATGTGGTACTTTTGTGGCCTGCCTATGCCAAAAGGGAGTTACCAGTACCATCTTTAGAGAGTTTCTCTGAATCTTAAGAATGCTGGTTATCACAGGAAAAGATGGAAAGACATACATAACCATAACCTTCCATGGGAATGAAAAGGAGGCCATCTGTGCTTTTTAAATTGATATTTCAGAAAATGTTGTGGAATGCAAAATCTGTGTAGGCTACTAGTGGTGTGACATTCTACACCACATGGGTGTTAATGAAATATACAAACTCCAAGATCTCCATACCTCGGAGAAAAGGGAATATTCCAAGAATTTGCATCTCAGACTTAAGTATATGCAAGTCCACTCTTTCAGCCATTCAGTGTTCAGGTTTCAGGACTCGCTCTAGCAGGTCCCGGCATTTCAAATGGTTACCAAATTAACATCAATCCTGCATCTTTACTGCTCAAAGTCATGGTAACTATCTTGTGATGTCATGGTAACTATCTTGTGATGCATGTCTACCATTGCTGTAAACAATGCAGTTTTAGTGGACTTCACAGGGAGCATTACTACGCATAAGTGGTCTTCGGCTTTGATTAATCAGGTCCCAGTCTGTATAGAGATATGTTAGAAATGGAAGTTTTTATAATCGATTTTTTAGAGAACATTTTACAGTAATGATATCTGAAGAAGAAATATATTCTAAATCAAGTGGTGTATTAATAAAATAATGTTAACATGGACAATGAACCTTTCTAATAATATATATGAAAAAGATTGAATATACTTTTAATTTTAAGGTTTTATTTTAAAATATTCAGTGTTACCTCTTTGAGAAATATTAGCTGACATTCTCTTATCTTCATATTATGAGCATCTCATCCCACCCACAATTCGTTATATTTTATAAATATATTTCTGAATTTTGTTGATAGTTGCTGAATTCCAATAACTTAAAAGAGAAGTATTAAACCATTCTTTAAAGTTTATGCTACCTATTTGGGTCCATACAGACTAATATTCATTCCTGATAATATAGCTGAGTTTAGACATTTATCGTTATTTATTTATGCTTATGAATGGCATTCTTTATTAATGACATTTTATTAATTATTTTTGTGATTAACTGTTCCATACTGTTTTAACACATCTAAAATCCTATGACGTCTTTTAGATCATCCTGATCTTTTCTACAAACCTAGTAGAGAGGATATAGTAGAAGGCCCAATAAAAATAATAAAATATAAATTTCACCAGGTTCAAGTAAGCACTCCAACTGGTCATAAACTGTGCGTACAGGAACACTGTGTGCACATTTCCACATTAAATGTCTTTCTATTTATTCCTTTCTTTCTCAATAATAGAATTAATTTAGTTAGATTCACAGTGCTTGTTATAATGGCTGTTGTTTAGGCATACTCTGTATAACAATAAGACTTCTTGTGGTACTGAATCAGCTTGGAGCCATCTTTGTAGTTAATGTACCTTTTCATTGTTAATAATAATAATAATAATAATATATTTTTTCTTTGCAATGCATATCAGAGAAACTGACAAAGACATCTTAGAGTTCATATGGAACTTAAGCAGAATTTGCCTGGTAGATCAGTGTTTACAATCAATCAGGAAGTTGACAAACACAAATGGAAGGCATAATACATCATGAGAAGGGGTGGTAGCCCTATTGATCATGTCGTTATTCTACCTATAAAACAAAGAGTTTCAGTATCATCAAAACATAATTTCAGAATCTGACTCTGTTAAATTAGAAATGTGAAAATAATGTTTTAATACTGTTAAAGCATAATGAACTAATTAAACCTAAAATAATTCTATTGTTGAAGCAATGCCCACATTTTGTTTATAGGGTCATAGGTTCATAGGTAAGTACTAGGCTAGCTGCCCTTGTGGGGCATTTTAAGCCTAACCGATTTCCCTTTTTGTGCTCCAAATAACCTAGCTCATTTGGGTATAGACTGGCCTTACTCATCCGACGGTTGATAATTATATATCTCCCCTAGTGAGAATAACTAGGATCATATCATAGGTAATTTGAGGGGACCCATGCATGGATAAAACATTTAGGGTCTGCCTCCATCCATTAGCAGTACAGAGGGCAGTCTTGGGGTACATTTTCTGATTCTTATTCATATACCCAAGTTGCTCTTGAATATGGACATGGATGTATTTTATGTGGATGGGGATTCTGTTGCACAGCAGAACCAGTATCCTCTGCAAGATTTAATTGTCCAAACCATTCTATTGATGTTGCAGAACAGGTTTATATCTCTAGACTTAGTATTTCTGATGCCATTTGACTTGCTGAAATGCAGTAAATCCATCAGTAATGAGTTAGAGGATGCCTTGTATGCCAGACACAGGTCACCTCTTAGCAGTCTGTAGGACAATGAGTATAGTGACAGGGCTATTTGTTGGTCCATGTAGGACATGTTGTTTATGCCTTGTTTCCTTTTAGTAAGGTATCTGTGTCGGTATTCCAGTTGTTGCATGTGTCTGGACAGATACATGCCAAAGGGGGCATTATATTCAATGACTGGCCAAATGAGGGCTGAGTAAAGGGGAACAATGACATTCCTCAGTCTAGACACAATCCTTTTGTTTATAAGCACTGCAATACAGAAGGACTTTCTTACAACAATAGAAACATGTTGGTCAAAACGTATCACTGTCCACATAGGTTTCCAGATTCCAAACAACTGGGTCAACTCTTAGGGGCATATTGTCAACATTGTAGTTCCCTTGGGTAGATGGCTACCCAAAGGATACAATAGTGCATATTTTGGCAAATAGGCAGGTAATCAGTATTTCTAATTAGTAAAAGGATGTATTTGGAAATAAGTAGGTTTGGACAGTCCAAACACAAATTTGAAATAAAGGACAATTTCCAGTGTTAAATTCAGACTGCATCAAATTGGGTCTTCCCATGCTTCTATTGGTCACACAGAAAAGGCTGCTGATCATGAAACTACAACTTGCTAAAATTTAAAAACAATTTTGCATGAGGCAAGCCCTTCTGTTTCCTTATGAAGGGTAAGGTCTCCAATACCCCTGTACTTAAAACTACTAATCCTAAGATTGGACACCTTCAGAAGAAAAAATGGAATGAGTCATCTCCAGCACTGTGCAATGTTGACTGTTTACTAACACACCAACTTCTTCATCTGTGATCTTTCCTATGTGACCAAATGAAACATGGCCATATAAGACAGGAGCTGGAAAAACTTACTCTAGCAAATATGCTAGCATTTGTTGACTGTTTTTGTATAGTTGCTTTCCATGTACATTTAGAGGTTGAATATTAAACCTTTTTTCTTTATGGTTGAATTAATTTTTGGAACATAATCTTGTATTTGTTCTCTGACTGAATGTAATCTGTCCCTTTTTGTGGTTTTGCACCTTCTTTCAAAAATTATACTATATAAAACTAAATAATTTTCTTGATGTCTTTACAATGAACATCAATTTTTAATACATCAGAAGCCCTTAATTAAGAATTTTAATTTTTTACAGCTTGTGGTATTCAGCTCATGTGAGAACTCTGGAAATGCTGAGGGACAGAGAGAAAGTAGGAACGAAATCTGTAAAATGCAATTAACTACAACAAATCTACACAGTCATAGTACTCAGATGCATGTGCCCATTGTTGCCAGCAATGCTGGTGACTGAGAGGCTGAAGCAAAAAATTAGATAGAGAATAGGAGAAGAAAGGCGTGCCACTGCTAAGGTTATGATGGTGAACATAATAGAAAGCAGATACAAAGCCTTCATGAAGGAAACACACCCTCAGTGGGTTCCTGACAATATCCTGGATGCCTCCTAAATAGCTTGAAAGATGACCTGTCAGGACCACTTGAGTCACTTTTCAACTACAGCCTTAAAATAGGCATTAGACCAAGGCAGTGGTTATCCCACTTCACAAGGGTGGACCATCAACTGACCTTGGAAACTACAGACCTATTAGTCTGACAAGTCTAATATGCAATGACATGGAACAAACTATCATGAAAATGATCAACAAAGACATAGGCAAACTTCAGATACTGGACCCAATCCAGTTTGGCTTTTTCAAGGGAAGGTCATACCTACTAAATGAAATGGATTTCTTTGAGAAGGTCAGTAAGGCAGTGGATGACGGGAAAACTGTGCATACCATCTACCTCAACCTGGCTAAGGTGTTCAATACAATACCTTCCTCAGGTATAGTTGACAAACTCACCGTACTGGGCATAAACCCCTACTTGACTCACTGAATTGCCAGCTGGCTCACAGACAGGACCCAGGAGGTCAGGACTGGTGACACCACCTCCACTATGAGACTCAAGGCTCCATGCTGGGACAGCTCCTATTTGGGATGTAATTCTCTGAGGTAAAGGCTAATGTCAAGGGCACTTAGCTGACCAAGTTCACAGATGACTGCAAATTGGGATCTATCATAGATTGCCCCCATGATACAAATATTTTACAAGAGGGTCTAACATAGACAAATGACTGGTGCCAAAGTCACAGACTAAAACTCAGTGCCAAGAAATGCATTATAGTGTCTTTTGGGAAAACTGCCACCCAGGCTAACTACTCCATTGATAAGACACCCCTAAGAGTTGACCCAGTAGCCAGGGATTTGGGAACGTACTGTATGCAGATGGTAATCTGCCCTTTGAACAACACATGGTCAAGGTAATAAGAAAATCATTCTATGTCACCCAAATTATAAGTAAGGGCATGGCATCCAGGTCCAAGGAAACCAAAGTGTCACTTTATTTAGCCCTTATCAGACCCATCATTGAGTATAATGCCCCCTTCAGCATGTACCTGGTCAGACATGTGCAAACAGCTGGAATGCCTACAAAGATTCCTTACCAGGAAAATCTAGGGTATAAACATATTGCCATATACTGATCACATTAAAGCCTTCCTTTATATGATCTCTCTCTCTTACCGGTTACTGAGAAGGGATTTATGACTGACATAGAAGATATTCTCAGATCCAACTCTGATGGATCTTTTGCACATCCACAAAATGAACAGCATCAGAACCACTCAATCCAAGGATTTAAATTTTGTTTGTGACATAAATAAAACATATTGGCAAGACATATGTGTCTCAGAAGATCTCCATGCTCTGAAACAGGCTCCCCATCCATGTGAACCAGAGTCCATCCCTAACCCTATTTAAGTATAACCTTGACCAATGGATGGGAAATTGAAAATTCTCCCTGAGTCTGGACCCATGTCTCTGATAGACAGAAGCATACAGTAATATCCAAACTAACATACCACACCACACATGACCTCTAGAAACTTCCTAACTAACATACCCCCACCTGATAAATACCCAAGAGATATATGGACACAATAGGCTTGGATTTCACACCTAAGCTTATAATGCCCCAGACTTCGTTAGCCTAGTATATACCTATTAACCTATGAACCAGGTATTGAGCTAATGACGGAAAGCTGTTCAAGTCTATATACTAATGCTCTTCCTAACTAATAAGAGTTAGATACTTATGAAATGGGATACATGTACATTCATTACTCATAAAGAAGGTAATACTTGTGCAAATTTTCCTACTGCTGACTTTACAGCACCTGTGAAACAGCATGTGACCTGTTTATAGATGTCTCAGCAGTTTCTCTTAGAAAATGTGTGTATCATGGTGCATATGCTAAATTCTTTTTCTGATGCATATTTTGATGTTTTTCACTTTGAAAAAAATAAAAATTGCTCCAAATGATTCCAAACCAGAGTTAAAAATAGCTATCAGATAGGATTTTATAATCTCAAAATAGCAATTGCCGTGCAACATATAGAAAGCAGTTTTACTTAAGCAACTATTTTATGGAATTCTGAGGTGTGGTCCAGCTAGGATAACCCCGAGAAATGCTCATCATAACAAATATCATGAAGAAATCCTTAAAACAATAAGGCATTCAGTAATACTGGGCAACACAAAAGCACTGTGCTGAGCAGTTACTGCAGTGTTGCATGGCAAACATATTAGATTTATCAACATACTCATTTGAATGCTTCTGTGCAAGGTATTTACTACATCTGACAAAGGATCATCTGCTAATATTTCAAACCCAAATAGCATTTCCTACATCAGGAAAATATTGATATGCTTACACAGAAAATCAAACTGCATTACTAATGGCCCTATATCATGCATATTTCCAATATGTATTGCACTCAGACTATTAATCAAAATAAACAGTTATCAGAAGTCTAGTTTATCAGTTATACATGAATATATTTACTGTCTGAACAAATCACTACTTGTGATAATTATATAAGGTTTGTCACTACTATAATGAAAGCCTTTTTTGAGTAACTTCCAGTAGGTTCCACTACAACACATTCTTTAGCTCTTTGAAGAACTTGTCCGTTTAAACATTACTTATTCATGGCAGAAAAAAAGAATGGATGAATACCAATTATGATAATTCCGCTCAACCTCTTAGCACAAAAAAACTGGTCAAAGCCAAAACTAATGGAGCACAAAGGCCCAAAATCAGGGACATATTGTAAATATTGTTCTTACAAAATTAGAAAGTTGTTAGAATAGCAGGTGTTGTATTAGCATGCATTTTTTGAAGGATATGGAGACTGAAACTTAAATGTCTTCCATTATTTAGTGACTTCAATCTTTAATGATTTGCATGTAAACAACACATTTAATGAGGGCCAGACCCAACATATGAGCCAAAAATCTAGACATTCTGCAACATTCTGTGCAGTTCAGAAGTATGATTATGGCTACTTTTACCTCTTCTATCTCATCTTATATAATACATCCACAAAACTGGAAGAATTTTATGATATCACTTTCATATCTCCATATGTATCTGCTTCAAATGTAAAGGGTCATCTTTTATAATTTGCATTTATTGAAAGGGGAGTGTCTATCTGATAAATTTAAACATAGCATTTTGTTTAATTCCTTTGAGAAGAACACTATAGCCTGGGTTTCTTTTTATGATACTATATTCCTGTCACTGCGGTGTCATTGCTGTGTATAATGTTGCTTACTCCTTAGTTTCAATCTACATGTTCTACAAATACAGCTAAACATCTTTCCACCAGCAGCTATGAGACAAAACATTGGTAAGGAATTCATTTATATTGGTTTCCTCTAGAACTGCTTATGTTCATGCTGAAATAAATCACCTTTCATCGAGGATACAGTAGAAATGGATTTTTTTTCATTCACAGGTGAAAGAACTTAAGTGTACTTGGAAGAGTGCAAAAAAATATGTTCAACATTTCCATCATTTGAATCAAAATTTTCAGGGCTAGTACAACTATTAATAGTATGAAGAGCCAATGCACTCTATATAACAGTAGCACATTTATAACTTACTTGCACATGTTCCATCTGGCATCAGCATGTAACCGTTAAGGCAGTAACATTTGTAGCTTCCATGTGTGTTCATACATCTGTGCTCACAGGGACGAGGCTTCAGTCCACATTCATTCAGATCTGTGAGGATTGGTTGAAATTTATATGAAAAAATTGTATTTGCCAATTCTAATGAACTTTCTAAAGAAGAAAACTTGGTACATTACACAATCTTCTTACGCATTAGAAACAGTAATCATTATGGGAAAAAAAAATACATGGAATTGTTAGCATTAGGTGCATACTTTCACAGTACTATGTGTACATATGAATGCTTGTGTGGTGTGTATGTGAGAAGTATCTGTTTTTATTTGAGGTTATGAATCAAATATTTACATGCCTTTATAGCAGTCAGTTAAGTACACATGAATCATGAACACACAAATGTCATTTTAGAAAAACATTTCATGAAATTCTGAGTCACATCCATGTCAGACTACTTATGGCAGTACATGTAAATCGTATTCATTCCACTTATTACATTTACTTTACCACTCAGAAATCTTTTATAGATAACTGAGCTTATTAAGCATTAGTGAAACAAAGTTGCTGTTAAGTGAGTGATTAAATGAAATTAATATGTTAGACATTTACAACTGAACATTAGGCTGTCTTGCCCTCCAATAGGCCTATATTTTCCATTAGAAAAGAGAGGTCCCCATACTTCCCATGTACTAAATAGCCTTCGTACAATCACTGCATATAAACTTGAGCTACAGTTTACAGGACTGCATGCTTTGCAAGACCTTCCATTTCTCAGCAATATGAAGCCTTTTGCAAGTTTATGTACATAAACTTAGCTAATTGTCCGAAGGTTATCCATCTAACAGAGGTTTAGAGGCAATTTAGTTCTAACAACTGCTCAGCTTTATTTACCTGGTATATCCCTGCAATTCTACACTCTTACAGAGGTACATTATTGGTACAAGTCAAACTGTAAATGGGCAAGGAGACTCAACTTGCAGTGTTAGTGTGGGTAAACATAGGAATAAATTCACTCTGAGCAAACAGGAACTTGCCTATAAACAAGGTTTCTAACGGATCATAAAGTTTCACTTAGGCAGTAACTGATCTTGTATATGTCAATTTACTTTACCTATCTAAACAGCAGTATCACAGCTCCCTCTTAAGATGTCAGACCAAACAATGCTGAGTCACTAAATTCCATAAAAAAGTTTGAAAATACAGAAAGCAAAGATTGCTTTCCTCCTTTAAATCTGCTCACTCCCAGTGAACTTGTAGTTACCAACTCTGAGACTGCCAGAGAAAGGGGAATAGTCCGAGCAATGGCAATCTTGGACATAATATTATGTAAGTCTTGATTTTTGGTCACTCAGTCTCCACATTCCAGGACTCAGCATTGTGAGTCTTTGCAACTCAGTTACCAAACCTCACATTTCTGACATATGTTTCTCTCTCCACTGAACTTCCACCCTTTTTCCTACCATCTCTTTCCTTGATCCTTTCTCTGTCTCTTTGTCACTCTTTCATATTTTGTAATTCACTACTTTTACATCCACTCTCGCTGTCTCTCTCTTACCATCCTAAAGCTTACCAACCTTACTTTTGCCATTATTAGAATTCTTCATAAATGCCAGGTCTTGCTGTCCCCAACATCCAGTCTTTCCTCCTACTTTTCTGCTGTACCCCTTTACTACTTTCATTTGTTACTAATCTCATTCCTCTGCTCTTGCTATAATTGATATAGTGTACCAAATACTACATTTTTTTTGTTGTGAGGTTCTTCTGCTTTGCTTTTTGTACATCATACCTTCTCTAGAAAAAGCTTGTACTGTATTTAGTCATCTGTTACTTTAACACATACTCTTTTTTTGTACTTCACCGGAACAATACATGTTATGTGTATTTGCATTTCCTCTGTCCTTACTACATGGATCACCAAGTTTTCTGTTGATGGAATTACTAGTATTTGTGTATAGCAATAACTTGAACCTGCATCTATATTCATTGCAGCAACATTCATACTAAAATGTAGTGATTAGTGCTGTTACTTAGATCAATGAGGTAAAAAGATAAGAGGATAGCTGCTGCTGAATAAATATTATATTTAGGAATGTCTTCAAATCTTCTTATTGATGACACACATATCTGTCTTATTCATTGTCAAACCCCTCAATGCACATCTCTAAACATATATTAATATTTACACTTTAGGGTTTTTTATGGTAATATCTGTGGTGCAAGTAAGTTCAGCAAAGACTGGGAGTGGGGGGGTGTTGATGTGGTTGTGTATGTTTGAGTCTGGATGTTTCAGTGGGTTTAAGTAAATGAAGAGGGCTTTTTGTTGATGAGCAGATTTGTGTATATGCATGTGCATGTGTGTGTACGTGTGGGCCTATGTGCATGTGTGCATGCGTGTGTGTGTGTGTGAATATACACACACATGAATGTGTGTGCAAGGGTACACAAATTTAGAGATATCCAGTATTATTTGTATTGATAATTATATAATTAAATATATGTTTTCATATTTCTGTAAATATTTCAATAAACATGCACTTACAGAGGAATTTCCTGTTGTCATGTGAAAGCTTATGTCTGGTTAACAAAAATGTTCTAACAACAAATGTCTAGGCTGTAGAGTTTAAGATATGAAAATTTATTTGTGAAAGTTTAGAAAAATATAATATGGGGTTTGTATGAATTATAATACATTATAGTATCTATGGAAAAGACTATGAATTAACTGACTATTATCTCTGTAAAGAATACTTTTTACTGATAACATTGGCATTTGTACAGTTTTAATAGCTTTTATTGTTCACAAAATATTTAGATGTGTTTATCCTATGCTTTTTAAGTTTATTTTTCAGAAAATGGTGTGGAATGCAAGATATGTGTAGGTTGTTAGAGGTGTATTATTCAACACCATATAGACGTTAATGAGATAACATTAGTTTCTTAGGCCTACTTACCATTATCATGGGCAGTACATATTATAGCAATAACCCACGCCTGGGTGTGGGTAATGCTAAATTTACCCACGGTTGGCATGGTTTGGTCCCGAGGGCGAAGCCGAAGGGACCAAACAAAGCCAACCGTGGGTATAGTTAGCATTACCCACACCCAGAAGTGGGTTATTGCTATTCTCATGACATTATTTAAGAAAAGAAACTGTTACTTTTCTTAAATAATGGCATAGTATAATGCCTGTTTACTGCCCTTCCGCAGATGTCTGGCATCCGCGGCAGTTCTGATGTACTGCGCGCCTGTGCAGTACCTCAGAGTTGGGCAAAAGCAATGGAGAAAGCAAGATCTCCGTTGCTTTTTATGTCTCGCTATGTTAAATGAGTTTAACATAGCGAGACAGTTTTAAAATAAGCACGGACATCTCCGTTGCTTATTTTAAACTGTCTCGCTATGTTAAACTCATTTAACATAGCGAACTAAAAAGCAACGGAGATCTTGCTTTCTCCATTGCTTTTAAACACTGTCTCGCTATGTTAAATGGGTTTAACATAGCGAGACAGCTTTAAAATAAGCAACGGAGATCTCCGTTGCTTATTTTAAAGCTGTCTCGCTATGTTAAACCCTTTTAACATAGCGAGACAGTGTTTTAAAAAAACGAGTTATACTAATGGAAAAAAGTCTGAGCAACCGGACCTTTTTCCATTAGTATATCTCGATTTACAATGGGCACGCTGGCCAATCAGCGTGCACGTTTTGGGGGGGGTCATGGTATAATATAAGTGTACTGTAATGTAAATTCAGGAAATGAGCTGCCACAGCATCTTCTGTTACCCAAACCCATTCACGTCTGTAGTGCTTTCTTGGGTACTTCCATTTAACACCCATAGATCCTAATGGAATCTTGATATTTTTGTAACACGCTTTCTTAATTAAGTGACTTAACAATTAAAAATAAGCAACTAAGAAAGGGCAAGATGCAAGTAATACAGTGACACTAAGACTGTCCTGCAGTGAGATATTAGACATTGTTTGTTACTTATTTGTATTTGCATATTTACATTCGTATTTTTAGAACCAAGAGATATATATGCTGTTGATGTTCACAGTGTGGAATGTTATGCTGTAAGACAGATGAATGCACTGTTTTTGTTTATATAGAGTATGCTATACAGGAGACATTGCTATTTGCTTGGTAGTAATTCTTGTTTACATAGAACATGCTATATAGGAGACATTGCTATTTTCTTGCTAGTAATAGTAATTGTGAGGCTATGAAACATCTCCATATAAAGACTACTGTTTCCAAAACCAAGTCACGTGGAAACTATTGCATGGCACGATGATGAAAAAAAATTATACTTGATATTTGCAATTCAAGTTGTATACCTTGAGATATCTTCAGTTTTATTTATATTAGGAATTATACAGTTAGGCATACTTTTTCATATAATGAAAAAAGCTCATACAAAAGAAAGTACAGTTTTGTACCTACCATAAATGTAGATGTTCGAGTGTACACCCTGCTGCAGTCATCACACTTGGGTTATCCTGTCGTCAGGCGGTCCCGCAGTCAGCCGGAATTCCAAAGTCTTGGTCAGGCATCAGTTGCTGTCGCTTCTTCCCTGACGTCAGTGCGCCAGGGGTATATATAATGCATCCGATGCCATTTTCTTCAGTTTTTCTTGCCCCAGATGTCAGGTGCTCCCAAAAAGGTGGTCAGTAATTAGTACCAAATTAAGTAAATTTTGCACAAACACAAAATCCCTCCAGCTATAAGCAAATACATCAGGAAGGTATAGAAGAGATTTAGCCAGTTAGATCAGATGGGATGGAGGGAGGGTAACCTGGACTGCATCAGGGTGTACACTCGAACATCTACATTTATGGTAGGTACAAAACTGTACTATGTTCATCGTGTTACCCTGCTGCAGTC
Source organism: Protopterus annectens (assembly GCF_019279795.1). Taxonomy (NCBI): domain Eukaryota; kingdom Metazoa; phylum Chordata; order Ceratodontiformes; family Protopteridae; genus Protopterus; species Protopterus annectens. The sequence continues at coordinate 687,144,880 of NC_056735.1, forward strand.
ATCACACTTGGGTAGAATCCCAAAGCTAAGGATGGGTGGAGGAGTCATATAGGGTTAGAGGAGGCTAGAAGGCCCTGCAGAACTGCAGTGGCAAAGCCCGCCCTAGTCTTAGAGTAAAGTGGTAAGTGATAGTGTTTGGTAAAGGTGTGTACTGAACTCCAAGTTGCAGCTTCCAAAATCTCCTTGGTTGGAACCCCCCTGAGGAAGGCTGTAGATGTAGCTGTTGCCCTGGTAGACTGGGGCCTAATGGTAGCAGGAACTGGTTTTCCATGATGGGTATAGCAAAAACGAATGCGATGTCCTATCCATTTGGAAATGGTTTGTTTTGATATAGCCTTCCCTTGTGAAGCTATAGCACAGGATACAAAGACCTGGTCAGATTTTCTGAAAGCCTTAGTTTTATCCAAGTAGTAACGAAGTTGCCTGTGAATGTCCAAGGAATGGAGGAGTCTTTCACCTTTGTTCTGTGGATTTGGGAAGAAGGTGGGTAGGTGGATGGTTTGATTTAAAGCCACACTGGAAACTACCTTAGGCATGAAGGAAGGATTAGTTCGTAGAGAAACTCTGTCTTGATGGAAAATGAGGAAAGGTTCCACTGCCATTAGTGCCTGCAGCTCTGAGACTCTTCTAGCTGAAGTTATTGCTAGCAGCAGGGCAGCCTTCCATGATAGGAACTGTAGATCTGCAGAGAAAGCTGGTTCAAAGGGAGGTAGCGTAAGTTTTTCCAGAACAAAATTGAGGTCCCATGTTGGTGTAGGTGCTCTCCTGGGGGGCCAAATGTTTTTTGCCCCTCTGAGGAACTGCCTTAGAAGTGGATGCGAAAATAAGGGTGGATCCGTGTTGTAGTGGGCTGAAATAGCTGATGCATGGATTTTAATGGAAGAAAAAGAAAGTCCTTTGTGCAACATCTCAATTAAATACTGTAGAATGTGAGGCATGTGAGGCTGAATTGTGTTTTGGCCTTTAGCTTGGTTCCAAGCACAAAACCTTTTCCATTTGTCCGAATAAGCCTTTCTGGTGCTTGGCCTCCTAGCTTCCAGAATAACATCCATAACTGCTTGGGAAAGAGGAGCTGGCTGGATGCTTAGGTGATTTGCCATGCAGCCAGATTTAAGGTTTTGAGCTGGCTGTGAAGAATCTGATTGTTCTGCTGTGTGAGCAAATGGGTAATTTGTGGTAAAATCCAAGGTGGGCCCTGGGCCATATTCCTCAATAGTGGGTACCAGTGCTGGTGTCGCCAGTCTGGGGCTATGAGAATCAGTCGTGGTCTCTCCTTTCTGACTTTCAGAAGCACCTTTGTGAGGAGAGGCAGTGGAGGGAAGGCATATACTGTCAGGTTTTTCCAACTGAATGATAGTGCGTCCACTTTCCAAGCTTGATGGTGAAGTGTCCTTGTACAAAATTTTGTTAGTTGACAGTTTTGAGGACTGGCAAATAGGTCTATGTCTGGAAGGCTCCATTTTTGAGTTATCATTGCAAATACTTGTGGATCCAGTTTCCACTCGTGGGGATCCATTATGTTTCTGCTGAGGTCGTCTGCCAATGTGTTCTTCTTTCCTGGCAGGAATTGAGCTTGTAACTGAACTTGGTAAGCCAGAGCTGTGTTCCACAAGGTCATCGCTTGCCTGCATAGAGGGTAGGAGTGTGTACCCCCTTGTTTGTTTATGTACCACATTACTCTGGTGTTGTCCATCCTTATTGTAAGTTGTCCTGGATGTAATAGATTCTTGAAGGCTGTCAGAGCATTCTGTACAGCTAGCATCTCTTTTTGATTGATGTGCAGACTCCTTTGATCTGCAGTCCATACGTCTTGAACGCACTGTCCTGCCATGTGTGCCCCCCAGGCGTAGTCTGATGCATCTGTTGTCATAGTTTGCCTGGCTGGGGGCAAGGTGAAAGGCTGATCCTTGTTGAGGTGACATGCCTGTGACCACCATAGAAACTCCTGTTGTAGGCAGGGAATGAGAGATATCATTGTGTCCAAGCTGTGGCTGTGTTGAGACCATACGCTTTTTAGGTACCACTGTAATTTCCTCATATGCAGCTTTGCAAATAGTATTAGTAGTATGCAAGATGCCATGAAGCCCAAGGCCTGCAGAATTTTTCTTGCAGGTAGTTGGGTCTTTGTTGCCATTGTTTTGAAATATTGAGTCAGTTGTAGTTGTTTGTCTGGCATCAGATAAGCCTTCTGGGCTGTTGTATTCAAGCTGGCACCCAGGAATGTCACATTTTGTGAGGGTACTAGTTTTGATTTCTTTTCATTTACTGTGTACCCCAGGCAACTTAGAAGATGTTTTACAAAAGACAGATGTTGTAGGAGGATGTCCTTCCTTTCTGCTTGGATGAGGCAGTCATCCAGGTATGGGTATATTTGAATTCCTCTTTGTCTGCAGTATGCAATTACTGGTGCCAGACATTTTGTGAAGACACTGGGCGCAGTAGATAAGCCAAAGGGCAGTGCAGAGAATTGGTAATGGGTTGAACCTGCAATGAAACGGAGGTATCTTCTGCAACTTTGTCTGATAGGGACATGCAGGTATGCCTCCTTGAGGTCCAACATTACTAGCCATGCTTCCTTGCCCAACATGGGAAGAAGCTGCTGTAGTGTTAGCATCTTGAATTTGGGTACTTGCAAGAAGGTGTTTAGAATTGAAAGGTCCAGAATTGGTCTCCAGGCATTGTCCTTTCTGGGAACTAGAAAGAGTCTTGAGTAAAATCCTTGGCCTTGCTCTCGAGTAGGTACCAGTTGAATGGCTCTCATGTCCATGAGAGCTGTAATTTGTTTTTGTGCCTCTGCCCATTGATTTTGTGGCAGGTTTGGCATTCCTCTTTTCATTGGCAAGGTGTGAAAGTGGAATCTGTATCCTCGTAAAATTATGTCTAGGACCCATTTGCCCTGTGTGACAATGTGCCAGTTGTATGAAAAAAATGCGAGTTTTCTTCCCAAAGAGGCTGTCAAGAGAGTGTTGCTTGGCCAGATGAGGTGCAAGTCATTGAGTTTGCCTTCTGGTAGTTTGGGACCTGTCTTCTCCTCCCTTCTGTGTTGCAGTGCCCCATTGGCGAGGTTTGTACTGGGCTTGTGGTTGTTCTCTGCCTCTTGGATGTCTGTATTTACCCCTCTGTGGTCTGTCAGTAGCTGGAAAGGACCAATTTTTTGTTGGCCAATTTCTGCTGAAGCGAGGGGGCTGTACCTGTAGGAAATCTTTGACTGTCTGCATAGATTTTGCCTTATCCTCCATTTTCTTTAAGACTTTTGCTTTAACTCCAAAAAGAACATCCTACTGTAAGGGAGCATCTAGAAGCTTTGCTTTAACATGATCAGGCAGAGTTTGTTCCTTTAACCAAGCATGCCTACGTATAACAGACCCAGTGACAGCTGCTCTGCAGGAAGCCTCCAAAGAATCAAACCCACATTGTAAAGTATGTTTGCCCACCTGCTCAGTGGCGTGCAACAGATCCTGCATTTCTTTCAATTCAAACTGTTGAGGGAGTGTGCTCATTCTTTGTTTTAACTGAGAGATAAGAAATTGCTGATACTTTAGCATGTGAAATTGGCAATTTAGTGCCCTCATAGCTAGAGTGGCTGAGGTGTAAACCTTTTTCCCCCACCTGTCTAGTGCTCTGGAGTCCCTTTCAGAGGGTACAGGATTTTTTGCCATAGAAGCCTTAGCCCCTTTGGGACCCTGGGAGATAGTCTTTGGATCAGCAACAGGGCTTTTATAAAGAAATTTGTGGGAATCAGGGACTCTATAGTATCTGTCAGGTTTGGCCGGAGCAGGAGGTAGAGAGTCTGGGTTCAAACTAGATTCTAAGTAAACATCATCCACAATATCCAAAACTGGGGGGATGGCAAGAGGTCTGTGCTGGGGGAGTAAAAGAAACTCTCTGAGCCTTTTCTTTGAGTCAGAGTAGTCCTGACCTTCCCAGTGAAAATGTTCCCTCATAGTGTGTAAAGTTTCCCCAAAGGAGTAGTCTTCAGGAGGAGAAGCTGAGGGAATGGAATCCTCAGCATCAGAATCTTCATAAGGGGAGAAGGAGTAATCTTGGTCCTCAGAGGAGCCTGAGGAAATGGACACTTGTTCAGAGGATGCATAATCTTCCTGAAATGGACACTTGTTCAGAGGATGCATAATCTTCCTCTTGTCTAGGCCTTTTGTCAGGAGGGGGTTGGGAACCCCTGATTAAAGAGATCAAATCTTCAGCCATTTTGAGCATCTGTTTCTTAGGCATGGGGCCTTGAACAGGGGACTGAAGTGCAGTCTTTTTAGGTATAATAGGAGTCTTTGTCTTAGGATACGTTTTAATGGTGAGCGTCGTCGGTCTGAAGATGCCTTTAGAAACTGAAGGTGTTTCTGCAGCACCGACATCTCTTTCCGCAGTGTCGTCTGTACGGGCTGAACAAAATGGCTGCATCGGCCTGGTACTTTCCGCCAAAAGTTCCGAAGTGGTCTCTGGTTCCAGATCTGCAGTAGTCAGGGGCTGTGTCGGAGCCTCACTGAAGACCGGTGAACCGGAAACCGGACCAGCCGAGGCCTCGGAATCTGGCTTGGGTCTAGGCTGCCTGTCCTTATCCTTGCGTTTTTTGTGCACGCCGGTAGTCGGTTGCTCCGACGGCATAGTGTAGTTAAATTTTCTACTGAAGTAGTGTCGTGCGAAATCAAAGCGTCTTTTTATAGTACGCTTATTAAACCTAGCACAAAAACAACAACTAGTGACGTCGTGGTCTGGGCCTAGGCAAGGTATGCAATAAGAATGTAAATCCTTATGAGGTATTTGCTTCCCACAAGAAATACGATTGTTAACTTTTTCTGACATCGGTCTGAGGCAAGAAAAGTTTCCTCAATGGGGTACTTAGCTTTATTGAAGACTTCGGTCTGAAATTCGAGTTCGAAAATCTCAGGAGTTGGCCGACTGGCACTTGTGAACTGCTTCTGCTTCGGGCACTGCGCGGCAAGAAAGACTGAAGAAAATGGCGTTGGATGCATTATATATACCCCTGGCGCACTGACGTCAGGGAAGAAGCGACAGCAACCGACGCCGGACCAAGACTTTGGAATTCCGGCTGACTGCGGGACTGCCTGACGACAGGATAACCCAAGTGTGATGACTGCAGCAGGGTAACACGATGAACATTATCTTGTCTAGGATGCACAGATCCCAAGATATGAAAAGTTGTTTGTGAAACTTTAGAAAAAATATAATAATGTGATTGTGTGCATTGCATATATGATTAATAATGAATCAGCAGTCATTGCCAGGATGCTATGTGTTTAAAACATGGATGTCAAGAAATTTGCCTCATGACAGAATCTTGATATCAATGTTGACTCAATCACAGTGCTTTGTAATGCATGGAGTTTAGCTCCTTCCATCACTGCAAATATTTGAGAAAAAAGTGTAGAAGCTGTCACTGTTTTTTAGCTTATAAAATCATAACATATAGAGCAGCCACCCAAGAAGATCATCAGGAAGCCAGTAAGCACTTCATTCAGATTAAAAACAAATCCAAATGACGGATTTCCATTGATTAGACTTGGGCCCACGACTCTTCTGTTGTGGCCACTGAACAATGTTAAGCATGACACTAGTGCTTAACAGCACTGAGGTGGTGAACAACAATTGTTAAGCACTTTTCTGACCCTAGGAGTAAGATATAAATGCTTTAATGGATGCCATTTCATTGACTGGTCTCTGTTAAATGGTCTTTGATGAGATTGTTGCCAAATAAGGTTGCCGACACTATTTTCAAGAAGAAGCACAATGGTTAAGACAAAACCAGGGGCTGCTGTGATAAAGTAATAATCTCTGAAGGATACATCAGATTCATTTCATGGAGAACCTGGAGGAGGAAATCTGACATAATATTTTAGATCCAGAAACACAGAATTATTATGATGGTGTCACCAGTCATAATCAGTTTGTTTTGTGTTTTAGAAATGGACTTTTCAAACACTCGACAAAAAGAAGTTAAAGTTGAGAACTTGCTCAACATTCTTTTATATCTAGCAACTTTTAAAGCTGTAACATATATAATTCTGCCACACAAAGGGTTACTTGAAGTTAGGTGCACCTCTAATCAACTAACAACTTTAAAAGCTGTTAGACACTTTGCTGTGCCGCACCTTTTGTTTTCTGCTGTTTGTATGATTATATTTTACAGATTTCAAAGCTGTCAGTGGATTCTGATGCAGTGTTGTTGTCACTGCCATTGGTTTATCTAGTCTGATCATTCCCTGATTTTCTTAAAGTGAATTTCTCACGTTCTGAAGCATCTTTGTTTTACAATTTAATTTATGTGTGTACTCCTGATGTTCAAACTGCAAGTGATTTTCCCAAAAAAGAAAACTACAGTATGTGTTTGATTTTTTTTGTTAGTTTTAATTTTACTAACTTTATCAACTTTCCCTAAAAGCATTCCAACAAAATAATGTCAGTATTGGACAATGACTTACATGCAACTGCAAAGTATTTTGGATAAGCAAAATATTATATATTGGTATTTCTTCAAATGTCCTAGTAATCAACTTGCCTTTCTTGGATATAAGAAATGTCTGCCGATACATGTAGCATGGAAATATAGTAGTCTATATATTAATTTAGGATGTGAAGGATTATAAATTTGTTTTTTTTTCATGATTTATTAGTTTCAGCTCAAAGACAGTTTTCAGGTGACCATCCTTATCAACAAAATAAAATGCCAAACCAGCACACTTTCTGCAACAAAAACTGTAAAACTTCATATTGTATATGGTAAGGAGGTCATGTCAAACTCAAAAGGTTTGTTGCATACACTTGCATTACAAGATGATGAGTACACATTAAATTGAGAAATATAACTTGAAACTGCAATACAGACAAAGCTAAAGCCTTTTTTTTCATGTGGCAAGACTCCATACACCTCATGCAAGAGTCTTTGCTCCCTACAATCTCTTAATGTATATGTGTGTATCTCTCTCTCTCTGTGTATATATACACACATATATATATATATATATATATATATATATATATATATATATATATATATACTTCACAGTCATGCAATAGTGGAGGAGAAGACCAAACAAAACACTTCAGCATGCTGCCAGCTCACACAGTTAAAATGCATTTGCTTTTAATGAACCACAAGCAAAGGAAGCTGACAAAAGAACTACTTAATGTAACAGTCACGGGAGTGTAGGATAACAGCTGCTATCTGTGTGCCATCTTGAGTCTCACTAAAAGGACTAAGGTTCATACATAAAATCCTTACTATAACTAGCTTGTTATCACTAGATTTTTATGTTTGATGTTGTGATAATAAGGTTAGTCTTACTTCAGTTTCAGAGCATAAACATCATGTTTTATGAACTACACATACATTTACTTCTACAAAACTCTAATATTGACCATGGTGAATATCAGAAAAACTGTGTACCATGTGGTGTTGCACCCTATCTAGTTCCACTTATTCAAAGACCTCACTATCTGAAGGATGTTTTTTAGCTGAACATTTGATGTATCTAGGTGAGGTGTATCAACTGTGAAGTTGCAAGGACTCAGCTGCATATATATATATCTATATATATATAAAATATATATATATATATATATATATAAATATATATATATATATATATATATATATATATATATAAAAGGTGCTTACGTATTATCGCAACCAGATTTTCGCGGTTGCGATAATATGCTTGCTGGCTTGAAAACAGCTGTGGGAAACATCATAAGTTGTCACTCTTTGTGTTTACTGTTGAAAAACTAGCTGACATTGAGGAAGAGAAGCAATCGTGGAAATCTTTTTCCTGTTTTGCATGCATGACGGATGCACGCTTCAATTGGCAGACTGGTCTGTTGCTGAGAAAAGGAGTACTTTTACTGTGAAGAAACAATGCTGACAAGAAAAACACAGACCGCTTGGAAACACTTTCTGCTGAACTGTATTTATTAAACGGTAAACTATTTATGTATCACACATTTCTTTTTTACAGAAAACTTGAAAAATGTAAATCTTTATGGAACTGATGGTGGATGATGCTAACAGGTGTTTGAGAATGGAATGGTTGATGGCAATGTTTTGGATTGGGGTTCTGAAGAATATATATTACACAACCTTCAATGTGAACGAAAACACAGTAATTGACACAGCAACATTACTTTCTTCATTTTCACTGATTACCCTGCCAAAAATAACATGTAATATGAACCAAAACACATTAACTCACATTATCATAGCACTTGTGCTTCTATTTTAACATCGGGAAGCTCACCGTATTAAAAGAAAGATAAACCCGCTGCCTGCAAACCGCATACATAAACAGAAACATGATTTTCTATATTTGCAATGATATCCCTGCCTAAAACAAACTTCAGTGTGAATGAAAACACACTAATTGACATTATCACAGCATTAATATTTATATTTACACATCGGGAAGCAACCGGTATTACGGTGAAAATCTGGTTGCGATAATACGTAAGTACCATATATATATATATATATATATATATATATATATATATATATATATACAGTGGATATAAAAAGTTTACACAACCCTGTTAAAATGCCAGGTTTTTGTGATATAAAAAAAATGAGACCACAATAAATAATTTAAAAACTTTTCTCACCTTTAATGTGACCTATAACCTATACAATTCAATTGCAAAACAAACAAATCTGTTAGGGGGAAAAATATAAAAAAATAAAAAAACGTACAATAGTCTGGTTGTATAAGTGTGCACACCCTTCAACTAATATAATACTTTGTTTTGTGTGCGCACCCTTAAACTAATACTTTACAGAAATACCTTTTGATTTAATTACAGCATTCAGTCTTTTTGGGTACACAACTGCCATCAATTACACAGACTCTGATTAATCCCAAATAAAGTTCAGCTGTCCTTGTAGGATTTTCCTGACATTTACTCAGTTTCTTGCTATAGCAAAAGCCATGGTTTGCAGAGAGCTTGCAAAGTATCATTGGGATCTCATTGTTGAAAGGTATCAGTCAGGAGAAGGGTACAAAAAAATTCTACAGCATTGGATATACCATGGAACACAGTGAAGACAGTCATCAAAAAGTGGAGAAAATACGGGACAACAGTGATGTTGCAAAAAACTGGATGTCCCTCCAAAATTGATGAAGAGATAAGACAAAAACTGGTCAGCGAGGCTGCCAAGAGACCTACAGCAACACTGAAGGAGCTGCAGGAATTTTTGGCAAGTACTGGTCGTGTACTACATCTGACAACAATCTCCCATATTCTCCATATGTCTGGACTATGGGGTAGGGTTGCAAGACGGAAGCCTTTTTTACACAGAAAAACATCTAGGCCCAGCTAAAATTTGTAAAACAATACATCAAGTCTCCCAAAAGCATGTGGGAAAATGTGTTATGGTCTGATGAGACCAATGTCAAACTTTATGGCCACAATTCCAAAAAGTAAGTTTAGGCAAAAACAGCACTTCACATCACCAAAAGAACACCATCAACATGGTGAAGCATGGTGGTATCAGTATCATGCTTTGGGGTTGCTTTTCTTCAGCAGGAAATGGGGCTTTAGTCAAGGTGCAGGAAATTATGAACAGTTCTAAACACTGGTCATTTTTGGCCCAAAACCTTCAGGCTTCTGCAAGAAAGCTGAAGATGAAGAGGAAGTTCACCTTTCAACATGACAATGACCCCAAGCATACATCCAAATCAACAGAAGAATGGCTTCACCAGAAGAAATGTAAAGTTTTGGAATGGCCCAGCCAAAGCCCAGACCTAAATCCAATAAAAAATCTGTGGGATGACCTGAAGAGGGCCATGTACAAGAGATACCCTTGCAAGCTGACAGATTTGGAGTGCTTTTGCAAGGAAGAGTGGGCAAATATTGCCAAGTCAAGATGTGTCATGTTGATAGGCTGCTACCCAAGAAGACTCTATTGCTACTTCTGTTGTTTCCTCTCTGAAGCTCCTAATTTAACAGCTAAAACTGTTTATGTCAAAAGTTCTCCTATTAATGGGTTAGACAGGGCAGTGTTTCTTTTGTTTCAGACTCAGCGGTCAGAAGGATTTTGCATTCTGCACCATTGTCTTTTAGGTCTGTCATGTCTTTTAGAAATCACTCTACTACTATTGACTTTATTTATAAGAACAGGATTAAGTCCTTTATTAAAGTTTCACTGGAAATATCTGTTGTCTCTTCCCACTCTTGTACCAGAATACACAAAGAAGGTCCTTCCTTGGCCTTCTGCACTGACTTTTCATCCCAATTCTCTTCACATGCCTCTGTTTTGGTGCCAGTTCCAATGAAACTAGTTATAAACCTTCAGGTGTTAACATCAACTTCAACAGATTAGCACTGAGGGCTGTGGTCTCAACTTGGGTGTCCAATTTTTGGAACTGATGTTTTCAACATCAGCAGTAACACTAGTGTTAACAACCCTTATACTAGATCTGTTGGCAATAGCAGTTTCTGTGGCTCTAGTACTCAGGGTAAGCCATTTTTGGTCAGCTTACAACATTGTTGGGATCATTGCTGAGCTTAGCTAGTTCCTCCTTCAAACCCTTGTCTTTAAGACTCTTGATGTTGGGCTTGTTGTCAATGGGCCTATCATTCCTATTGTCAGGTGTCAAACCATCAAGGTACGGCTCAGCATCAAGTTTCTTGACTTCAACATTGACCTCACTGGGCTTCAGGCTCAGGCAGTCAGGGTCAGTGTCCTCAACTCTGAGTATGGCATTGATGTCAATCTTTGCATTAAAGGCACAGATAGTTCTGCATTTGCTTTTTTTGACACATGTACCTGTGTGGACTATAGTCTTAACTAGAGATATTTTTTCTGTCTTCTCCTTGGACCATCCATCCTTCTCATCAACAGGAGAGGGGGACAGAGAAGTTGTTTTGGGGTCAACCTGACCTTCTGGACTAGTTCAGGCATTATCCTTTTGTTCAGATCCCTCTTGTCTTGTTCATAGGCCTACATGGGAGAAACCTGAATTTATGGCATACATTCCAAGGAAGACCAATAAGAATCTCTTTCTATTTTTTTTTTTTTTGCATTCTTTTTGGTTGCCTGCTACTGACCAACAGCTGTCACCAGCTGTTCTCCTTGTTCAGTAGGTATACTGAAGCTCTGCCTTAGCATCCTTGGACTCTAAGTATCCTTAGCCAAGGTTAAAGAGGACAGAGGGGACACACGTGGATATAATATTTCTGCTGGAGAGTGTTTTGTTATGCCCTAGCCCACCCTCAGTTGATGAATATCTTGAAGTGGACATGCAATGAGGAAATGCTGGCATATTGTCCCATCTCCATGGTGACTCAGCCAATGTACCCCACCTATTTCCCCTTAGGACCATGCGTCCAAGTGTCCCCAGACTCCATCATGGAAAAAAAACTCCAAGGTATGCACAAGCACACATTCTCCCCCTGGAAGGGCATGCTCATCTTTCACCGCCAGCACCTCAGGCACCCAAGCCATTAATCAAACCGAGGTCACCTTGGCCATAGCCAGGACTTTATCACTCTATACCACTGTGCCGCCTCTCCGGCTTCCTAATAATTGGACTTCCAGATTCTCAATGCCTATTCTATAGATCAATTGCTGTCTGCACCTACAACAGGTCCTAACCTTGACCTCATTCTCACAAATATGGCATCATTACGCACCACACCTGTAGTTATCGTTTCACTGGTCAAATCTGATCATCACGACATATTATTTTCCATAAGATTCCAACCAAATATGCACTGAAATCCCACTATCTTCAGAGATTTCTGCAAAGCAAACTTCCTAGTACTAGCTACAGATCTAATGCAATTTAAAACCTTCCCACTACATCATGACTCAATTCTAAAAATGGCCATGCATATGACAGATTTTTACTACCACCTAAGCTCCTCCATGGAGGTCTCTGATGTCACAAACATAATGCTAAGTTCAGAAATAAACTTCTTTCATGAAACTCTTGCTTAACAAACTTTACAACAACAGAAACAAACTGTCTGAATGCTTGCTTTATGTATACATACTGAAAACAATAAAAAACTTGCCTTTATGGCTCTAAATAACCTAAATATACATGTATCTACTTTGTTATTGTGCTACATACAACTTTGTGTATATTTCAGTCCATGTATAATTTTCTCTTTGTGTCTTGAACTACAGTGCCTGGGTCATGGCTGAAAATGATATATCGACCAATCCACTTAACTGGTTACCAAATATAAATAAATTAACAAATACATGTATAGACACACAAATAGATATATACATACATAGGCATCTCAATAACAGTTTAGATCTGATGGCACCACCCACTCAAACCTAGGGGATATCATGGATATACCTGTGGCTTAATTTAGCACACATGTTTTACTCCAGCACCTTCCATGCTTCCTACCCACACTATCAAACCAGCTTGCCTTCATTATAGCCATAGAAAAAGTAAGTGACGCTTTCTCCATAACAAAGAACACTCACTCTATGGGTTCAAATAATATACCAGACTGTTTTCTTGTTATTATTACATGCTGCCTTGCTGTCTTCCATTGTAAACCTATTTAACCTTAGTCTATCTACTGGCTGTATTTTTGAAATGAGAACAAATGTAGTAATGCTTCAACACAAGGCTGGTCCAATCACTGAACTACAGCCTCATAAGTAAGGTATCAAAATGTATTATTATGGAATTTATAAACAAAGCTATCAGCAGTATACAATTCAATAATTCGAACCAAAATAGCATTGTGGAAGGCTGGTCCTGTCAATTTAACCTGGTTGATTTCTTTGAAAGAGTCACAGAGGTCCTGAATGAGGGCAAATTGTTATACACCACCTACCTGGACTTGGCAAAGGTCTTATATGCCACATTCTGGAACCATTGTCAAACTAATCCAACTACAAATGAATCCCTATGTAACTCATTGGCCATCAAAATGGTTAACAGACAGGCCATTCTATTAGGACAGGTGGGACATGTTCCTCAAAAGATTTGCTACTACTAGCAACCCTCAAGTGTCTATTCTGGAACCATTACTCTATACATTTCAATGACACCAAGGTTGATGTTGAGAGTATACGAGTGATCAAATTTGTGGATGATTGCAAACTTGAAACACTCAAAACTGTAGCCATTTCCTCCATGACAGATTAACCTGTACAATTTCATTGTGACTTGACCATGGAGTAAAGTTGAGTCTTAAAAATGTAGCTTTGTACTTTCTGGCAAACAAGATACTCCAGTAACTACCACATAAATACCTCCTCTTAAAATGGATACTGCTCTCATAAAGCAATGCATACTCATAGACAATAAACGCTCTTTTATCCACCACTTAATCAAAGAAATATCTTCTAGGTCCAACAAAGTTATAGTTCTCTCCTCTCCACCCTCATTAGATATAAAATTGAATGCAATACTCCCTTTGGCATGAATCTATAAAGGCAAATGGTCTGACTAGAAAAAAATACTGTTTCCTCCCTCATTAAAAGAAAAGAAATCACAGGTATGTGGTTTCCTAGTTACAAGGAACATCGAAAAGCTCTATCACTCTATTCAATGTCTTATTAACTTCTCTTTGGTGAAGGTGAATTCTGTCTGGATTACAAGTTGGGAAATGTCTCTGAGTTGCTTGACCATCTACATCTTCAGAAAACTGTAAGCCAACACCCACTTTATGGACCTGAATCTACAATGGAATATAAACAGAACCTGCTGCAGTGACACATACCTCTTCCAAACAGTTCACTACCACTGCATTAATCTCCTACTCCCCATCATGCAAAACAAATCCTTGTTCTCTTTAAATCTAGTTTAGATGATTTGATGGACAACTATAAATTCACAATGGGAGATCTCATAGTTCCTTAACAAGGGCAATAAGTAAACTACTGAGGCCAACATCCTAATAATCTTTGTGACTGATTGTCTAGCATTAAATATGAACCTATGACCCTATCAGCAAAAGTGCAACTGGAATGACTGGTTGGGTTCTCACCATATCTAAAGATGACCCTATGTTTGGGGAAGTCATAGACATAATAAAGTGGAGAACAGGATATCCTAAAGACCCCAAGTCCTCTTCAGAAAAGATCCTGCAATAAGCTTTTGGATACCCCACCTTCATTCTAGAGGGTTATCCCTGTGGACAAGAGACGTATATCTTATGAATAGACCCATCTGGAAGGAAATTGACATTTTAGTACCAGTTTCAAGGAAGCCAAAAAAGATCCTCCATTCTTCTAAGGACTGCACATGCTGGACTGAAACTCCCATGTCAGACTGAAATGTTTCAGAAGTTGCACTTAAAATAACTTAAAATAACCTCTGCTCTGCACAACACTGCTGCCCATCTTCCTGATAAGGTTATAGCACCAGTGTGACCAACAGGAACAAGGGGAGTAAAGATCTGTAAGGAACAAAGCTATGAAAACTTCCAAAATGGGTGCTAACCCAGTGTCAAAACAACTAGCAACACAAGGAATTATATGTTTTTTCTTCAATAGGACAGTAGTTTAATCTCTGAGGTATTGCCCTACAGTCCCATACTAGAGGTAGTCAAGGGTCATCTGTTCCTCCACTTGGATGTGTGGTTGGTTGTCATGCATGACAGGGGGAGTCAAGCAGTAGCATTCAGGGGTTACAGAATTCTCTTATCCATCTCTTTCCTGCCCCAATCTCTTCTTTTGCTAGATGTCTCACTCTCTTAAAATAGTGTGGCAAGAAAAGTGTCTTAACGCACACCAACAAAAGAACCATTCAGGAGATTTCACACAAAAAGAAAGGATGCAGTTACTACTCTAGAAACTTAACAATTCTAAAAATGACAAAGGAACTCGGGCTGATAGTCAGTCCTTTTTTTCTGGTTTGCAAGAAGAAAGATTAGGTATGCTCTTTGGATTTCTAAGATAGCTATTTATGCACAAAAATCACACAGGTGTGCAGAAGAAGCCAGTCATTTTCACTTTTCCTACCCTACCAATGGGTCTCACATAACCTTTAGGGTGTTTATCAAATGCATGTCATTGGTTGCAGGATGCAAAATACTGCGAGGGTAAAGGTGTTTCCATTCCTTGATGATAGGCTCCTAGCCATATCAACTAGATGACAAGCTAGATGAAGTTCAAGATGCCCTGCTGAGCCTTTTCCATTCCTTGGGAATAACAGAGAATACTGCAAAGTCCCGGTTGGAGTCCTCATGGACATTAACATTCATAACATGCATCTTAAAATTCATAGTATGCACCTTAGATGGTATATCTTGTAAAGCACATCTCCCATCAGACAAGATTCTTCCTCTGCATTCTACAGTGTTGCATTGTCTCAGGGCACTAAGCCTTATACCAGCTACACATTACATGGAAATTCAAGTACGATTCTGCAAGAAAGAATCAGTGGCAGCTGGTGACTTAAAATCAAAGGTGGGGCTGCAGGAGACAGTTGAATGGGTAGGGCCAACTGGAAGGGGTGTGGCTTACTAGAAAGGGGTGGAGCTATTCTAAAACCCGCAAAAACTGGGACTTTAATTAAATACGCTTCCCTGGGTACCAAACTGTCCTTATGAGAGTCCAATGAAGACAAAATAAATTGTAGAAGAAAAAAAATATTTCAATGCATCGGCTACATGACAGCTTACTTAATATCTAGATGGAAACAAAAAGTTTGTGAGGCATGAAAAAATAAATTACTTTATAAATAAATTAAAAAATACACCCAAAGCTGAAGTTTGCTGGAATAGACACAACTAGTCCACGTATTTGTAAAAATCCAATATTTTAATACAGTAAGGTGAGCGCTTTCACAATGATCAGCATTGCTTCATCAGACAACTTAAAATCAATCAACAGCCATTTAAATAGGCATGACAGAATTTAAAATAACCAATCAGATAAGAAAAGAACCTTCATTAACCTTCCTAGCTTCACATTTAAAGTCATCCCTACTTATGCATTTATATGCCTATATATATATATATATATATATATATATATATATATATATACATTATTACAAAAGTTCATACAGCATATAAACAATTCATTGCATTTCATTAAATAAGTCACCTATACATTTATATGTTCGTACATAAATCATACAGAAATGCTCCAGCAACTACTTCAATTTCCTAGACTTTAGTGCTGGTTTGAGGGGGATAGAGTCATTCAAACCTAACCCCCTATGTGCCCCTAGCCTCAGGATCCATTGGAGTTCTACACATTCTGTTCGATTTATAAGATCACCCATCCTGCTATTTACTGCCTGGACATGTAAACCTGAAACAAAAAAGTATGTTCCTCATTTGTCAATAGGGTGTGTTTAGGTAGGTCACTGTACTCCAGGCCATTTCTTGTACAGTATAAGTGGTCCCTGACTCGTTCTCTAAGACCACGGTTGGTCTTTCCAACATAAAAATGAAAACATATTTTGCAGTGTGCCACATATATCACATTAGATGTGTTGCAAGCTGCTCTAGCTTTAAGTTCCCACAGATACCCTGTCTCTGGGTGCTTAAAAAAATCTCGACTCATGCACGTACATACAGTATGCACAATTTCTACACTTATGTGTCCCATACATAACCTTCTCTTCCATCCTTCTTATTCTAGGATAGCATAACTGCTGTTTCAAATTTTGTTTATTTTTATAAATAAAGCGAGGTTTAGTACCCACAACATTAGTGGTTTCTTCGTCCACCAGGAGGATATGACAATTTTTTTGTATAATATTTTTAAATTTATCAACATCCTTGGCATAAGACAGGACCATAGGGGCCTGAGAAAAATCTCTATTACTATTCTCTTGGTGTTGCACTAATGCATTCTCTGAGTAGCAGGGTTTCACCTTCCCTCTTCTCTCTCTCTCTATGTACTTTTGAAAAAGCTATATCAATGTCTTGGGTTTGATACCCTCTATTTAGGAGTCCTACTTTTAAATTCCTCAGCTCATTTTGATACATATCATCCTGACAGCAAAGGTGAGATACCCTCATTGCTTGTCCTATAATAATATTAGAGAAAATATGTTCTGTGTGCATACTGTCATGATGCAAAAATGCTGGACAGTAACATTGTTTCCTGTGTAACCTGGTGCACCATCCCTTATCAATTTTAAAGATACAAAGAAAAGCAGAAACACGGCTGGATGACCTTCACTTCACTTCAATCCAAGGTACACAGTATCAGTAAGCACTTTCGTCTCCCACTAACAATTACAGTAAGAGACTTCTTCAGACTGAAATACTTATCATATCAAACACTTTAAATACACCTTTCAAGGTACATGATATATCACATGATTCCTACTAAATATATTCACTTAAAAAGACTGATTCATGGTTAACCTCAAAAAGTCACTTGTGCTGTTAAGACTGCGATGGAATAATTTCAAGTTTTCTTCATCCCCCTTCCAACCTATAAAAAGATCATCCACAAACTCTCTATAGAAGATGATACAGGGGTCATCCAACAGATGTTGCTGCTTCCGGTCCACCATCACCAGATTAGCATATGCATTGGCAAAACTAGTGCCCATGGTAACACCTGATACCAGTAACACACTTCATTACACATGAACAAATTATGTTCCAGGACTATTTCCAACAAAATACATAGAAAATCTATTTGTTGCTCTTATAATTTACCATGTCTCAGTAGTACTGATCTCACCATACGTACAGCTCGTTCATTCGGTATGCTTGTGAACAGAGAAACTACATCTAATGTAACTATCAAATCCATACCTGTCAACTCAGCTGTTTCTACCTCTCTGTAAGGGTCACCCAAGAAGTGTTCAGTGTCTCTAAGGACCTGAGGAAAGTCTTTGATATATATTTCAATTCACCATCCAAAAAATGGGGACGGGTTCTGTTAACCAACCTGCCCCTGCTACTATTGGTCTAAACTTAGGGCACCTGTGATCCTTGTGCATTTTTGGGAGGCTATGCATCAGAGGAATCAATGTTTTCTCTACAATAAAATATTGAAACAATTCTTTAGTCAACATCCCCATACACATACATTCATGGAGGGCATTAAACATGTATCTACTCATATCATTTACTAAACCCGTCTGTACAACTTTATATGCTTTCAAATCTGTTAACATCTCAGTCATTTTTTCATAATAGAATTTTGAGTTAAGTGCTACAACAGGTCCCCCTTTATCTGAGAGATGTATAACTATAGCATCATTTTTCTGCAACTTATACAATGCCTGCCTCGCTGCTATTGACAAGTTGTTGCCCCTCCTATGTGTAACATACTTATAGTCATTCACATAAATTGCATTCTCACATGCATTTAAAAAAGTCTCCACATTAAAGGGCAAACAAGGTACATATGTACTATTTCTTTTCTATTGCAGCATATTCACATTTTCAGTACATTTAAACTGTAACTTCAAGGCTACATCCCGAGTAAACAAATGTAAACATTGCAAAAAATCACTAATATCCATGTTTCTGGAAGGTATGAAACTCAAACCTTTGTTAAGCAAGGAAGTCTCTGCTAAAGTCAGTTCATAGTCTGACAGGTTCCAAACTAGGTTTCCTGTCCGTAACCCTACATTTTCTTCAGTGTATGTGTTTGCAGCTGTCCCGGTGCCTCTTTCTGTTTCTGTCCTCCCTTCTGTATCTCCTGTTCCATTGACCTCCTTCTCCCTCTGCGGAAGGGCAATGGAAATACTGGAAAAACCTGCTGTTTAGGATCCATGCTGATCTTATGCCTCACAACTGTTGCTGACATTGTTGTGAGCTGTAAACCATCAGTTCCCAATGAATTAAGCGGAACCTTCATTGGTGTAAAAAAAACAGAAGCAACTGCCTCTGATGAGAAGACACTCCTCCAGGCTGCCAATTGTTCAATATCTCTTCCTCATTCTGTTCATTGGTCATCTGTTCCAGTTGTTGACACTCCTTTCTCAATCTCTTTTGCTGTTCAAACAAAGGGGACACTCCCTCTCTCCTGTTGACTGGTCAGTCACAATTCCTCAATGGCTTGATTGGTTGCTCTGCTGAATTGCGACTGTTGACTGGTGGGGTGATGTTCTCCCTGTGCTGCAGCCTTCGGCCAAGTGAATACATGTTGATTTGAAAAGTCAGTCACATCTCTACACAATTTCTTCTTTTTCTGCTCTAACAGACTTATTTCATAATGAAGACTGTATAGGTGACTTATTTAATGAAATGTAATTAATTGTTTATATGCTGTATGCGTTTTTGTAATAATGTATATATAAACATATAAATGCATAGGTAGGCATGACTTTAAGTGTGACGCTAGGAAGGTTAATGAAGATTCTTTTCTTATCTGATTGGTTATTTTAAATTCTGTCAGACATTTAAATGGCAGTCGATTGATTTTAAGTTGTCTGATGAAGCAATTTTGATCATTGCAAAAGCGCTCACCTAACTGTATTAAAATATTGGATTTTTACATGTATGTGGACTAGTTGTCTCTATTCCAGCTACCTTCAGCTTTGGGTGTAATTTTTCTTGAATTTGTGTCTACCTCGCTTTTGGGTTTGTTTGGAAAGGAATCTCAATGTGTGTACTTTTAAATACATTACTGGAATGCCAGTCAAAATCAAGTATAAAAAAACAAGCAGCACTCAACTCAAACCACTTCTTGCACTGCAGTTCTAATTATAATTTATATTCAGCTTTATAAAAGTACCAAGTAACATGCTGAAATTAGCAATTTCTGTGATACCCCCACTTGTAGAAAAGTTTCTTATCCAAAAAAGACCTGCTGCCTGACAACAACTATCTACTTGTTTCATGGCGAAACATGATCAAATTAAAAAATGAACAGCAAACAAGAAACAAGCTCAAGATAAATTGCTTAAAGGATTACTGCACAGGTTATGGACCACACATGATAGATTGGCATTCTGTTTAGTTTACGCGTAAAGCCTGCAAAGATGACTGTAAGTCTACAACAAATGTAATGAGCTTCAGAAAATACTGTAATCCTGACCTTTATTACAAATACTGTCATATGCATTTTAATACCTAAGGCTTATACTCTATCTAGTTATGTAAATATTATCTGTGTGGCAACAACAAAAAAAGCATTCAATGTTGGTAATTCTTTAACAGTATGCTTATTAAAGCTTACTTGCATCTTACAGTCTCAGACAAGCTTACCTGATGGTCATTAAAGCATTGCTACTAAAACAGAGAGCAACAGGCACTGCAACACCATGCATTTACTGAATAAGAAGCATAAATCTACAGTATAAAAATGTGACAGAAAACCAGAACATTCTGCAAAATCAGGGACAGATGAAAAGCCATTGTAGCACCTGTGTCTACCTTGGATGGGGGGATACTCTGCACACTTACACTGCATAACTGCTCCTTGCCTTGCTTGGACACATCCAGAGTCACTATGTGGGGGTGCAACAAGTATGTCACAATTTGAAATGTCTCTGGCTGACAGTGATGGCCCTGACACATTTGTCATACCTCTTAGCCTCAGAGCATGAAATCTGGACAAAGCCATAAACAGAAGTAGGACAAAGGCCCAAAAATAAGGGCAATTTTTAAATATTGCTCTTATAAACTTAGAAAGATCTGACCAGTTCGACCCTCAGTTAGAGCGTCTTCTGCGTGGAGACATGCATGAATGGGCGTACCTTCGTTGAAGGTTGTGTGTTAGGGCTGGCAACTCAGCACGTAAAAATCAACTGCCAATCATTAGCGGACCGGAGTTCCATTGTGGCGACCCCTAACCGGGAAAAGCCAAAAGACACAACAACAACATAAACTTAGAAGGATAATAGAATGGTAGGTCTTGCATTAGTATGAATTTTCTGAAGGGTATGAAATCTGAAACTCAAATGTCCGTCACTGTTTTTTAACTTCAGTCTTTAATGATTTGCACTAATTTGCTAGAAAACCACAATTTTATGAAAAACAGACCAAAATGTGATGCAAAAATATAATATAACCACTCAATACAGCTGGGAGCCTGTCCAAGAAGGGACACTTTTTTTAATATTAGTACTGTTAACTTGAGCAGCTGACAAAATAAGAGAATCTACATGCATTTCTGAAATTAAAAGTAATCTATAGCTCTGATCATTACAATTATTTATTAATTGTAAACCCTCCATGTTTTCTTCCAAATTTGCTGTTTTGTGGAGGGATTATTAGGGGGGAGCAAAATTTTGAGCCAAAATTGGGGACAGTTGAGAGATTTGGATATACCTAATTCGATAAAGCGATGTATTTGTGCGTACTTCTCAACCTCTTAACACAGGGAATCTGGACAAGGCCAAATATATTGGGGGAACATACAAACAGTACTAAGAATTGCTCTTGTATAAACTTAGACAGTTGACAGAGCAACAGGTCTTGCTTTAACATGTATTTTTTTCCTGAAGAGTATGAAGTCTGGTACTCAATTTCTGTCATTCTTTAGTGACTTCATTCCTAAATGATTTGCCAGAAAACCACAAATGTTTTGAGGAACAAACCAAAAATAAGAAGCAAAAATCTATTCATTCTGCAAAAATCTGGATGGTTAAGCAGTACAGTTCAGCCAGGGCTGTCTGAGTTGGTTGCCCTTCCCCCCTCACAAAATCATAGTCGAATGGGGCCTCCCCCCTGCAGCTATTCCAGTGCCCCATTACTTGGCTATTTTGCCCCATTTACCATAAAGACTGGAATGTGCATACTGCTTTACTTCTATGATAATTTGTATTTCATTTAAACATTTTATTTTACATTTTAAAACACAAACACTAATAGACATCTGCTAAACAAAGCAATGCAGTCTCATAATGAAAATAGACAGCATTAAAACTTCTCTGCCTTTGAAACTCATATTCATTGAAACAGCATTGAAAACCACATTCAAAGAAAATACATCTGGCCAGTGGCAGATAAAGATTAACTTTGTGCTGTTTTCAAATCATAGGCATCTTGCACAGGAAACATACATGTGTTCTTTGATACACCTTCCTGATTGTGTTAAATTATATTCCTTGTATAATACAGCACAGTTGTTAGACGGCATTTTAAATTTATTGTTTTGAACATTTTTCCAGTAAACAATGAAACAAAATGCATGCACCAATAATGACAAAACTGCCCAGTTTGGAACATTTCCATCATAAAAGTCTACTCAAACTTCTACAATCCACCAGTGTCAGTAAATATGCACAATCTCTGCAGAAGTAAAAGTCATCTAAATAATTTCACATTAAAGAGACCTGTAACTAATGAAGAGGTTGCTACTAGCAAAAAAACTTATATTTCATTGTTTCATCTACAAATAAAGTGTCTGTTGTCCTTGAGGAATAAATTGCCTATGTTACATTAAAAAATGATAAGCTAGTAATATTGCAATAGGGAATGGATGGCAAACTGAAAAAAAGTTCATCATTACTAGATATCTACACCAAAGAGGACATTCTCAGGACTGCACCATCCACCCCCTTTAAAAGTACAACACAGTACAGTATCAAAATGCATCTATATACTGTGGGAGTAGAACCCATGGCCTTCTGCATCAAAAGCAAGTAACTCCAAAACGTAAGCAGCAACTGTAGAACGGAAAAAGGACTGGCAGGATGAAGAAAAAATGCTGCTCGTGCAAGTGTAACACTTTATTCCAAAATCCACAAACAACAATCAGGTTTAGCGCTTTCAACTGAACAATATCAGTCTTCTTCAGAACAATATGTATGTCAGCACCAAAAATATTTATAGTATCAGTTGATTTGTAATTTGAAAAACGCGCCAAAAACATTTAAAGCCACATAACCAATTGAATGCATATATTTAAAAAGCTCTGTATTGTGTGAGATTACGTATTCTCTTATATAAATGTTCTTATGTAAAATATTTAAAACCATGTACAGGTACAATAATGAACCTATATACTGAGGTATCTACAATAAATATCTGTAAAAATACAATATAAAATTCAATAAATAAATATAAATATAAATATAAATATATTATTCATTAATATAAATAAATAATCCATATATGGCCACCCAAGTGGAAAACACATGATGGATATATACAAAATGCTTATGGTATACAGTATACTGCATATAGAAGGATAGCAATTGCAAGGATGTGACTATAAATATATCATGAATATCTCATAAATATGAATGTAAATCTAAATTAACCTGACATAAGAAATGGTTTAATACTAATAAAATCATTAAGACCTGGATGCCAGGTGGCATCTGTTCTAATTTGCCACACACTTTCTTTTAAAGCTAACTGCACTTTCCAGTTACCTGCGTATGTGTTGTAATTTATCTGATCTATAATGCTAAATAAGAAACTATGCTGAACTCCTTTATCTAAAATGTGTCTATATAGGGCGTTGGTTTTATCTTCCTTACTTTTTTATAATAATGCTCGTAAATCCGTTTTTTAAAAGCCCTTTCTGTTTTCCCTATATAGAATGCGGTACATGCAGTGCAGTTAGCTATGTATACAACCTGTTTACTATTGCAGTTACCACCTAAGCACTTAATATTTGTATGATTAATATCATGTAAAGTAATTATATCTATTTCGTTAATATATTGGCATTGTCGAATAGATCCACACTTACTACTACCTTTGTTATTTTTCACTGAACTTCCACATTGTCCATCCGTATATTCTAACATTCTCTTTAAATTAGGTGCCACCTTATAAACAATAGGGGGTTGGTCACCTAATAATAGTCCTAAATTATTAGAATTAATAACATCCCAATGTCTGTGTAATATTTCTTTAATACAATCTACATAAGGCGTATAAGTCAATACACATACTCGATTAAAAGTGTTTTCTATTTTATTGGATGGAGTACTATTAAAATCACCTAAAACCTAACAAAGGCCTATATTTATGTCCCCACTGTGAGGAAACATAAAAAGTGATATCATCTAGCATATTCATTGGATAGCCTCTATTCCTAAACATGTTGTATAAAATCTTGATGTCTTCTTTCATAACCTCCTTACTAGAAGACATTTTGGCTATCCTGATGCATTGCCCTTTGACTATATTTTTAAACGTGTATGGGGGATGGTTACTACTGTAATGAATATAGTCATTTGAAAATGTCGGTTTCCTATATGTTCTGGATGCAAAACCTGTATCTGTATGGCTAATGAGAGTATCCAAGTATGCAATTTCTTTTTTATTAAAATTATAAGTGAATCTTAAAAAATCTGTAGTACCGTTGAGGAATGTAATAAATTTGTCAATCAAGGTCTCTGGTCCCTTCCACAAAACAAACAAATCATCAAGATACCTTGCATAAAATACAATGTTAGCATAATATTTACTTTTAAATAAATGTCCGAATTCCCATTCTAACATGACCATATTTGCAAAAATTGGGGCGCAAGATGCCCCCATTGCTACACCTACTTTTTGTCTAAAAGATTCCCCTTGGAATGTAATATAATTATGATCCAAAACTAAAGACATGAGTTTAGTTAATACACAGATTTTGTCCCAACTGAACCCTGAAGATTTTTTAAGGCTATTAGTAAAAAATTCTAGCCCTATCTCTTTGGGTATGCACGTATATAAATCCACCACATCAATAGTGATGAATATATAATCCTTATTCCATTTGTCTTCAGTAAGATTGCTCAAAAAATTCCAAGAGTCTTTCATAATGTGTGGTACTGCTTTGTAGATGTGTTTGGTCCATCAGAACACCAATATTGAATGTTTTTGATTTGGATCCAGACACTATAGGTCTATAAGGTGGATCCTCAATCGATTTATGTATTTTTGGTATGCCTACTATCTTTGCTAATATAGGATAATCAGTTTTTAAAAACATACTAATTCTGTTGTCAATCAAATATTCTTCTAATATGAGGTCAATTCTTTTGTATCCTATATTAATTTCATTCAGTGAAATGACCTCATAATTCCCAGAATCATATAAAAAATTATGAATTTTAACATTATAATCTAAAGTATAACTAACGACAATTCCACCGCCTTTGTCAGGCTTCATAATACGGATATCTTTATTATGTATCATACTTTTTAAACAATTCCATTCTTTTAACGAT
Source organism: Protopterus annectens (assembly GCF_019279795.1). NCBI lineage: Eukaryota > Metazoa > Chordata > Ceratodontiformes > Protopteridae > Protopterus > Protopterus annectens. Next base: position 687,169,923 of record NC_056735.1, read on the forward strand.
AAATTATCATATAACATTGGTTCCTTTCCTCTCTTATTCTTAATATTATAATTTAACCAATACACATCTTTGTTAACCATTTTTTCATAATTTAATATTTCCTGGTTATTCACTGGTACATATGTACTTTTTCTTTTGAGTTCCGTACCTTTATAGTGATGTGTATCGTCTGAAGTAGATCCGAATTGTATCGCAAGATTCAATCTCCTGCAGTACAATTTGATTTCTTTAATGGTGTCAACTAGATTAATACCTCTAGTAGGTATAAACTTCATCCCTTTACTCATTAATTTAATAAATTCCTGTTCTATAATCAAGTCAGTATAATTGTATACATTGAAACCATTGTATGAAGTCAAAATATGTTTATGTGTAACATCCGAATCATTTATGATTGCATTACTAGCTGGTATAAAATAATCTTCTTGTGTGTCAATAATAACCAGAGAAGTGTCTGAAGTAACACCAACATTATCAAAATTCATAATATTATTACCACTGTCCTGGGAATACTGGTTGTGTACTGGTATTGATGGAAGGATACCCATATCTACTGTATTAATTCCATCTGTTGTATGGATTGTTTTGCTTTGGAGCTGGAAAGAACCTCCCCCCTCGAAAAATTTTCTTCTCCAATAGTATTCCTAGGTCTCTCTTTATAACTATCTTTTCTATCTCTGATACCCTGTGTTCTATCCGAAGGCCATATATATGCTCGGTTGTTCTCATAGGTCTCCACATCTCTTAACAATTTTTTGTTTTTCCTCTCAAAAATATTGTTAGCCTTGTCCTGTGCAATACTGAATTGTTTATTGTATAAATCCTTCCATTTAACAAAATCATAATGTTGAATGATAGCGTTATTCATACTTTCTAACTCATTGGCCAATAATATCATTTTTTCATCATTAAATTTGATCAAAGTTCTAATATATAAAAATCCAAAATTATCAAATAATTCGTTGAATTCCTTCTTCATTTAATTGGAATAATTGATACCTAAAGGTAATTTAAAAAATCTAATTCCTTTTGGAACCACTTTTGTGTTAAGGCATTTTGATAGATAAGCAACATCTATCTTAGTATTTTTATATAATAGAAGTTTTTTACCAAAACTATATATCATGTCCCTTAATGAATTTTGTTTAAAATGAGTAACATTAAAATTATTACCCTGTTCCTTATTAAAAACATGTTCAAATTCGTAATCATCACACAAAAATTGATCCATTAAACATACAGAAACATCACCATTAATACTGTTGTTAAAATTAATATCTTTAAGTCCATTTCTTTTATGAGCCTGTTTTCTGTTCAGAGAGCTAGACAAATGTGGAACAGTACCTTTATTTCCAATAAAGTCTTTCCGTTTAACATTGCCATATTGTTTGATAACTTGTCGTTCTTTAGGTCTAGCTCTCAACTTACGATTTTCATATTCTTTTTTGTTGCGTTGGAAGCTGAAATCGAACGTGAAGTCATTACTCGGAGAGAGGTAATACTGTCCATTTCTCAGTATATGTTCATCCTGACTCAAAGGCGAGCGTGCATTTGCATTAATAAGCTCACCCTGTGAATTAGACAAATCAATACAAGCATTTTCGTTAGACACTAAGTTATCCTGCAATACTGCAGGAAAAACACGTTCTGGCGTGTCAACAAGAACGTTATCTACCACCGGAGTTCTATCGAGACCACAGTCATATTTGGATCGCAACCTAGAATCCGTCTCGTCATGCAAATGTAACTTGTCAGACTTCTGAAACGTAGTTGCATAGTTATTGTTAACAGGAGGTTTATCTGTTTTTTTGTACTCAGAAAATATTTCGGTAACCATACTCAATAACCTCCGTACCTCCTCCTGTAGTGCTGACACGTCAGCTCTGACGTTACTCATCTCGACACCCGACAATGAAGCTAGCATTCCTTCCACGCTACCCGCCATGACCTAACAATCCACAAAAAACTCCAAAATGTAAGCAGCAACTGTAGAACGGAAAAAGGACTGGCAGGATGAAGAAAAAACGCTGCTCGTGCGAGTGTAACACTTTATTCCAAAATCCACAAACAACAATCAGGTTTAGCGCTTTCAACTGAACAATATCAGTCTTCTTCAGAACAATATGTATGTCAGCACCAAAAATATTTATAGTATCAGTTGATTTGTAATTTGAAAAACGCGCCAAAAACATTTAAAGCCACATAACCAATTGAATGTATATATTTAAAAAGCTCTGTATTGTGTGAGATTACGTATTCTCTTATATAAATGTTCTTATGTGAAATATTTAAAACCATGTACAGGTACAATAATGAACCTATATACTGAGGTATCTACAATAAAAGCAAGTACTCTACCTGTTGTGCTATTAACAATGCGAGCAGACTCCGCATAAGCAGCACTAAACTTCTCTTCAAGCTCTCAGCTCCTTGTAAAATCCACTCGACACTCAACTACTTCTCTCAACTTTGAAGCACAAGAAATCTGGAAAAAGCCAACATTTATGGGGGGGGGGGGGCAAAATCCCAAAAGCTAGGGACAAATTTTAAACATTGCTTGTATAATCTTGGAAAGTTGCTAGAATAAAATGCTGTGTTACCACCATGCATTTCACTGTCAAGTATTGAACCCAGGACTCTGTGCACTACACTCAGTGCAGCATACCCCTATGCCAAACAAGCTGTTTCTTAAAAGACAGGCAGAGTGAAACTTAAATGGCTATCATTTAGTGAATTTAGTTCTCACCATAGCTCTCAACCTCTTAGCACAAAACACCTAGGCCGGTAATCCTCTTTGTGAGGCATTTCTGCAGACTAACCAGTTGTTGTAGATTTCTTGTGAGGTACATACCAAAAGGGGCATTGTACTCTATAATGCATCTTATGAGTGACGAGTAGAGGGGAACAATGACCTCTTTTTTCCTGGATGAGAAACCTTTTGTGATGAGATGTCCCATGTTAAAAGATTTCCTGACTACTGTGGTGATGTGATTATCAAAGGAGAGACTGCTGTCCACCTGTGTCCCATAGTCTCTTATCACACTTTCAGTGTTAAGTAGACTACCACCTATGTGGTAGCTCATGGGTACACAGTTTTTACCAAAGGGGATGACAATACACTTGAGCTTGAGGCCATGGCTTTGACACCAGGCATTTCTCTCAGTGAAGCCCTTTTGTAGGATGTCCACATCATTAGGAGTTTCAATTATGGCTCCTAGTTTGCAGTCATCTGTGAACTTCATTAACCAAAGACCTTCTGTGTTCGCCTGTTCTTCAGAAAAGTAGATACCAAACAGGAGAGGACCCAGGACTAAACCCTGTGGTACTCCACTTGTCACTGGTCTGAAGTCATATTTGGAGCCTGCTACTTTAACAATGTGGGTTCTGTCAGTGAGCCAGTTGGCAACCCATCTTGTGACATAGGGATTTATACCTAGTTTAGTGAGTTTATCTATAATTCCAGAGTGTGGGATAGTGGCAAAGGCCTTGGTATATCTATTTAGGCTGTGTAAACCACCTTACCCTCGTCTACGGCTTTGGTGACTACTTCAAAGAAGCCAATCAGTTTTAGGAGACATGATCTGCCTTTTACAAACCCAAACTGGGTGGGGTCCAGAGTTTGGAGATTACCAAAGTATTTGTTTATAAGTTCCATGATGATACATTCCATGGCCTTGCAGACAAGGCTTGTTAGGCTAATGAGGCAGTAGTTCCTGGGTCCGTGGTGGCTCCCCCTTTGTGGAGTGGGATAGTCATCACTGTGCGCCATTCAGTGGGCACCAAGCCTGAGGTGAGGATATGGCTGAACATGGTGCTTAGGTGGGGTGCCAGTTCATTCTGTAGTTCATGTAGAATGCAGTCGGGAATGTTGTCAGGTCCCATGGATGCTATATTCTTGGCTTTGGAGAGTGTGGTTTTTACCTGTGCAGCCATGATTACAGGAACTCTGTATTCTTCTGGTACAGAGATGGGCCCTTTAGGGGGTGGGGAGGGTAAAGTTAGCACTGAATCTATCTGTCAGGATGTTGGCAATATTAGCTGGTTCTGTATATTTAGTGCCATTGTCCTGTAACTCAGATCTGAGTGTTGCCATTGAGATTCTTGACATAGCTATAGAATGCTTTGTGGTTGTCTTTAGAATCAGTGGCAATTTTGTTTTCATAACTAGCTTTGGAGGATTTTATGAGGGATCTCAGCTTCTTACTGAGGCTGACCAGAGAGTTCTTCCAGTCATGGGATTTTACTCTTTTTGCAACAGTTTCTTTCTTCTGTTGTAGAGTTTGTTTATGGCAGGGGACCACCAGATTGGCTTCCTTTTTTGGAGGATAGCATCTTGGTTCTGTTAGGGATAGTACGATCCATGCATTCGTGTAAGCACTTATAAAGTGAATTTGTGTAGGATTCACCAGTCATACCTCTATTGTCCATCTGCATGGGTGTCATGAAGTTTTCCACTTCTGTCTTAAGAAGTGTGAAGTTGGCTTTGGAGAAATTTTTTACAGTGGTTTCCCTAATGGGGTGGGGTGGGATGTGGATATCTAGACTGATTAGCTTGTGGTTGGATCTGACCAATGAGGAATTGACCTCTGGTGTGGAACACCAGCCACCCATGTTGGTAATGACCAGGTCTAGGATATTGCTGCCCCTGGTGGGGATGTGGATAAGTTGATCCAAGGCATTGGACTTTAGGAATTCCAGAAAACATTGAGCAAAAGAGTTGGTACAGGAGTAGTTTTCCCAGTTAATGGTGGGGTAGTTGAAATCACCCATTATTAGGGTGTTGGGTTTTCCAGTGTATCAAGAAATGAGGAGTGGGAATTCTGGGGCATGGGGGGGAATCTGTAGCAAGTTCAATTTGGATTGCGGTCTTGCCCAGAGTTAGTTGCACTTGGATAATCTCGGATGCATTATGCTGAGCAACTAGCCTGGAGGTGTGGATAACCTTAATGAATATGGACACGCCTCCACCTTTAGTGTTTTGGTCCAGGTTAGGTGGCCGAAAGGTGTGGTATGAATTATAGCCTGGTAATGCAGGGGTACTCTCTGGAGCCTTGAACCAGGTCTTTGCCACTGCACAGATGTTGATGTTCTCCATTTTAAGGAGTGCCTCGAGTGAATGCATTTTAGACTTCTGGCATTGCGTAGCATTACCCTCAGATTTTGCTTGCTTGTACCTGTTACAGTGATCAATTTGTCATTTGAACCTTGCCTAAAAAAGGCACTATAGGGGTGGCAAGAGCCTTAGCCAGTATCTGGAATCCCAAGGGCAACAGGTGCAGGCCATCTCTGGCAAAGCATCGTGGTCTGTCGATCATGTCATCCCAGGCAAACAGATGCTGGATCCCCTTAGAATGACACCAGAAGCGTAGCCAATTGTTGAAGTCAATCATTTTGTCCTTGTACTGTGGTATAATTCTGGGTGATGGCAGGATGATATTCAGGGCTAGGGTCATGCCTGCCTAGGCTACAAAATCAGAGAGCTCCTCCATGTCTCTTTTCATGAATAAAAAGGTTTTGTGTTACCATGTACTTTCTGAAGAATATGAAGTCTGAAATTCAAATGCCTGTCATTATTTAGTGAATTCAAAATCCAGAAAAAACACGAATTTCACAAGAACAAAAATATGAGGCACAAATTTCACAACTGGTGGTGGGTAGGGAATTCAAGCTCGTGCTACTGCTTCCAAGGTACAGGGTTTGAGTTTAGCCACTAGGTATATTTAACTGGGGCATTTTACATAGAGCAAAGTCCTTCCCCTTTGCAGTCTGGATTCTGTGCGTATGCGCCGGACTGGTTCACCAGCAGTCCGGATATTGGGAAACGCTATGGGCGATGTTCTGGGGCTCGTGTTTGCTTTTCTTTTCTTTCTTTTTTGCAGCTGGGGGGGGGTTGCAGTCCAAGAGCAAGAGCCACCCCTGGGAGAATTCCAATGAATACTCAAAATGCAGTTGTTTAGTTAACATATCCTGTCACTTAGATAAAATTTTAACACATGCAAAATTAATTTGCTGTGATGACTCCATAATATAAATATTATTCTGAGCTCTCCACTTCAACTTCACACCCCTGTAGATGACACCTTTGATGCCTCTGCCTTAGGATGTGAGGGCATTGTCTAGGGTAGACTCTTTACAATCAATGGACACAGACGGAGGTCAGTTATTTTTTTGATTTCCATCAGTTTTCTAGAGATGAGAATGGTCCTTCTTACTCTGCAAGCATTCAAGGACTTTTCATCCTAAGGTGAAAGTGCCATCTGCATGAAAAAGATGTCTATAGTTTGGTACTATACACGTTTGTGGGGAGGGGGGTAACGTCTACTCCCTCTGTTAAAAAGTAACAAGGGTATGGGGATGGGGTATGTCAATGTCACAAAAAGAAATACTGCAGCCCAGCTATCTGGAATTTTGTAAATAATTCTATATCATTTGTGAATATTGATATGACTCATACAGAAGTGTGTGTAAAGATGTAAAGTAACCACACCATGCCCTGCTGGCTTAGAATAGAAATGCATATAAATGATTGCAATTGTGTAAATGTATATGTTTTAACAGTAGAAACTAGAACATAGAGGGTTAACTTGCAAAACTTCAAGAAATAAGTTGAAATTAAATTGTTTTACAATTGTGCTATAAAAGTTATCTCTCAGTTTCAGTTCAGTAGCAGACACAATGTCTAGAGCAACAAGTTTTTGTATAGTCATGGAAGAGAAGCAATTACTAAGTTTGAGATGCAGATGTGTTTTATTGTTTTATGACTTCCAGGGTCTTCAATCATCTGAGAGATATGTATTTTTCACACAGAGAAGTTAAATTCCATTGCTTTCTGACAAAGGGGGTTTAACTTGGGAACTAAAAGTCAGGTGACAAAAAGTGATGTCATCCAAGCTAACCCAGCAGTAATATTTAATGTTAATTTAAAAAACTCTCAGAGAGAGACTGGGCATTTTGTATTTTGTCTTTGACCTAATAAGAACATCCAGTCATCAGCACATCTGCACTTGCCTTGTTGTAAGTAAAAGTTTACGGCACAGTAACTCTTTTAGATTCAGATAGGAATATAGTAAAGTGTAGCTTACTTGTTTTTTTTTTGTATTTATTTGAGTCTGTCCTGCAATGTTGTTTTAAATATTTCCTGTGAATTTTGAACTCTGATGTAACTGATTACTATTTGACACAATACCCCACTCGGGCATCATAGATAAGCTATCCAGCTTAAATATAAACCCCTATGTCACAAGATGGGTCGCAAACTGGCTCAAAGACAGAACCCACAGAGTGAGAGTTGCTGGAGCCATGTCAGACTCGAAACCAGTCACAAGTGGCATCCCACAGGGTTCTGTCCTGGAACCACTTTTGTTCGGTATATACTTTTCCAAGGTACAGGCAAATGTGGGAGGACTATGGCTCACCAAGTTCGCAGACGACTGCAAACTGGGCACCATAATGAACTCTCCAGCTGACACAAACATCCTTCAAAAAGGTCTCACAGAGACAGATAACTGGTGCCAGCACCATGGTCTAAAGCTAAATGCCAAAAAATGTATAGTCATACCCTTTGGCAAAAACAATGTGCCCACAAATTACCACATAGGCGGAAACCCATTAAGTACAGAGAAAGTTATTAGGGACCTGGGGACCCAAGTTGATAGCAATCTCTCCTTTGAAAACCACATTGCCAAAGTGGTTATAAAGACCTTCTACATAGCCCACCTCATCACAAAGGGTTTCACATCTAGATCAAGAGAGCTAATCGTGCCCCTTTCTTCATCCCTCATCAGGCCCATCATAGAATACAATGCCCCTTTTGGGATGTACCTTACCCGACACCTGCAGCAATTAGAAAGACCCCAAAAGTATCTCACCAAGAGGATCAAGGGTCTCAAACAGATGCCATATGCTGCTCGGTTAAAAAAACTCCAGCTCTACTCAGTTGCATACTGCCTACTTCGAGGCGATCTATGCCTGACATACAAAGCTATGTCAAATCCAGAATTAATGGACATGCTCCACCTCAGTAAATCTAAATCCCTTAGAGCCACATGCTCGAGGGACTTGAACCTCAGCACAGAAATAAATAGAACTGGGGGCGTGGCCAAGGATGAACACAGGATAGCAGCAGATTTCTTCAGCTCCACCAATTTCATTACACTGACAGGAATTAATTACTTAAAAAATTATTTTTTGAAGTAATTTTCTTTCTAAATATGTTTGTTTTATATAGTTCTTGAACTATATCTAAAAAAGAAAGGAAATCTTAACAATATTCCTGTCAGAAATCACTTTGGAAATTTTTCTGTCAGTTTATCAGTCTGAAATGAGTTCCAGTAAGACAAATTCTCAAGACTCCAGCATCAAGAAAGAACTTCAGTCTCTGATAATTATAATCCAGCAACTTACTGCTAAGATGGATAAAATGGATACTAAAATAGACACCTTCATAGAAAAAACTACAAAACAAATAGACTTGTTACATATAGACCTGCAACAACAGAGGATCCAGATGACAGGCATAGAAGAAGCTGTGAATGACATGGAAAATAGAATACAAGAAGAGGAAATCAACATTGAGTTTCTGCTGAAACAAAATACACATTTACAAACAAAGCTGGATGACCTGGAAAATAGATCTAGGCGCAACAACATTAGGATTTTTGGACTGCCAGAAAATATTGAAGGTAACAATATTACTTCTTTTTAACAACATGGCTCCTAAAACTTTAGACTTACCAGAAGCATTCTCTTTTGGTATCGAAGAGCACATAGATCTATAGCTAATACTAACTCTAACAAAAACTATCCTAGATCAGTTATAGTTAGATTTCTATCATCTTTTGATAAAGAGATGGTTCTTAAATCTGCTTGGGCTAAAGCTCCTGTTAAGATTAATGAGACAACTGTGCGTTTGACAATGACTATTCTTCCATGGTAATAGCTAAAAGAAAAGTTTTTCTGCCACTAATAAGGGAGCTTAAAAAGCACAGTTTAAAACATACCTTCTGTTTCCTGCCAAGCTTAAAATCTTCCTTCCTGATGGTCCTAAAATTTTCGATGACTTAGACTCTGCTTTACTGTTTATCAAAAAAATAAGATTTTGGATAAAATAGAAGAAATGGAATGGGCTAGTCCTTCATTAAAGAGACTGGCAACTGAAACTTCGTGGAAGACTTCAGAGAAGAAGAAGAGACTAAAAACAAATGATTTGTTCTAGGTTTTTTTTTTCTCTCATCATTTTATTTCATTATTAATCTTTTTAAATATAGTTCCTGCATTTCCAAGAAACAACAAATATTTTGAAAAAGATTTAATCAAAGTTATTCTCTGTGTGCAAAGAAATGTTTTGTTTCATAACTAGTCAAAATATCTGGAGATTTAATGGCAAGTTGTGATTCAACTTGTTTCCCTTTCTGAAAAGGAGAAGTAAGGTCAGTAATTTGATGCATTTTTTTTCTTTATCTTTTTCTTTTTTCTTCTCCTTTCCTTCTTTTTTTTGTTTAAACAATGACATTCTATTTAGATTATGTAGTGGGTGAAGGGTGGGGGAAGGCAGGGAGAGAAGAGTAATGAAAATATGATTAATAGAATAATAACATATTTATTGCTTGTAAAAGTTTATATGTTCTTCAAATGCTATTCCTAATTATACTTTCTTGATTACACTGCTTATGCTTGTTTGTAAATAATCTGTCATGCTTTAACTAATAATAATTAGAACTAAATAATAGTAAATAATATGTTTTATTTTAACTCTATTAATATAAACAGTAAGTAATATTCCATTGTATATACTTCTTATAGCTTTCTCTTACATTTTTTTATTTCTGCCTTACACCCTTTTACTTTCTACTCTCTTTTCTTTTCTTTATTAATATATAGAAATGCTTTTGATCATATAGACACAGTAAATAATAAGATTTGCATAAAAATTGAGTTGGGACAAAAATATTGAGTTTTATTACTTATTAATAATTTTGGGCTTAATTTCACTTACATAGAGGCTGTAATAACCTGTAAAATACATTGTGAAGGTTTTGTCATGTTTAGATGCATTTACACTGCTAAATGAATGTTTGTCACTAGTTTTTAATAAGTTTCCGGCCAAAATGTTAAGAGAGACAATCTGGGATGTGGGCTGTCTCATGCACAGTGTCCATGAGCTACTTCAAAAGCTTCAACTCTCAGAATTCTCACAGAGAAGCTGAAAGCAACTAGTCTCATCTTTGACCTAGATATCACACTGACACATCACAGATTCAGCAATGACACTCTACCAGGAAATAGAAATGATACAAATGCGACTATGTGAAGGAAAATGAACTCTTTAACATCTAAATGTGAGTTATTTTATATAATTACTTAAATATCTATGTTATAATTCATAAAATATGTCAGTTATAATGAGTTTAAATGATACAGTTTCTTGTAGTAAGTAAATGTCTTATTTTAGAAGGCATAGAAAATGAAACATTTATTCAAGTGTTTTGAAAATCTACTTAACAGCAGCTTAATAATCTGTGTTAAAAACTTATGTTCCAAACATATACATTACTATAACTCACTTAATTCATCTGATTGACAAGCATAAATAATTTTATAACTCTATACTGGAAGAAATTGTCATGTGATATATTTTAAAGCAGTAGTATAGCATGGTTGTAAAATCTGGTTACTAAAATGTGTTTGCTGTGCATTATTTTGTATAAAGCAGACAGATTTATTGTAGGGACAGCAAGTAAGATTGTGCTCAGTAAGGACACAACTCTGAGATCATATATATATATATATATATATATATATATATATATATATATATATGTGTGTGTGTGTGTGTGTGTGTATGTGTGTGTGTGTGTGTGTGTGTGTGTGTGTGTGTGTGTGTGTGTGTGTGTGTGTGTGTGTGTGTGTGTGTGTGTGTGTGTGTTTGCGTGTGTGTATGTGTGTGTGTGTGTGTGTGTGTGTGTGTATGCATATGTATATATATATATATATATATATATGTATATGTGTATGTGTGTGTGTGTGTGTGTGTGTATGTATATATATATATATATATATATATGTGTGTGTGTGTGTGTGTGTGTGTGTGTGTGTGTGTATGTGTGTGTGTGTGTGTGTGTGTATATATATATATATATATATATATATATATATATATATATATATATATATGTGTGTGTGTGTGTGTGTGTATATATATATATATATATATATATATATATATATGTGTGTGTGTGTGTGTGTGTGTATGTATATATGTGTTTCTGAGAATCTGCATAACTATGCAGTATGATTTATAACAATTTCTATGAATACAATATTTTATTCTATTGACAATAATGAGTTTGAGTAAATGCTCATATACAAGCAATTCAAGTTTTTTGGAAGCTGTTAATTGCATTTACATGACAGAAAATAGATGCATCTTAATATATGTAATGTCTGAATCATATTAGCCAAAGTTTTGATTTAAATGAATGTTAGAACTTTTTTCTCTCCTCTTGATTTCTAACATCAAGATTATTTGAATGCTATTTGAATACAAGTGTTTTATATTACATGGATGTATATAGTAGTATGAACAGTTTTTAAAAAAAAAAAAAAAAAAAAGGTTTATTTTAGTTTATATGATGCTGTTTTACCAAATGTGTAGTCTTGTCTTGCTAGATAATTGAATTGAAAACTGTTAACCTCAGTTAAATATAACTAGTATTAAATTGATAAGGTGGTAGCTGAGGTACTGCTGCTTAGGGTAGGGGTTAACTTGAGTGGTAAATACTACTCTAAGTTGGAGTTTATAACTCCAGGCTGGATGCAAGGTTTAATCCTTACATTATTTTCACTTGTTCATTGTTATTTGTATATAGTTTTGACATCCACAATATATTTTGCACATTCATTGTCACTACAAACAAAATTGAATCCTATATGAAATCCCATAAGAGATTCAATAAATACAGCTATATTTAAAGGTACACCTAAAGGAGGAGATGTAACATTACTTATCTTGTTATTTGTTATTTTGATCATAAGATTCTTAAGTTTTAAAATGCCAAATGACATCTTTAAAAGGAATTTCTTTAAACATTAATGGATTGAATAATCCATGTAAAAGGGCAAGCCTAATAAGATACATTAATTTACATAAGGCCAACTTAGTCTTCCTGCAAGAAACCCATCTCTTGAAAAAAGATATTGATAAACTAGCCACAAACAAATATACAGTATTGGTTAGTTCAGAGCACACTCAGAAAAAAGAGGAGTGGCTATTTTATGGAATAAAAGTATGCCCATTCCTAAAACCATTAAGTCTTATCAGGATGACAAAGGAATGTTTTGTATGGTTACAATACAAATTAATGGGAAGACTTACACTTTAATTAATGTATATTGGATACCCGGAATTGGTATTAATACAGTGAAACATCATCTTGATAAGATCATATCATTCTCTATAGGAGATATTATTTTAGCTGGTGACTTTAATTGTATACTACATGAAAGTGATACTACCACTATAGGGAAAAGAAGAATTACATCTAATGCAAAACATTTAAATGATTTTGCTAATTCTTATCATTTGAATGATATTAATAATCCGATAGATTCAAAATCATTACCATACACCTTTTTTTCTAACAGATACAAAACTTATTCAAAAAATAGATAGGGTCTTTATTTCTAACCAGATGGTAACAGATCTAATTAATTCCAAAATCATTTCATGTCCTATATCTGATCATAATTCAATTGTTTTTGAATTCATGATAAAAAATACTCATAATGTTCAGATCAAAAGGATACCATCATACTTAACTCAACTAAAAGACTATAAAGAATATATACTTTCAGAAGTAAAGCATTTTTTAGACATAAATAATACTCCTGAAGTCTCCATTGTTTATGTTTGGGATGCCTTAAAATCATATCTATATGGACAAAGTATCAGATGGTATAATAATAAAAGGAAATCTTGGGATAAGGAATTGTTAGATATTCAAAGTAAATTAGACTCTTATAAACATAATAATAAAGAAAATATTATGGACAAGAAAGTTATTGAAGAAATAAACAAACTAAATGAGAAATACAAAGAAATTTTAACTCATAAAGTTAAAATAACTTTAGAGAATACAAGTTTTTGTCTTATTCAATAAGCCCCAAATACTTACATAGACTTAAAAATAAAACAAAAGGTTGAATAAACAAAACCATATCAAAGAAATCTTTTCTCTAAGGAAAAAGAAGAATGTTTCTAGTATACCAGAAATACTAGATGAATTTAGAAATCACTTTCACAAAATTAACCATAATAACATTAACATGGAACCTAAAGATAAAATAAAGGAGTTTATAACCACAAACATGAATAAAAAGCTTAATAAACAACAGATTAAACTATTGGACAAGAGTATTTCATATACAGAAGTTATTACACAAATAAATAAGCTTAAATCAAACAAAGCACCGGGTAATGATGGTATTATACCAGAGATATATAAAATCCTTTCTAAAAGTACATATTCATTAATACATAAGGTTTTTATTTTGGCCCAAACTGAGTTAATAACCCCCCCATCTTGGCAATATACATTTATTTTGCCAATTTTAAAACCTAATAAAGATCCAACTAGATGTTCTTCATATCGGCCCATCTCATTACTTAATGTTGATTATAAAATGTTTATGAGTATCTTTGCTGATAGATTGAAGACAATCATTCCCGGCATTATAGATATAGATCAGACAGGCTTCATTGTAAATAGAAATACTTTTGATAATATAAGAAGAACTTTAACATTAATAGATTTTGCAAATAGGAAAAAGAAAGATTTAACACTTATTAGTCTTGATATAAGTTCAGCATTTGATTCAGTAAGTTGGGACTATCTGTTTACCTTAATGAAGTGCACAAACTTCTCAGATGCATTTGTAAATCTAATTGAGCATTTATACAAAGGAATGTTGGCTTATATTAAGGTAGGAACATATGTTTCACAAAAAATACCCATTCTTAAAGGTACAAAACAAGGATGTCCACTTTCTCCACTATTATTCACTTTAGTAATGGAGCCTTGGGCTAATTTGATCAGAAATAGTACTGACATAGAGGGTTTTGAAATAGATGAAAATACAACATCCAAAATTCAACTTTTTGCAGATGATGTTCTAATTACATTAACAGGATCTAATTCTTCTATGCAGTCTCTATTTGATAACATGATGAATTTTAAAAGTATTTCTGGTTTAATATTCAATGAAGAAAAAACTAAAATACTACCTATATATACACGAAAAATATTCTCATTAGTGATTTTACTAAATATGTACCCAATTCAGGTCAGATAACTTATTTAGGTATAATACTATCTAAAGATATTAAATCTATTATATATAATAATTATAATACCTGTTTTCTTAATATACAAAATATTTTAATACCTGGAATAATATGTTTTTACTATGGAGGAGAGACTTACAATTATTAAAATGATAATATTCCCAAGATTTTATACTTAATACAATCAATAATACTTCCACCTACAAAAATAATTATCAAGAAACTGAATACACTAATGTTAAATTTCCTATGGGCACCTAATAGACCTAGGATTGCATTAAAGAAACATACTAATAGCTGGTTTCAAGGGGTATTTCTTTTCCAGACTTTAATTTATATACTATCTCTTCTATTGTAAAAGTTATTACTTTATTAATAGATCAGTCATATGTCACAAAATGGAAAGATTATTGGGAGCTAATTAGTATGCACTTCATGAAAATCTCCTTAACACATAAAAATATGATTGTAAATAACTCCATGTTATGGTTACTAAAGGAATTTTGTACTTCACCTATTACACCTAAACATATGGTTTGTTACCCATTAAATATTATTATTAGTTATCGTAATTTTATATTCATGCACCCTAAGTATAGGGAATGGAATTTTATTGTATTCCTATAATGTATACTCAGGGTATGCTTTTGTCATCTACTTCTGAAGGAACTCATTTAGCTATAGATAATGATCTAAAGTACTGGTATCAGTTGATATCTGATAATAAAGTTAAAAATCTAGATTTCTTAAAACAAGAATTTGATCTAAGAGAAACTTGCTGGTTAGAGGTTCAGACCTTTAGACAACATCTCATTAATAAAATAGATCTAATGTCTATAACAGTTAAAGAATCTATTCCAACACTGATTGATTACTTGATATTAAATGTACAACATAAAGTTTCTGATAAAGGTAAACTTTCATACATACATAAAATTATCAGACAAGAAACTTTTTACAGTGTAGATTCATACTGGAATTATTTCACTTCTATTAATGGGGACCCACCAAATCAACAAGATAAACAATATATATTGGAATCTGCTTATAGAACTACGTCTTCCATTGTTTGGAGACTTTATACATGGAAAATTTTACATAGATCTTTTTATACACCTTTGATGATTAATAAAATAAATAATAAAGATAATTTATGTAAGAGATGTAATGTAGAAATTAATGCTGACTGGGCTCATATGTTTTATGACTGTATAAAATTGAAAGAATACTGGAAGTCAATTAATGAATTTTTGCAGGCTCTTTTTACAGATAATTTCATTATTTCTAAATCTCTTATATTATTCAACACACCTGTACCTCAAAGTGTTAAAAAGGTTAAGCTTCCCTTGTTATGGTCTATTCTAGCAGTGGCTAGGAAAATAATAACTATAAATTGGATTTCAGATACACCTCCTTCGTTCAATGAATTTAAAAATGTTATGAATATAGTGTGCCATATGGAAATAAACACAATTAGGACAAGAACAAATAGAAAAACATCCTATTATATTGTATGGGATAATTTACAAAATTTGTTAAAAAAATTTTAATTTCAGTGGCATGGTATTTTAGTTTAATTAATTGATCTGATTGTAGTGGATGTCTTTGTAAATACTTGAGTTGTTTTGTTGAATATTATAATAATACCTATTTTTAATTACTTGTATAAAATTGTTATGATATTTCTCTTATATGTTAAAACAATAAACCTGTTTTGAAAAAAAAGAAATAAATAGAACTTGCTGGAGGGACAGGTTCATAACCCAGAGGCTCCCTTCACTCTGGAATAGAATTCCAGTTCATGTGAGGCAGAGCACCTCACTGAATCTCTTCAAGAAGAATCTCGATAAGTGAATGGGGGATCATAGGTTTGTCCCAGGGATTACTCCCGTGTCACTATTAGACAGAGGCACAGTAAACTAAACCTTAAAGGGCACAGTATATTCAAATCAAGGGGTGGCGTAAGCCATAAAGAATCGGGCTAGGCTTATAATTGCCTCAGGGCAGATAGCCTAGTATTAACCTATGAACCTATGAACCTATTGCCTTGTTCTTTTATTATTTATTATTAAATATATTTAAACCTTTTAATTGTGGCTGGTCTGCTTAGAGATATTTAAGTTCTTAGAGTACTTGCATATCTATTTGGTGACACTGTACAGGCCACTCCTAAATAGCCTTGCTCTTGGTCAGACTACCATTTGGATTAATAGTAACATTACGCAGTAGGATTGGACTCCCTTTGTTAAGGGCCTGAAAGTAGTTGATAAGGGGTACTGGTGGCAGTGATATCTGCCTTATAGTCTGGGCAGATGGAGGCATAGCTAGTAAACCTGTGCCAGCCTTTACCAGGTGTGTGTTTGTGTATAAATCAAATCTCAAAGTGGTGTGTGTGTGTGTGTGTGTGTGTGTGTGTGTGTGTGTGTGTGTGTGTGTGTGTGTGTGTGTGTGTGTGTGTGTGTGTGTGTGTGCCAGCTACTTGGTCAGGGACATGAAGCACTGGTTGGACAGACAGAGTGTTGGGAGGACTTGGCTTAGAACCCTGGATAAGGACTCAACTCTATAGCTGTGCCAGTGGGGAATCTTATTGGGAATCTGTAGAAAGAGGGAGAAACCAGCCCCAGACTGACTCTGATCTCTGTGTGTGTGCTCTTAAGGGAAATTGCACTTTACTGTTTATGTACTTGTCATCTTCCCAGTATGTACATCCCCCACGGTTGCCAGTGGTGAGGATTGAGGCTCCTTGACTACTGGGCCAGTGTTAGGGCATCACATATTTATTGGTTGGCAGTGGTGGGATATCCATATCACATATCAACTGGCTTGTAGTGGTGTGAATATTGAATTCCTGTAACGTGTAAACTGGTCACTAATGAAGGTGTTTGTACTCTCAATCAGCCACAAAGTGAACATTCAGAGTTTCATATTACAATTGTTTTTTTTTTGTTGGCTTAGTTAGTCAGGGAGAGCAAGCAAGCATGTCAGCAGAGGAGTATGGCAAGCTGACAAGGAGCCGATTGGCTGAGGTGTGCCAGGCTAAAGGACTGGTGCATGCCAACCTGACTAAGGCAGAAATGATTGTAGCCTTGGGAACAGCTACATCACAGACCAGCAATCAGGACAACATTGGAGATGTACCACTCTCAGAAAATGGACAGTTCAACCTTTCCACAGAGGACTTAAAAATCCATCTGGAGTTAGAGAGACTTGAACTGGAGGCCACGTATTTGGAAATAGAAGCAACAGACAAGCTACGATGTCTGGAAGCTGAGGAAAATGAGAGGCAGAGGCAAGATGAAAAGGAGATGCTGACTCTTTGCCAGGGTCATGGAGGTAATAGGGAAGGGAGTAACCAAACACCAGAAGCAACAAAGGTCAGCAGATTTCTTCCACAATTTACAGAGGGAGATAATTTTGATAGTTTCATTCATATGTTTGAAGGGGTATATAAACAGTATAATGTTGACAAAGGGCTCTGGGTACAGTTCATGACCCTCTTACTCCATGCTAAAACTGTAACTGCTATTCCTAAATTGTCTGATACTGACTGATTAAATTATAATACTGTAAAAAGCTGTATTTTAGAATGTTTTAAGTTAACACTGGAAGCTTACTGAAAAATGTTTGTGAGCAGAGACGCAGGGGAAATGAAAGTGGAGGTGAATATATTGCTGAACTAAGCACTTATTTTCATAGGTGAGTGAGTGGGTGTCAGGTCACCACCTTTGAAGACTTGCAGACCTTTTGGTGAGAGAAAAAGACCTTAGTACTTTGCCTGAGGACATGAGAATCTGGTTAGCTGATATACAATGTAATACTGCAGATAAGTTGGTGAAGAAGGGAGACCTATACCTAGTAAGCAGGGCATCACTGCACAGGAAAGGGACACCCAGTGCTGCTCATGGATCTAAGGGAACCCATGGTGGGCAGCCTAGATCACCCCAACATAATCCGCCAGTAACAAGGGAAGCCACTAGTCCAGGTACACGTCCAGGACCAAGAGTTAAATGTTTTAAATGCAACCAGTGGGGCCATGTAGCATATGGCTGTCCATGAAGGCAAGCTGGGGAACAAAAGGTGGGAGAGCCAGTAAGTGGGAATGACAAAATACTAGCAGTAAGTTGTCTCGAGACAACAAGGGTACCAAACTACCACAAGAGGTTATATCCTATCTTTGTAGATGGGAAAAAGGCCACTGCTAAGAGAGACACAGCCTCTGACCTAACCATTGTGAAGTCTGCAATGATTAAAGTTCAGCACTACTTGCTTGGGAAGTCTACTCCAGTCAGAGCTTTAGGAGAGATCCCCTTTCAAATAACTTTGGCTAGGATTCACCTTGACTGGGAGGGTGGAAAAGGAAGCCTAGGTGTGTTTGAGGATATCCCTGCAGATTTCCTAATAGGGAATGGTTTTGATAATGTAATACCTTGTGTGTATGCAGTTACACACAGTCAGGCTTGGAGGCAAGCATGTAGGTCTGATACCCTGTGGAGACCCAGACAGACCACACACTTGCAGCCAGGATTGGTGAGGTGGTTACTCCAAGGAGGGTGCTACCCTGTAGCAGTGAGACTGAAGTTGAGCCACAGCTGCTTGTGGTACTGATGTTCCCTTGGACAGAGTGACTGCAAGGGAAGAGGTGAGTAGTAGTACCCAGGCTGACAGTGAGGCACCACTGCCAGAGAATACCAGACTTCCTGTGGAAGGGGAGCTGAGAAGGGTTACCAAGAGAGAGTTGAGACAGTCTCAGCTCTTAGACCCTACATTACAAGGCCTGATGGAGGTAGCTAGTGAGGCACCTGATTGTCAAGGAAAATGGGAATATGTATAGTGGGACAAAGGGTTACTGTACAGAGAGTGGACCCCTGAGGAAGGGCTACAGAGTGAGAGAATACAGCAGTTGGTAGTGCCCAGAGCCCACCATCTGGCACTCCTAGCCATAGCCCATGATATTCCCTTTGCAAGTCATATGGGCATAAAGCATACCAAGAGATGTAGTATGCAGAACTTTTATTGGCCTGGGATTTATAGAAATGTAACAGGGTACTGCAGGACCTGTGCGCAATGCCAAAATGTAAGCAGGGCAGGAGACAAGGTGAAAGCTCCATTGATGCCTTTGCCTGTGATTGAGGAGCTATTTCAGAGGGTAGTTATGGATATTGTGGGGCTTCTGAGCACCACAAGTTCCACAGGGAAAAAGTATATCCTAGTGGTAGTAGATTATGCTATCAGATACCTTGAGGCAGTGGCATTGTTCTCCACTGAGGCAGAAAAGGTGGAAAATGCTTTGTTAGGGATTTTCAGCAGGGTATTTTTTCCAAAAGAAATACTGTCAGAGGTGCCAATTTCACATCAGAGCTTCTGGCTTGTCTGTGGAAGTACTCTGGGGTGAAGTACCTAAAGACCACCCCCCTACCATCCGCAGACTAATGGTTTTGTTGAGAGGTTAAACTCTGCACTGAAGATGATGTGATGTGCATTTGCAGATCAGTTTGAGAGGGAGTGGGACAAATATTTGCCCCATCTGTTGTTTGCTTACAGTGAGGTTCCCCAGGAATCCACAGGTTTTTCACCCTTTGAGTTGCTGTGTTGGCATAGGGCGAGGGGGGGTCTCAATATTTGATTCAAGATGAGTGGGAGGGTGAGTGTGAATCCCACAAGGAGTCTTTTGTGGCACATGTCCTAAACCTCAAGACAAGGCTCAGGGAACTCACTGGATTTGGTCCAGTAGAATCTGGCAGAAGCCTAACAGCAGAAAAAGGTCTGGTATGAAAGGAATGCTTGAGCTAGAGAGTATGCTGTAGGGCAGCAGGTTATGGTTCTCATTCTTGTCAAACACAACAAGCTACAGGCAGCTTGGCAGGGACCCTAGAAAGTGGTAAGGAAGGTAAGTGATGTTAACTACATGGTAGAACTGCTAGGCAGGAGGCACGGGCATAAATTGTACCATGTTAACATGATGAAACCTTACCATGATAGGGAGGCCCTTCTGCTGAGTATTCACAGTGGATGGCAGGAGGAGGATGAGAGGGATCTGGTGACTGATATCCTCAGTGAGGCTCAGACTGACACTTCAGTGGAAGAGGTAGCAATGTCCTAGCAGCTATCCACTACCCAGTTTCAAGACATTTGAGCAGTATTACAGGAGTTTGGGGACATGTTCACTGGGAAACCAGAGTGCACTCACCTGGTGCAACACCATATGGATATAGAACTGCAAAGGCCTATTAAGCAGGCCCCTTACAGGATGCCTGAGAGGGTCAAAAAGACTTTGAGGGAGAAGATAGAGGAAATGTTGGAACTACGGGTAATCTAGGAGTCCAGCAGTCCCTGGGCCTCCCCAGTGGTGAGGGTACCAATGAAGGATGGCAGCACCAGGTTTTGTGTGGACTACAGGAAATTAAATAGTCACACAGAGTCAGATGCTTACCCCATGCTTAGGACAGATGAAGCCCTAGAGCAGCTGGGTGGGGCTACGTATTTTACCACTATTGATGTTACCAACGGTTACTGGCAGGTGCCCTTGACTCCCAGTGCTAGTGACAGGTCAGCCTTTGTGACTCCTTTTGGCTTGTATGAGTTCATGAAGATGCTCTTTGGGATGAAAAATGCCCCAGTGACTTTCCAGAGGCTGGTAGATCATATCCTAGCAGGAGCAGGAGATTTTGCTCTTGCTTATCTAGATGATATTGCCTTCTACAGGTGTTCCTGGCAAAAGCACCTTCAGTATGTCAAGGAGGTGTTCGGCAGACTACACAGGGCAGGGTTCCCATTCAACCCAGTAAGTGTCAGGTGGGTATGGCAGAGGTCTCCTCCCTGGGACATAGAGTTGGGAGTGGTAAGATCAGGCTAGAACCTGCCAAAGTGGAAGACATTACGTCATGGCCTGTCCCTGTTACCAAAAAGCAGGTGAGGGCATTCTTAGGGACAGCAGGGTACTATAGAAAGTTTGTCTCTGATTGTAGTACCATAGCTGCTCCCCTCACAGACCTGACAAGGAAAACAAGCCAGATAAGGTAGTGTGGACCCCAGCATGTGAGTAGGCATTCCAGAAGCTTAAAGGATCTTTGGGAGGACCCCTTGTTTTAGCCAGTCCAGATTACAGTAAATGATGTGTTGTGCAGGTGGATGCTTCAAACCATGGGGTGGGGGCTGTACTCAGCCAGGTTTCTTCAGAGGGAGAAGAGCACCCAGTGGTATATCTCAGTCATAGGCTTCAACCCAGGGAGGAATGCTATACAGCTATAGAAAAGGAATGCCTAGCCATAGTGTGGCCACTGCAGAAACGTCAGCCTTATTTGCATGGAAGGAAATTCACTGTAGTTACAGACACAATTCCTTAACATGGCTACATTGAGCCAGCCAGCAAAATGCCAAGTTACTAAGGTGGAGACTAGGGTTGAAAGCATATGATATGACAGTGCAGCACTGCAGTGGGGTTAGGAATGCCAGTGCTAGATGGGCTCTCAAGACAGGGAATGGGGTGAGGTATTCCCATATAGTCAACCCTCTCAAGCAATGTTTCTCAAGGGTCACTTGAAAAACTATCTTGAGTTTTCAGGGGGAAAGAAATCTCACAAAAGGAAATACTGCTAGTCCAGCTACCTGGAATTTTGTAAATAAGTCTATGTCATTTGTGAATATTGATATCATTCATATAGAAGTGTGTGTAAAGGTGTAAAGCACTGAGCTAAAATGTAATCATAGCATGCACTGCTGGGTTAGAACAGAAATGTATACAAACTATTGTAATTGTGTAAATGTATATGTTTTAACAGTAGAAACTAGAACATAGAGGGTTAAATTGCCAAACTTCAAGAAAATATGTTGAAATTAAATTGTTTTGTGATTGTGCTATATAAGTTATTTCTCAATTTCAGTTCAGTAACAGACACAATGTCTAGAGGTAGAAGTTTTTGTATTGTCTTGGAACAGAAGTAATTACTAGGTATGAGATGCAAAACTGTTTTATTGTTTTATGACTTTCAGGGTCTTCAAACATCTGAGAAATATGTATTTTTGACACAGAGATGTTAAATTCTGTTAGTTTCTGACAAAGGGGATTTAGTTTGGGAACTAAAGGTCAGGTGAGAAAAAGTGATGTCATCCAAACTAACCCAGCAGTAATATTTGATATTAATTTAAGAACTCTCTCAGAGTGAGACAGGGCATTTTATATTTTGCCTTTGACCTAAAAAGAACATCCACTCATCACCACATCTGCACTTGCCTTACTGTACATAAGTTTTTAAGGTACAGTAACTCTTTTAGATTCAGATAGGAATATAGTAAAGTGTAGCTTAGATGTTTTCTTCATTTATTTGAGACTGTCCTGCAATGTTGCTTAAATATTTCCTTTGATTTTGCACTCTGATGTAACTGATTACTTACTGGTGACACTGTACAGGCCACTCCTAAACAGCCTTGCTCTTGGTCAGACTACCATTTGGATTAATTTAATATTATACAGTAGGATTGGACACCCTTTGTTAAGGGCCTTAAAGTAGCTGATAAGGGGTTCTGGTGGCAGTGATAACTACCTTATAATCTGGGCAGAGGGGGGCATAGCAAGTAAACCTGTGCCAGCTTTTCCCAGGTGTGTTTGTGCATAAATTAAATCTCAAAGTGTGTGTGTGTGTGTGTGTGTGTGTGTGTGTGTGTGTGTGTGTGTGTGTGTGTGTGTGTGTGTGTGTGTGCCAGCTACTTGGGCAAGGACATGAAGCATGGGTTGGACAGAGAGAGTGCTGAGAGAACATGGCTTGGAACCCTGTGTAAATACTCAACTCTATAGCTGTGCCAGTGGGAAATCTTATTGGGGATCTGGAGAAAGAGAGAGAAACCAGCCCCAGACTGACTGTGATCTCTGTGTGCTCTTAAGGGAAATTGCACTTTACAGTGTGTGTACTTGTCATCCTCCCTGTTTGTACATCCCCCATGGTTGCCAGTGGTGAGGATTGAGGCTCCTTGATTACTGGGCCAGTGTTGGGGCATCACAATCAACAAACCACTTTATGACATTTATTTATTTATTTATTGGCATTTGTTTACCAGTATAGTCCACTAGGCTGCTGAAAGCCTATTTTCTGTGGAGGCCTGGGGAGAAAAGCTCTGAAAATCAATTACATGTAACAAACAAGAACAATTAGTATGAATTTTACAAGCTAAGTAGAAGAATTAAACAAATTAACTCCAAAAGACTCAATATACATATGGATGCATATACAAATATACAAAACTTACATAGAAGAGATAATGATCAGAAATGCTCATTATACATTACTGTATAAGTTCATAGGTTCATAGGTAGGTACTAGGCTATCTGCCCGAGGGCATTTATAAGCCTAGCTAGAGTGTGTCAGCTTTCACCGCCCCATTGATTAATTAACTGAGCCTCTGTCAAGCAGAACCAATGAAGTGATCCCGGGGGTGTATTTTCTGTTACCCAACCACTCATCAAGGTTTCTCTTGAAGAGTGTTAGTGAGGGGTTCTGCCTAATGTAGTTAGGAATTTTGTTCCAAAGCATGGGGAGTCTCTGTGACAGGAATCTATCCCTCCAGCATGTTCTATATATTGTTGTGGCGAGGTTTAGCTCACTAGAGCATGTGGCTCGCAGTGACTTGGATTTCTTTAGGTGGAGCAGGTCCATCAATTCTGAGTTGGACATGGCTTTGTAAGTCAGGCAGAGATCACCTCTGAGTAAGCGATATGCCACTGAGTACAGTCGGAGTTTTTTCAGTCGGGTTGCATAGGACATATGTTTGAGGCCAGTAATCCTCTTGGTGAGGTGCTTTTGTGGTCTTTCCAGCTGTTGGAAGTGTCTTGTGAGGTACATCCCAAATGGGGCATTGTAATCTATGATGGGTCTGATGAGTGATGAGTAGAGGTGCACTATAACCTCTTTATTTCTAGATGAAAACCCTTTAGTAATTAGATGGGCCACATAGAAGGATCTCCTAACTACTTTGGCAATATGATTGTCAAAGGAGAGATTACTATCTACTTGGGTCCCCAGATCTCTTATTACCTCTTCTGTATTAAGGGGGCTGCCACCTATGTGGTAATTCGTGGGTGTTTTGTTTTTCCCAAATGGGATGACTATGCATTTTTTTGGCATTTAGCTTGAGGCCATGACTTCAACACCAGGTGTCTGTCTCAGTAAGGCCTTTTTGAAGGATGTCCACATCAGCAGAGAGTGAATTATGGCTCCCAGTTTGCAGTCATTGGCGAACATGGTTAGCCATAGTCCTCCTGTGTTTGCCTGTACTTCTGAGAAGTATATGCCGAACTATAGGGGTCCAAGGACCGAGCCTTGCGGGGCACCACTTGTGACTGGTTTAGAGTCAGACCTGGAGCCCACTATTCTTACCGTGTGAGTTCCGTCTGTAAGCCAGTTGGCAACCCATCTTGTGATATAGGGGTTTATGTTCAGGCTGGTGAGTTTTTCTATAATACCTGAGTGAGGAATGGTGTCGAACGCCTTAGCGAGATCAAGGTAGACTGTGTTAACCACCTTTCCCTTGTCTATGGCCTTGGTGACTGTCTCGAAGAAGTCAATCAGGTTTAGTAGGCATGATCTGCCCTTAACAAAGCTGAACTGGGTTGAGTCAAGTGTTTGGAGGTTCCCAATGTCTTTATTAATGAGTTTCATGATGAAGCGCTACATAGCCTTGCAGACCAGGCTAGTCAGGCTTATGGGGCAATAGTTACCAGGGTCAGTTGTGTCCCCTCCTTTGTGGAGCGGAATAACGGTTGCTGTGCACCATTCTATGGGCACATAGCCTGTGGAGAGGCTGAGGTTGAATAGTGTGTTTAGATGGGGGGGTTAGTTTGTTCTGTAGTTCGTGCAAGATGCAGCCTGGGACACCATCTGGCCCCACCGATGCTTTATTTTTGGCTTTTGAAAGGGCTGTTTTCACCTGTGGTTCTGTGATTTCCGGGGCACTACACTTTTCTGGTATTGTTATGGGCCCTTTTGAAGGTGAGAGGGAGGTGAAGTTTGCACTAAATCTATCTGCCAGGATGTTGGCAATATCAGTAGGTTCAGTATATTTTGTGCTATTTTATACTAGCTCAGAGCATATCTGTGAGTTGCCACTTAGATTCTTGACATAGCTAAAGAAGGCTTTGTGGTTATCTTTGGAATCCTTGGCTATTTTTCTTTCGAAGTTAGCCTTGGATGATTTTTTGAGGGACCTTAGTTTCTTACTGATACTGATCAGGGATGTCTTTCTTTCTTGGGATTTGCTTTTTTTCTGAACTAGTTTCCTTCTTTTGTTGTATAACCTGTTTATGGCAGGGGTCCACCAGACTGGCTTCCTTCTCTTAGGGAAGTGAGTCTTGGTTTTGCTAGGGATGGCATGATCCATGCATCCTTGTAGGTGCTCATAGAGTGCAATTGTAAAGGATTCTGCATCTTGGGCAGTGTTATCCTTTAGCGTGGGGGCTGTGAAACTTACCACCTCTGCCTTAAGTAAGGTGAAGTTTGCTTTAGAAAAGCTTTTCACTGTGGTTTCCTTGGTTAGGGGTGGTGGTGGGGTGTGGACATCCAGAGTGATTAGTTTATGGTCTGATCTAACCAGTGACGGGTTGACTTCCGGTGAGGAACACCTGTCTCCCATGTTGGTGATGACCAGATCCAATATGTTGTGGCTTCTGGTAGGAGAGTTTACCAGCTGATCCAGGGCATTTGAGTTGATTAAAGGAAGCACTGAGCCTGGGAGTTTGTACTCAAGTAGTTTTCCCAGTTAATGGTAGGGTAATTGAAATCGCCCAATATCAGGGTGTTCGGTAGGACCTTCATGTTTTCCAGTGTCTCCAGAAAGGCGGAGTGGTGGTCCTGGGTCATGGAGGGTGATCTGTAGATACTGACATCTAGCCATATTTTTCAGGAAGGCAATTATAAAGTAGGTAGACTTACTTGCTGCTTACTGATGTCTTATAAGTGGTTCTTCCACACCTTCTGTGGAGTGGAAGCTGGGGAAAGCCTTGCATCTTATTTGCATTCTTGACTAGAACCAAATACAGCAAATTATATTCTTTCATTCCTCCACTGAGGAAACATTCCAGGGGTGCTTTAATCCAGCAATGGCTCCCACAACTCATTTAGGCTTTTCCTTATTCCCGTTATTCCAATAATCATTCAGAAAGCCAGGCAAAACAAGTCCAGAGTTATTTTCATAGTGTCATTCTGGTCTCAGCTTATGTGGTTCTCTTTGCTGTGGCCTTATCTAATGAGAAGAATTCTACATCTGAGGCCCTCCAGAACCATGCTGACTCACCTATTTGTTAAGTTTCATCTGAACCTTCACATCCTTCATATAACCCACATGGTTACTCAAGTGCTAGCAATGGCCAGGGTCTGGACTTCTTATGCCCACTAGGGGTGGTCCAGCTGCTTACATCTGCCTAATGGCCCAATATTTGTAAAACATACAAAAATAAATGGACACATTTTTTTTTTATTTGGGCTCCTTACAAAATGTTAGAACACTTCATAGTGCCTGCAAAAATAGATTACTTCTCCCAGAGGTTTAATACAGATGTAAGTGACTCTTTAGTAAAAGTCCACCTTGCTACCATTTATAACTTCCATCAAGAGTCCAACACTTCACCTTTGGCTTCCTTAAAGGCCTACAAAACTTTTTTGAAAGGTCCTTTCCAGATCGGACTTTCTTTCAAGGACCCCATCCTCCATGCACTTGCATTTAATTTTAGAGAAGTTAACCTTTCTACAATCTGGGACCTGTGAAAAAGATGATAAAGTATCTGTCTTGGAAAACTCTGTTTCTAGTGGCCATTATTTCTGTTAGGACCACCTTTCCAGGCCTTTCATGAGGATAGTGTTATTGCCAACTCATCATTTCGTTATGTCAGATATAGACACTGAGAAAAAATCAGTTAGTTGGCCTGCATTCTTTCCTAACTACGACCAGAGATAAAACTGCATTTTATTACATTGATGTCTGCAGACAGTTCAGATTGTGTGTGGAGAAAACCAGAAAAGATTCACAGGTCTTAGATTCTTTTTTTGATGAGGATTATGTTATAACCTTAATAACACTGTTTAAATGGCTTACTGACTGTTATCAAGTTTTGTTATTAATATGTACTTAAGATGTAGACCTATGAGCCTACATAACATTCAGCTTAAACAGTGGCTACCTGCCATGCATTTTTCAGGAATACTTCATTAGATGATATTTGCACAGCTATGATGAGGGATTCACTGAATGTTTTTTCAAGGCACTATAAGCTGGATGTGATCTCAAGTCTAAATCTTCCTTTGAAGCATAAGTGATCAGAGGTATAGTCCTATGATGGCCTCCCAGGAGGATATGCATGTGTTGCATTGCTTGACATCTGTGTTTACAGGCCTTAAAGATGTATTATATAAAGGTCAGTCTGTAGTGCTTTTAAGAAAAAAATCTAAATCATTTACACATTTCAACACATCTGTTCAATAATCTAAGTGATCAACATAAGCTGTGGCATATACATACAGTAATCTATGTAATTAATACAAGCTGCAGCATATATATGCATAACTATTATGGACTAGTGGGGGGTTGAATACTGAAACTAGAACAGACAAATTATGACAGCATGTAAGCCCAAAGAAAATGCAGAATACAACAGTGATGACTAAAATGTAGAGGTATTGGAAGCTTTAATATCAAAATACAACATCCCATGGATGCATGTTTTATATATTGTTATATTTGTAACTAATTCAGTTACGTTGTCACATCAAAGGGAAACAATTTGATTTTCAGTGAAATATGGGCTGAAATATAACACAGCTTTCTCTTTCTTAAAATAAATCTGAACTTCTTTATTAAAAAGAAACAAAACTGATGCTGACCATTCCTCAGACATTTTATTTTCTGAAGTTTATTTTTCAGGGAATCTGTTTTATGTATATCCAAAAAGTTAAAGTAAAAAGTAGAACAGTTTGGAATAATGCACCCTTTGAACAGAAATCAGCTTGTCAGACAGGAACTTAACCCTTTATGTTAAATGAGTAGGGTTTGTGTTATAGTGCATTTTGTACAGTATAAGAAATATGAAACTGTAAATTCTGACTTTATTCACTGACTGCAGTGGTCTGTGAGTTATGAGGGATAAGGCATGTATATGAGTCAACATCAGGAATGTTCTGTATGATCAGGAATAGATGAAAGGGATGGGGTGTGCCCATGTGTAAGGGCTACCATAAAAGTATATGGCTGTGATAAGGCTTCAGGATAAAGACAGGGGAGGGGTAACAGGAGATGATACCAGGCAGATGTTTTAACTATTACTTAGACTCATTTAAAAAAATTAATACAACAACAGGTCTAGTGTAACAATGCACTTTACAAACAAGAAGAAGAATGACATTCTAGTGTCTGGCATAACTGACTGAATGGATTCTAGGAATACAAAGGCCAGAAAACAATGAGAAGATACACCAAGGATGATCTGTCAACTCAAGTCTGTGTGTGTGTGTGTGTGTGTGTGTGTGTGTGTGTGTGTGTGTGTGTGTGTGTGTGTGTGTGTGTGTGATTCCAGGCATACAAGGGCCAGAAAACAATAAAAAGATACACCAAGGATGATCTGTCAACTCAGATGTGTGTGTGTGTGTGTGTGTGTGTGTGTGTGTGTGTGTGTGTGTGTGTGTGTGTGTGTGTGTGTGTGTGTGTGTGTGTGTGTGTGTGTGTGTGAGTGTGATTCCAGGCGTACAAGAGCCAGAAAACAATGAGAAGATACACAAATGATGATCTGTCAACTCAGGTGTGTGTGTGTGTGTGTGTGTGTGTGTGTGTGTGATTCCAGGCGTACAAGAGCCAGAAAACAATGAGACGATACACAAATGATGATCTGTCAACTCAGGTGTGTGTGTGTGTGTGTGTGTGTGTGTGTGTGTGTGTGTGTGTGTGTGTGTGTATGTGTGTGTTTGTGTGTGTGTGCATGTGTGTGTGATTCCAGGCGTACAAGGGCCAGAAAACAATAAGAAGATACACCAAGGATGATCTGTCAACTCAGGTGTGTGTGTGTGTGTGTGTCTGTGTTTGAATTTGTGCGTACATGTGGGAGAGTGAATGAGGGGAGGTTCCTGTGCCACAGCTATGCATGAACTGCTACCAGTGGTGATTACCACTGGTAAGTGAAGTAGTGGTAACACTGCTTGATTCATAGACATGTATAATGGCTGGTAATGAGGTCATTCCTTATTTCAGCTAACATTCCTCTGAATTCCATTTCCTGTGATAATGGAAACAATCCTTTTTGGCGGCAGCTCTTACCACCTAAGTGTGGTTCTTTCAGAATCCACAAATGAAAGCTTCAATGATTTATTGATTTACAGTAGAAGCAGTCACTATGAACGTTTCCAGTGTCAAAGGCTGAATGACCTTTCCCTATGTTTTGTTGCTTCCTTTTTTTCTTCTTACCGGGTACTAGGCATACAGGTTTCTATTTATTAATTTAATAAAATGTACTGAAGTATAAACATGCAGTGATTAATTCATTTATGAAACTGACTTTATACTATTTAGGATCACAGAGAACCTGAAGCTTATCTGGGCACTAAGAAGCAATAACAAGCTAAACTGGCACCCCTCAAACTGATGTTCAGGAGAAAAAAACATTCCTCTGCACCCTACCAAATCTAAACAGCAAAAACACCAAAGCTGGTCTTCATTGCTTCACTACCATGCCGTTCATTCATTTAAACAGGCAGACAACTGTGACTTTTTAACTGAATGAATAGAATAATGAATTACAGTCCTCATTGAATTGTCACTTTTAATTTGCAGAATCTAACAGTTTACAACTAGAGCTGCACCCAAACTATGTTTCAGGAACACTTCAGAGAAGAAAGCCAAGACAGGATGCCAATCCATCAAAGGAAACACACACACACACACACACACACACACACACACACACACACACACACACACACACACACACACACACACACACACACACACACACACACACACACACACACACACACACACACACACACACACACACACACACACACACACACACACACAAAACACACACACACACACACACACACACACACACACACACACACACACACACACACACACACACACACACTTTCTTTTCCGCTCTCATATTATTCTGTAACATTTTCTTTTCTGATGCATTTCTTATATAAAGTAAAACGACAGTGGCCTCTTACCTTGACTGCAGGTTTTACCCGTAAATCCAAGAAAACATTTGCATTTGTTTGGCCCCATGCACTCTCCATTCTTGCATCCATGTTCGCAGTAAGCTGGAAAAGTAAACACATAGTCAGATACAATCAAGGCAAAATTAAAACTTACTGTAATGTAAAACAAGTGAAACAAAGAGAAAACAATACACAGTTTTGTAAACTAACTGCATTTTTCTTACATGCACCACTTGTACCTGTTTGATATTTTCACAACATTTGGAAATGCCAGCATTGCAATATGAAAAAAATGTATTGATGTCCTATGCTAAAAAAAAAAAAAAGACATTTATTTTATATTTACTTTTTGCTGATTGGCTTAGGTTTACTAGACATATCTTATTTTCTGGGGAGACCTCCACTGATACTCATACTGATTAAAGGAAATTTGGCCAAACAACAGAGAAAGCAATCCACTTTTTGGAGACAGAAAATAATGCTAAAAATGCTTGCATAGTTAAAAATGATGCACCAAGACAAAAAGGCAAATAATGGTGTTATAAGTAAAAAATAATAAAGCCTACATTTTAATAATGTTGAATGTTTAATATAAATAAAGCGTCCACCAATTCAGGTAGATTGGACCTCAGAATAATATGGTATATGAAGGATAACACCTCATTTGAGTAGAAACCTCCTCTCCTAATACTGTGTCTGTCCTAGAAAATGAATCCAAGCATCTGGTGTAGGAGTATAACTAGCAGCCTTCTGATTGGCTGTTACAAGCAAGTGTGCTCTCTGATGAGCTACTGACAATGCTAACATGTTAACAGCAATTCAACACAAACATATGACCAAGTTAGCATATTCATAGAAATTTACAAATATTTATTATAACTTTACTCCTATTTCTTGATATGCCAAAAATCAGTTTATGGCAAGGTTATATATCACAAGGTCCAGGGAAGACATGTGTCTCCCTGAAACTGATAAACATACAGATCTGTAATAATGGGTTATATAAATTTCTGCTTATATGCATTATTGCCTGGGTTTATCTTACTGGGTAGTACCCATTTACATAGGGGATATGAGTAAATAACTTCAAGAAAACAACTGAGGAAGATTTTCACAGGACAGCTGAGAATATCAGTTATTCTTACATGATGCCTAATATATATTCACTGAAATGATATGATCAATAACACTGGATAATCTAAAAACAAACCAAGGCATTCATTCTCAGATTAGCAGGATCATGTAAAAAATGTAAATTAAATAAATACATAAATAAATAAAAAATAAAAATGATATAGAACAGACAGGGAAAGGATGGGAGTGTCTATCCTTGCAGGAGAGATGAACACATTGAAGGTAGGTAGATCTGTCAAGGCCCTGGCAAAGCCCAGCACATGCAACATACCACTCAACCTCTTAGAGCAAAATATCTGGACAATGCCTAAAATGGAGGGGGGGGGGCAGATTTTAAATATTGTTCTTACAAACTTAGAAAGTTGATAGAATAATTGGTTTTGCATTAGCATGAATTTTCTGAAGGATGTGGAATCTTAAACTCAAATGATTGTCATTATTTAATGACTTCAATCCTCAGCTATTTGCCAGAAAGGTACATATTTTAGGAGGAACACACCAAAATTGGGTCTGTGGAAAGTCCTCCCTTATGCAGGGAAATAACTGTAGCTGTTCTTCATTGGCTGGGTACAAAACCTGTATGTAAGCTGAGACTGAACGGTGTTGAACATGGAAATCAGAGCTACTAGATTCATTGATGACATCTGCACTGTAAACTGGATGTATATGGAGGGCAATGGTTATGTATTGTTAGTGTTCCTTCTAAACAGTACACTGTCACTATGCCAGCTATAGTCAACATCTGTGTACACCTCTGAGGTTTGCCACAAAAGGTAAAGAAACACAATAACCACATTGTCTACAACTCCCACACAAGCTATGACAACATTACATGTTTGCCTATGAAGTCTGACTGTAAGGAAAAGTACACTAATAAAGACCACACCATCACAAGCTTCTTCTTTCATTTATTTCCGTACACTTCCTATTCCTGCCAAAGGAAAATCAGTTATGAATGTTCATGGGTTTTTACATTGTTTTAATATTCTTGAATTAAAAACATTGGTTACAAAGAATAATTTTTATCAGGATGCATATGTATAGTGAGATTCATAATAATCTTACTATACTTTCTTATTTGAACATCATATTGTTCAATTGTTGTTCTATTTTACTGCATTCTAAAACTTAATAAAAAAAAATCTGTAGGAAAACGGACATTTCCTTTTTCATAGACATGTTGGAGTAGTGAGACATTCACCATATGTGCACCATCAGAGGGAGAGAGACAGATGCACATACACACACACACACACACACACACACACACACACACACACACACACACACACACACACACACATCACTTTGCAAAATGAAAAGCCTGTTCTAAGTGTTTTTCAACAAACCGACTATCTCAAAGACGTGGCTTATTCTACACTGTTCCCAATACCAGCAAAATACATATAATAAACAGCAATTGTTACCATAGCCACATCACGTAGGACCTTGCAATTCTACCCAAAATAAAATTTCCCCTTTAACCCTCTGCAACCAAAAAAGTGTATACAAGGCAGTCCATGTCAAAGTTATAATGTATTGTACTTATCTAGGACAGAGAACTATTGGATTGATATAATTCCCATTTAGCAAAATTATTAAACCTAAATATATCTATTTTTACATAACTTATCTCTTCCCCTCTCCTTCTTCCTTTAGTCTTGAAAGATAATGTTTATGGAAAAAAAAAACAAAGGGTAAAAATCCTGTAATGGAAAAGACAGTGACCTGATTTTCCTGATTGCTGAAGGTAAAAGAACTTAACAAAATAAGTGAGACACATCTTCAGGATATTCTAATCAAAGAACTGACCTACATATTTCACAGCAGTTTCCAGAATGTAATAAAAATCTTTCTGAAGCATATTGTTAGATCCAATACCCAGATCTCATAAGTATTAGAAGTTTACCTTTCCCCAGAATGTTTGAGGTCTGTAGTTCAGACATTTTTCTGCTGTGGCTTTCCTTATTTTCCCCTCATGTGATAAAAAAACCTCTCCATTACTGTCTAGTAATTTATTTCTAAGATGGTATGTATCACTGGAAAACTGCAAGAGTTAAACATAAAATGTTCTGGCACTCGGTAGTATAAGATAAGTGCCTATTCCATGGTCACTGTGAATAAACTACATGAAGACGCACAATTCCATAATGATCTTCCTTAAAAAATGAGGATTTGTATCTGCAAACACACTGGAACAATTCACACGAGCACTGCTAACACATTTCTGCTTATTTAACTGAATAGGTATTATCACCCCATATGGAAAAACTATTCAGCACACGGGGGGGTACTCACTATAACAAGTAAATAAATAAGCAGATTGATGGGTTGTATTTTTTTTATCACATACATTGTTCTGAATGGCTGCTGAAAAGACACTAATTCAAACCTAACCTTGTTCCCCATTGCAGCATTCATTGGAATTCACGGCCTTCCATGCCTTACCAGTGGTTAGTGCCCCCAGGCTCCACCCACTTAGCCTCATGACAAGTGACACTTTCTGCCTAGCCTAGAAGACCCTGGAGCCTTCCTGTCCCCTACATACTGACTTCATCATCCTCATTTACGTCATATGCCAATGTCTCTCCTATCTTCCATCTCCATTCTTTTCTCGTTAATGATTTGAGTCCTTGGTTCCTTCTCTTGTCAATAACTGGAGACTCCAAAATCACCCCTCATATTAATTAGTAGTGTCACTTACTGGTATATGCAGCTACCTCCTACACAGATGTCGCCACTGCTCAGATCCCTTCCCTATATATGTATATTCTATCAACAAATTAAAGCTCCATCATTCACTCAACACACACTGTCCATAACTGAAGCCACTATTGTATCCCTGTAAGTGTAACCCACTCCCCAACCCCCAGCCCCACCCACCCACACAGTAAACAATGTCAGGAGCTGAGCATCTCCTTGTCCATGAAAGTTAACAAGATAAAATCTTACATCCTTGCTCAACCAAGTGGCAACCAGAAAAATCCCTGCACTATCATCCACATTAGCGGAGAATAGAAATACCTGTCTATGCACCTCTAAACTTATAATAGTGTCAGCGATTGGTTTGATCCCCTTCTCTAGTTCATGTGTTGTGATAACTTCCAGGCTCAAGGACTAGCTTACACTAATACTATACTTATGAGAAGCATTCATTGTTTTATGACCTGCATCTCACTGACTGAATAAGTGACGGTTAGTCCATACTCCTTTAACCATTGTATGTCGTGTTACTTTTGGCAAACCTATTTTATCCTGTTCCAGAGTCTGCCTAAGGGATGCTGTCAGAATCTGAGAATTATATGCAGCCATTTTGTTTCACTGATGACATCTGTGAATCTGGTCTACTCTCAAGTACTTTCTTTACTTGCCTGTATTCCTGGTTAGTACTGTCCTATGATACTCTATCTGGTTCTCTGTATTCTGCAGCTCTGTTTTCCTGGTATTGATGGGTTATTTATGAACTTATCAATGTCAATAATCGCCAGCATTACCTCAACAGTTTGTAAGTGAAAGAAACCTCTAGTGAAAATTCCATTTGTAAATAATGTAAATATTAACTAGTTAATAGAAACTACATACTTAAAAATGTTTTAAATAATGCAAATAGAAACTAGTGTATGGAAACTATACACTTACAAGTATTTGCTATAAATAATGCACATTGAC
This sequence comes from Protopterus annectens, assembly GCF_019279795.1. Lineage (NCBI taxonomy): Eukaryota > Metazoa > Chordata > Ceratodontiformes > Protopteridae > Protopterus > Protopterus annectens. Next base: position 687,205,257 of record NC_056735.1, read on the forward strand.
CTTCCTTTAATAACAACTTTTAATTTCACCATTCTTTATAAATTCATTATAAGCTGATTTCCTCTATTTATTAGCTAGTTATAATTACATCAGATGTATGTTCTTATTTTGTTTTTGACTGATGTTACTTTGTCTTGTTTATTTCTGTCATGAGCCCAGGTCATGGCTGAAAATGGCAAAATGACCAGCCCATTTACCAGGTTTATTCATTTATTTATTTATTGACATTTGTTAACCGGATGAGTGAGGTTGTTTACTGACCCTTTTCAGTTTCAACTCGGACACAAGGCACAGTGATTACATTTAGAAGTATAATTACAGATATTTAAATTAATTTGCATAATCTATTATATAGAATAGCACATGGTTACATTTACTGCAACGAGAAGGTAAGACAAATGTGGCATTGAGAAAATGTGGTTGAAACAAGGGAATTATCCATGATCCTGCTAGCATTTGCAAATGGATTTAGAAGTGAGATATAAGAAAGTCTTTAATGTCTTTAATGGTTTCCAGATTTTTTATCTCAGAAGGCAGCTGATTCCATGTAGCAGAACTAAGACCGGAGAATGCACTTTCTCTCAATGAGGTTTTGAAGTGTGGGCAATCAAGGTTAAAATGGCACTCTTGAGTTTCTGAGATCAAAGGTATTAGTAACGTATGGGTGTTTTAGGCTGAATATGGGACAAGGGATGGAAAACCAAATTCTAGTTATGGCAATTATACATTTTTAGCAATTGCTGAACAAGCTTTAGGGGAGAGTAAATTGCTAACTTTATAGCATATTTAGTTGTGTAAGTACCTCATTATTTGTGCAGTCAGTATGAGAAGTGAACAAAAGGGCTAGATCTTGTGTTAAGCTTAAGTACTTTTGTTCACAGATGTTGGGTATAATATTCCCATTGTTGGGATTGTAGGAAGGTTTTCTGGTAAAGACAAGATCGTGACATTTGCTCTCTTGTGATTTATAAGTGGTTCGTTAATAGCTGGCCAGTTGCCCTGTTGGGTAAAGTTATTCTGTACTTTGATTTGAAGATCCTGTTGTGAATTACTGGACTGTAGAATCAGTGTGCCATCAGCATATATAACACGTGTTAGCTCCAGGAGACCTAGATAAAGAGGGAAAAGTGAAGAAAACCCAATAGTGATCCCTACGCGACACCTGTATTGTGGAAGAAAGGGAGTAATTATGATAGACTTGGAAGGTTCTGTTTTGTAGATAATTCTTAAACCAGTGAAATGTGTTTTCTACAAAATTAAGTTTCTTTAGCTTGTTGAGTAAGATTGTATGATTGACTGTTTGAAGGACCTGGTCATATCTGCAAAGAGTCCTGCTGGGATTAAGCCCACATTAATGCCATAATAAATGTTATCTGTTTTAACTACTAGGGCTATAAATGTACTAAAATAATTGTAAAAGCCATGCCAAGTATCAGATAGTTTCATAGGTGTGTACTAGGTTAATGGACCTGGAGCCTTTGCAAGCCTAGCCCTTATGATTAACCTGGCATCATGCCACCCAACCTTAGTTCCTAGTACCACTGTCGAGTAGAGCCACTGGAGTGATCCCCAGGGTGAATTTTCTATTTCCCATATGCTTATCAAGATTCCTCTTGAAGAGGGCAGTGAGGTGCTCTGCTTGACATGTATGGGAAGTCTATTCCATAGCACAGGGAGTCTCTGGGTTATGAACCTATCCCTCCAGCATGTTCTGTTGATTGTGGCAATGAGATTGAGGTCTCTGGAGCGTGTGGTGCAGAAGGATTGGGATTTCTTTAGATGTAGCATTTCTAACAGTGCTGGGTTAGACATGGCTTTGTAAGTCAAGCAAAGATCGCCTCTAAGTCGACGATATGAGACAGAGAACATTTGGAGTTTTTTGAGTCTGTCCATACAGGACAAGTGTTTAAGGCCTTGGATCCTCTTTGTGAGGTACTTTTGTGGCCTCTCCAGTTGTTCCAGGTGTCTAGTGAGGTACATGCCAAATGGGGCATTGTACTTGATAATTGACCTAATGAGGGAAGAGTAGAGGAAGACAATGACCTCATTCTTCCTGGATGCAAAACCCTTAGTAATGCGATGTGCCACAAAGAAGGACTTTCTGACCACAGTGACAATGTGGTGGTCAAAAGAGAGGTTACTGTCAACCTGTGCTCCTAGATCTCTTATAACACCTTCTGTGCTCAGTAGACTACCATCAATGTGGTATTTCAAGGGAACCAGGTTTTTCCCAAGGGGGATGATGACACATTGTTTGGCATTGAGCTTAAGGCCATAATTTTGGCACCAGTCGTTGGTCTCATTTAGGCCTTTCTGTAGGATGTCAACATCACTTGGAGAGTTAATAATAGCTCCCAACTTGCAATCGTCTGTGAACTTTGTCAGCCAGAGTCCCTTCGTGTTGCCCTGGACTTCAGAGAAGTAGATTCCAAACAGGAGAGGACCCAGGACTGGACCCTGTGGGATTCCACTTGTGACTGGTCGACAGTCTGACTTGGAGTCAGCTACTTTCACACTGTGGGTTCTATCTGTGAGCCAGTTTGCAAACCACCTAGTGATATAGGGGTTGATGCCTAGCTTAGTGAGGTTTTCTATGATTTCTGAGTGGGGAATAATATCAAAGGCCTTGGCCAGATCAAGGTGGGCTGTATGAACCACCTTGCCTTCATCCACAGCTCTGGTGACTGATTCAAAGAAGTCAACCAAGTTGAGCAGGCATGATCTACCCTAAACAAAACCAAACTGTGTAGGATTCAGAGTTTGGAGATTCCCTATATCCTTGTTTATTAGGTCCATGATGATGTGTTCCATAGCTTTGCATATCAGGCTAGTCAGTCTAATGGGGTGATAGTTCCTGGGGTCTGTAGTCACTCCTCCCTTGTGGAGAGGGATGACTGTAGCAGTGTGCCATTTGGTAGGGACAAAGCCTGAGGTGAGACTGTGATTGAACAGGGCACACAGGTGAGGTGCCAGTTCACTCTGTAGTTCATGTAGAATACAGCAGGGGATATTGTCAATTCCCATAGAAGCTGCATTCTTGGCCTTGGACAGTGCTGTTTTAACCTGTTCAGCAGTAATACTGGGTGCCTGGCAATCTACTGGTATTGTGATTGGCCTTTGGGGGGGGTAAAGTTGGCACTGAATCTGTTGGCCAGTATATTGGCAATATCTATTGGCTTGGTATAGGAGGTAACATTGTGCAGTAGCTAAGAGCAAATCTGGGTATTGTCATGGAGATTCTTTACATAACTATAGAATGCCTTATATTTGTCTTTACTATCTGCTGCAATTCTGTTTTCATAGCTAGCTTTAGAAGATTTGATGAGGGATCTCAACCTTTTGTTGAGGCCGATAAGGGAGTTTTTCCAGTTTTGGGACTTCACCTTATTCTGCATCAGTTTCCTCCTTTTGTTGTAGAGTTTGTTTATGGCTGGGGACCACCATATTGGCTTCCTTTTTTTTTGAGGAGGCCATCTTGGTTCTATGGTGAGATCCATGCATTTGTGTACATGTTCATACAGTGCATTGGTGTATGATTTGGCGGTCATGCAACTATTCTCCATTTGCATGGGTGCAGTGAAGTTAGCCACCTCTGTTTCCAGGAGCCCAAAGTTAACTTTGGAGAAGTTTTTCATGGTGGTTACCTTTGTGGGGGTGGGGGGGGAGGGAGGGATGTAGATTTCCAAGGTGATTAGTTTGTGGTCGGATCTAACCAGGGAGGAGATGACTATTTGGTGTAGAGCAACGGTCACCCATGTTAGTAATGACCAGGTTAAGGATGTTGCTACCTCTAGTGGGGGTAAGAACGAGCTGGTCCAGGGCACTAGAATTAATGAATTCCAGAAAGCATTGGGCAAGTGTATTGGTACATTAGTAGTTTTCCCAGTTAATGGAGGGGTAGTTGAAGTCACCCAGTATGAGAGTATTAGGTTGGACCCTAATATTCTCCAGGGTGCTTACGAACGTGGAGTGTGAGTCTTGGAACATGGCTGGGGACCTATAGCAGGCTACGACCTGAATCACTGTCTTACCCAATGTTAGCTGCACCTGAAGTATCTCAGATGCATTATGTTGGGCTACCAGTCTGGAGGTGTGGGCAGCCTTTATGAATATGGAAACACCACCACCTTTGGAGCTTCTGTCCAAGTTCTGGGGCCGAAAGGTGTGGAATGAGTTATAGCCTGGTAGTGCAGGTGTGCTTTTTGCTGCCTTGAACCAGGTCTCTGTTACAGCACAAATGTCGATTTTCTCCACTTTAAGGACTGCTTCAAGTGAGTGCATTTTGAGATTTAGACTTCTAGCGTTGAGCAGCATGACCCTCAGATTGCATTTGTTTGTAGCTGTTATGGTGGTAATTTGGTCTTTGGAACACCGCCTAAAAAAGGCACTATAGTGGTGGCAAGAGCCTTAGCCACTATACAGAAGCCCAGGCTTGACAGATGCAGGCCATCTCTGACAAAGCGCCAAGGTCTTGTCAATAATGTTATCCCAGGCAAACAGATACTGGATCCCCTTAGAATGACACCAGAAATGTAGCCAATTGTTGAAATCAATCATTTTCTGCTTATACTGTGGTATCATTCTGGGTGATGGTAGGATGCTGATCAGGGCTAGAGTCATACCCACCTGGGCTACATAATCTGAGAGCCCCTCCAAGTCTCTTTTCATGTAGTCCAGGAAGGTACATCTTAGGTCATTCACACCCATGTGTATAATGACAGAGTCATATTTATACCTGTTGTTGAGGGACCTGAGTGCATGCGTTATGTGGTGGATCCTGGTGCCTGACAGGCAGCTGACTGTTACTTTCTCCTTATTCAACCTAGTGAGTGGGACATCAGTGTGCCTCACTATTGCATCACCTATGACTAGTGTGTTGGGCATGCTGTTTTGCCTTAGGGGCTTTGGTTGAGTGGCACACTGTTTATGAGTGTTATGTGTCTCCTAATTAGTGTTGTGTTGTGGTCGAGTGTGTTTCTGCCTTGGAGGTCTCTGCTGTTTGGGTAGATTTTTATTGAGTGCTTTAGCAAAGGTGGGTGTGTAGTTTGTGCTTTTATGTGAAGACAGTGCTGGTGTGTGTTCTGGAGGGCTGTGTGTTCCATGTGGTGTGGTGCAAGTGTTGAATTTCTCCTCCTGACCAGGTATTCTAGTCTTGGCTGGAGAGTGCATGGCTTCCAATTTGGATATATAAGTGCATCTCTTGCAAGTCTGAGTGTTGGGAGGTAAGAGGAGAGGGTTGTCAGTGTACATGATGTAGTTGTGACATTGCCTCAGGATGCCCAAGTTCACCAGGTTAATAGGAGAAAGCACAGGGAACTGACCTTTAGACATGCCTGGAGGGGTGGGCATTAATAATAAGTACTGGAGCTGTTTCCTTGTAGAACGTTTAGTGCTGGTAACACTTTTGTGTGCTACAATAATTGCTACAAGAAGTCTGGTAGAGTGCTAAACTAATAAGCTAGTAAATGTGCAGGAGAGGATAGAACTAGCAGATCCAAGGGAAAATTGAAGAGCAGACTTTGGCACCACTCAGAAGCTTACAAACAGTCCAGGATATAGCAAATCTGTATCCGGACTAGACTAGTTACTAGACAGGTGAGAAACAAGCACAGATGTGGTCTTTTAAATCTAAAAGTTGAAAGAGATGGAAAAACTGCCCAAACGGCCAATAAACTACAATTTCTGGGCCAGAAACCACTCCTCTTGTGGTAGATAAGCTATTTAGAGCTTACCACTCCCAATGATAAGCTAGAAGGCTTCCCTCCAACACAGTAAGGCTTGGGGGTCTTAGAAGCTTACCAACAGTCCTGGATACAACAGATCTGTATCTGGACTAGACTAGTTACAGGAAAGGTGGGAAACAAGTGCAAATGTGCGCTTTTAATCCAGAAAGTTGAAAGAGATGGAAAAACTGCCCAAACGGCCAATAAACTACAATTTCTAGGCCAAAAACCACTCCTCTTGTGGTAGATAGGCTACCTAGTGCTTGCTACTCCTGCTGATAAGATAGAAGACTTCCCTCCAACACAGAAAGGCTTGGGGGGGGGCTCAGAAGCTTACCAACAGTCTTGGATACAGCAAATCTGTATCTGGACTAGACTACTTACAGGAAAGGCAGGAAACAAGCTTAGAATTCTTTTTTCCAGAAAGCAGCTAAAACAGCATTAAAAAGAATTCAAGTGCAGTGCAAGCTAGCACACTTGAATGTGTAGCAGTATTAAAGCAAATACAATTTAATTAAATGCAATTTATTCAAAATGTATTCTGATCTAAATTCAACTCTGAACAGTTGAAATGTGACAAAAAATATACTTAGCTGAGAAGCACACTCAGTCAGAACACAAGGAGAGAATTTTTTTTTCTTTTTTGTTAGTAAAGTGAAAAGGGAGGAAGGAGGAGCAGAAGATAATTCAAGGTTAAGAACCTAAGTGGGTTGGCCTTCTCAAATGTTCTCACTTTATCAGGTAGAATGAATACTAGACTGGGAGGAGTGTCCCAGATCAAATTTACAGTAGGGGAGGGCAACTGCAAAGCCACCAACTATAACAACACCACAAGAATAGGGTGGGTGGGAAGGAGAAAACCAGTTTCAGAACAGATGAGAAAACAGCAAGCAAAGTGAGCAAATATATAAAATAATTCAGTCAGGCAAAAAATTAAGACAATGCAGAACTGAGAAGTTAAAGTGCCAAGGAATATACTTATCAGCGATATAATTCCAGATTGTTTGAGAAGCACTCCAGCCAGAACACAAGAAGATTCTAACAGTGTATGCAGGAATTTACAAATAGGGTCTATTTTTAAATCAGCAAGCCTTGAAACAATCAGATAACACAAAAGCTGTTAGACCAGTTTTAGAAACTTTAACACCACCACAGGAATAGTAAGACAAAAGTGTTGATATGTTTTAATATTTTCTTAAACAGAAGTTTTTTCAAACATTTTAGCAATGGAGTAAAGGTTCAGATAGGTTTTGTAATCTTTTCAACTTCACTGGAGAAGTTATTTTGGGAAGAGGTAGTATAAAAGTATATTTAAATGGAGCTAGAATGTCAGTTATAAGAGAGAGGTTGAAGATGTGAGTAAGTAGTCTTGCAATGTGTAGAGCAGTTAGCATTAAGAAGGAAAGATGCAGTTTGGGAGATTTGGCACCTCTGTTACTAAGATTTTTGGTAGTGTTTTAATCTGTTTGGGAGTTATTTGGGAAAAGTGAAAAGTTGATGCATGTGGGGCTAAGGAGTACAAGGAGTCAAAGAAAGAGAGAGTTGTTTTGTATGGTCTATGTAAACTGTTTGTAATATCACATATGTAAGCCTGTTAAGTACTGTATATACTTGTTGGTAAATTGGGAGGACTCTATAGAAGGGGAAGCATTGTTTGCTGGTGGTGAAAAACTTAATTACTGTTTTATTTTATTTTTCTGGAAAAGGTTAGGCTGAGGCAAGTTTGCTTCCTGCTTTTGTCTAAGCAACAAGAATATGACTGCATTGTTAGCTAATCTTGTTTCCTTTCTTAAAATAATAAGTGCTTTATATAATCCTTTTATAGGCTTTCCGGTCTTTGTCTCGGTTCCTCATTTTGTTTTTCATCTCCATGGGGAGTCAAGGACATGTTTCTCCTCTAAGACTCTTTTGTAACAAGGAATAAAGAATTCCTGAATAGTGGACAGTTTTTCATAAAACAGTTGTATGACACTAGTGGGGTCTGACATTTCAAAGAAAGGGGTCCTGTTGATGGAATTAATGAGAAGGTTGAGTTTTGGGAATTTAGCTGCTGGAAAAGATCTTCCTTGTTCTAACTGTGGGGGCCTTTTAAACATTCAGAAACACCAGGAGGATTTTATTACTAAGTGATCACTAAGGGTTTGGTAGAATTTCAGTGGAAATGCACCCATGCTGCATGTTGGTTATTATTCAGTTTAGCATTGTAGCATTATATTTAGCTGAGATGTGTCTTTTACAACTATATCAACACTAAAGTCACCTAGTATAATTGTATTATTATTGATACCTTTGGGGAACATAATTTATATGGTATTTTGAAATTGTCAAATGAATAAATAAATAATCCTATTTGTTATTACTGTAGCTACAGGATTCTAGTATGTAATCACATCAATGAATACACAGGTCTGCTTGATGTTCTCGATTCCAAACTTGCAGACACTTAACCTGCACACCTGTCTGTCCTGTTGCTATCTCACTGATGCTATAAACATAGGAAAACATTGTTTTAACTCATTCCCTCCAAAACAGCTCAGAAGTTTGCACTAATTTCTAACAGGCAGAACCTAAGCTTTTTGACGAAATCAAATTATGTCTTCACATTTCAAACAATGAGCATATCTGTGGAACCATATGGATTACTAAGAAGTGCAAATGGCAGATTCTTCAGAACAAACTATTTTTATAGTGGTAGTATTTTTAGGTTCTAGGTCTTAAACTGAATTGTATAAGTCAGAGTAAACATGGGAACTATTAAATTTGTAATATTTTGTAAACAACTTACAATATCGCAACGACCAATCAAGTTACATACATACATTCATACTGTTAGAAGCATTTTGTTCATCCAGCTGAAAGCTATCATATGAGACTAAGCAGTTCTGTTTGTGCTACTTGTCTCATGAGATATTTAGAAACAACATGAAATTTATGACAATATAAATAAATATTCTATAAACAAAAAATAATATTTCTTTAACTGCATTAGACAGAGGTCAACTATCAATACAACGGAGTTTGCCATTGTATAAGTTTTAAGATGAAATATTTTAATACTTTGTATGTAGCATGGCTTTGGAACTACTGATGCAAATATGAACAAGAATTATTTGATGCCTAGAGGTGTCAGTAGGATCTAACTGGAGAAGCACCTGGAGGCATCACTTGGCTGTAATCAGGTAAAGCACTTCACAAGAATTGCACCCCCTTCCACCTTTTAATGTGCAGTTTCTACTTTTACTACCTTTGATGTTGCAAAAACTCAATAAAAAAATAAATATATTTTACTCTTTCTACCACTTCAGTGTCACCTTAGAGATTTAACTTAATGTAACATACCAAAATTGTCTACTGGGATGTATACAGATTGTTTACTATAGACAGTGCTTTGCATTTATTCTTTAATAACTCAAAATCAATCCAAATGATACATAATTTCTCCAATGATTTAGATGTCTAGGTATAAACCCTGTTTCCTTATATAGACAGCTGTAATCAATTTAGGATGACTGCACCCATGCTCCCCACTTGCGTTACATACTGAGTGGATCTCTTAGCTTCTCAGACAAGGACCTTTTAAAAGTTCCGGGGGGAGATAGCTGGCTTGGTATCCTTTGCATACCTTACATCTATTCTGTGAATTCTCTACCATGTATCAGCTGAAATTCTGTCTACTCCTTAAAGATCTTCTGGTTTATACAAACCTTTCCTTTAACTTGTAGCAGGTTCTTTTGGCATCCCCTGCTCGTATTATCTTTATAATATTTTACTTTTCATATTTGTATTGATTATAATGTGCATGTGAGAAGTATTTGTTTAAAGAAATGTGTATTACCACATATTGAATGCATAATGCAACTTCTATCAGTCATTCATAACAACACATATAAAATAGTAATAATAATAATAATAATAATAATAATAATAATAATAATAATAATAAAATACATTTTAAACAAGGAAAAGAAAACCACCCATCAAGGCCAGTATACCACTCAAGACATAATCATAGCAATGGAAGCATTATTTTTCTAGCTTTGCCATACAAGATAAAGAAGACTTTGGACAAGCTCCGCGAGTCAATAAAGAACAGGAATAAAAAGCACTAGTCATCATTACATATTGTTTATAAGATCATGGCTTTCAAATCAGTGAAGATTTATGCTTTGTTGTTTTGTTTGATGTATTGATGGTGAGTTTTTGTAATGGTCACCTTCGAGGGAAGACTGACATTTGAGTCTGAGTTAAATGAAAATATAATTTTCTTAATGAACACTGTAAATATAATTAAATATAAATTATATTTATTGGGCACAGAGGTTGGGTATAACAAAAATACACTTTTATATCAAGACTATGCAGTTAATAAACATTTGAAAATTCATACCTGCATGCTTTAAGATGCCAGACATTCTACATGACAAACAATGTTGATAAAAATCAGTTATTAGAATTTCAAAGTGGCAACTGTTAAGCCAGGTTTTGAAAATGAAATTCATGAGTTTACAGCTATATTTTGACACAGATTAAAATTTAGACAAGTTGCATACCATAAAATAACATGTTTAGAAAGGCATATATTAAATACAGGTAACATTAAGAAAGTGCTGAAATACTAGAGAAGTTTGAAACGAGACAATAATTGATTTGCATTTTGGGTGACGTACACATTTTTATTAAGGAAAAAATGCACATAACTTAAAATATATTTTGGAAGGACACAAGTCAGAAAAAAATATCCAGATATTCAGCAAAACACACACACACACACACACACACACACACACACCCACACACACACACACACACACACACACACACACACACACACACGCAGACACACACACACATCAAAATGAACCTACCTATTTGGGCTATGAGTGGTGCTGCGGCAGCATTGTCGCCTCACAGCAAGATGTTGTCGCGTTTAATTCTCAGCTAGAGCGTTTTCTGTGTGGAGGCATGCATGAATGGGCGTGCCTTCCTTGAAGGCTGTGCGTCAGGGCTGGTAACTCGGCACGTAAAAATTCACTACCAAACATTAGCGGACCGGAGTTCCGCTGTGGTGACCCCTAACTGGGATAAGCCGAAAGACACAACATACTGTAAATACATTAAAGAGAGTTCCTATACAGATCTGGTACATTGTACATTGCTAAAATGCAGCAAGCAGTGTGTTACAGTTTAAGTCACACAACAAGCTCTAAACCATTTCAGTTTAGATCATTAATGCAATACTGGCATTTAAAAGTTGGTAATGCACTGAAAACCATTTGGTATCTGCCAATTCAAAAATCAGTGCAATGACTTTTCTTGTGGTGTGTGAGGTATGCTTGGGTGAAGGTAAATGTGTTTTGCTATTATGCTAAAGCTTTCTGATATACTGAAAGTTTTAGCGTTTGCAGTAGGAGTGCGTACAAGCACTTGTAAGTTAGGGTTAGAGTAAGTGTTGTTAAGATAGTTTTAATGTTTTGTGTGTGTATTATGGTGTATTTGCAGTGAGTGTAAATATGATTGTTTTATGTAATGGTACTGTTACGGAAAGGGATTTTGGTAAGGTAATGCATAGGGCTGGGGTTAGGGGTAACATCAGGGTTAGGGTTTGCACATATGAGTAAGGTGGAACATGGGAGCAAACTGTGGGCTGATGAATATATTAGTAAAATGCTGGGTCAGAAAAGTGAGTGCCAATGATAAGCTGACATTTGTCTGACTGTCAGTTTCTTTGTGTTCAGTTATTATTTGGATAACCAAAAAGATGAATTGGTTACACTTCACAATATCAAATTGTTGTAGCCTGAGAAACATTTAACATTGGGTGAGATTAGTGAAATTAACTGAAATCACTTTGTGCAAGCTAAGCTATGCAATCTGTATTCACTCTGGACCTTACTAACTATATAGTATTGCCTGCCAGACTAATACATTTATTTGAAGTAATCACTGATACATGGAAGTGGGCTGCTGACAGTAATTTCTAGCAATGACATTACTACACAGTGGTATACAAGTAGTGCAACCCCCTGTGTGAGGTGCAGTAATATCTGCTGTTTAGGGCGACCATCCCCTCTGTAATCCCACACACTGTGGTCTTTGTCTGGGGTGCTGCCTCCATTCCTGTAACAATGTTACGACTGCTGCATATTGTCCAGCCACACCCCATAACATCCCATTACATACAGTAAATGTTTTCTGTCCAGGGGAACTCCTCTTCACCTACCTTTACTTATAGCAAATGCATTTTGACTAGCGTAACTCTGTTTCCAGCTCATGCATTTAGTAAATGATACTTACAGTAAATGCCTTTTGTGCAGGAGAACTCTCTTTTTACTATGTGTACAGCTACTGGTTTCCAGACTGACATATTTCCTACTTTCATCTTTTGCTACTGCTGCTTTACTAAAGCATTCCAGTAAGCCATATCTACAGGTGGTGTGCTAGAATGATTAATAAATACATTAGCTTAATAGTCTATCAGCATGTACTTAGCATGCTGCAGGTAGCCATGTAGACAAGGTGTCTAGAGCTTGTCTGACCCGGTGACAGGCAAAGTATGCCAGGATGTCTTGTTGCAGGCTGAGGTGATCAGGTCCTGAGGAAGCACCTGGACATTTGACAGTGTCCCTGAAAATTATACAACAATAAACACTGATAAGCTACACTGCTTAAGAGAGAAGTAATATGTCTGAAACACTAAGCCCTAGTATGATGATGTTCAACAGGTCTATGGAACTTCACACCTTTATGACCTGAGTGGAGTTAATTTACAACACAGCAGCACAGCCTCATCGATATTCAACAGTGCTGTACATGTTGGCACATCAGAAAACAAGAGAACTTCTTTATGCACTTGAAGCTATGCATTACTGATGCTGGAGTGAATTTTATGAATTGCACTGACACTTTGCCATCAGTATGTCATGGCACAAATTTATATAAGGTGCTTAAGCTGATCATAAATCCCAACCAGCAAGTAGCTCCTTTAGAAATGTATTTGTAAATTCTTTATCATATTGGTGCAATCAGATACAGGGTGGGATTCATTAAACCACTATAAATATAAAATCTGAGTAAGTGATTCTTATATTTCTGTCACGTTCTGTTTTTCTAACATTTTTTCTGATTTATTTGTGGCATTTAAAAAGCAAGAAATCTGGATAACTAATTGAATAAAAATTAAATAATTAGTGCATGATAAAAGGAGTGGAGCTTACGCTATTCAAATCCGCACCTCTCAAAAGTATACCTGTGGGATTCCCAGTAAAATATTCCTGTGAAAAATGGTTAGCATACATGTTGGCAACTACTATTGCTTAAAGGGCACTGTTTTAACAGTGCATATGATCAAAACAATGTCAACACATAAGGATTGCAAGTAACATCAAAATGCTCCCTAACATACCTTGTGATAGCCCATGAACATATCTCCAGAGCAACGCAGTACCTGTTCAACTCAGTGGGTTGCCAAATAGGATGTGTCAGCTGCAGGGAACATACCACAGAAATGGAATTTTCCTCTAGCAGTCTACCCAAAAGGTAGCTGCAAGGAGTTGTACATCGTGCACATATAATACCTACTCCACAATCCCTTGCGGACCTGGGTTATAACTGAACAGTGTCATATGACATCAATTTGCCTCTGTCACCTATACAATGGCTGTGTCACCACAACTACACACTTACTCTTTACTCTCTGAGTGTAGGACTTCACTAGGTCATGGTGATAGCTTACAGCAGTAGTAGATATATCGTACAGTAATTGGATACTTGCTACAGGGATGCCAGAGCTGGACAGTTTACAGCTTGTCGAGGTGTCAGTACAGTGTTTTGCCTTCATCAGCCTGGAGTTTGATGAGGTTTTGCTGGCCACATCTCCTAGTTCCTTACATGCAGTTGGATGTTTGGAGAAATTACTATGTAGAACCACTAGCTGAATAAAAGAACTGAATTGAGTATAAATATATATACTTTTTTACAACTGTTCTTCCCTGAAAGATTTAAATTACAACGAGACTAAAAACTTGTATCCTAATTACAGTAGGGGCATTCCACTAAAATTACTAAACTGGATTTTGTTTCACCAAGCTTACATCAAGCTAATATAATCTCCATTATTATTATGCATAACTTGCTGAATATGTTGAAACTAATGCATGTGTTTATTTGCCCAAAGTGTGCAATGTATCCTGGAGTCCTGAAACCTAAGCTATCAAAAATGGTTTAACAGACAGATTTTTGATAAAGTGCTGCAGATTTTTTAAAAGAAAAATAAATGTCTGCTTCTACCTTATGTTTTTACAACAGGTGATGCCAATACTTTCCAGCTAAATTTTGCCATTAAAGGACTGAAAAAAACATGTAAGTGTATTTTAGAGAAATGGAATGATCCTTCTTTAAAAGCTGTTCCCACATGGACAATTTTAATGGTGGATATATTGAAAGCAGAGAACATTAATTGCATACTTGAACAAAAGAAGTCAGCTTCTTTGTTAAGCTTTAGCAAAGATTTTGAAATGAATTAAACACAGACTTTTTTTTACCTAACATAGATTAGAACAAGTCTTTTGTCTTATAACAAGGGGTCCAGGCAATTACTTCACCAAGACATGTGCACTGAAGTTAAAATTTCACCTACATATTTCGTTCTTTTGTTTCCATACAATTTCTACATAGATGTTAAATAAAACAAAGCAATAATTTATTCCTGGGTATTATACTGTGTCCTGTAACTATTACTGAAATCCCCATTTCCTGAGGGTTGGAATATCATTGTCCCTACGTGTCTCATTATATGTGAATGTAAGAGTGTAGAATACACTTTGGGCTGTTCATACTTAATAGAATGTGAATGTGCTTAGTAGTGAGCTAAAAAACATGGATGCAGCAATGAATAAAAAACACACAATCACACTTTCAGAATGTTTGTGCATAAAGTTTAATACCTCCACTAGAGCCGGATCCTTGTTAAACTGGCTCCTAGGCAGGGCAATGGATTGGGGCCCTCCCATACATGCACCCCCCCTTTGCAGCCATTCCAGAGTCCAGTTACTTGGCTATTTCTCCCCAGTTATCATAAACATTGTTCAAACCTCTCAGTGTACATACCGTTTTCTGCTTTACTTCTACAATGATTACTGGATTTAATTTAAAACTTATTTAAAATTTTAAGGCACAAACACTGATAGATATTTGCTAAACAAAGCAATCCAGTCTCACAAAGAAAACAGACTTAGCATTACAACATTTCTGCCCTTGAAACTCACTTTCATTGAAACAACACTGAAACCCACATTCAAAGAAATTGCATCCTGCCAGTGGCAGATAAAGTTTACCTTTGGGCTGTTTTCAAATCACTGGCCCCTTGCACAGATTTCTAGGACCATGAATGCATGCATGCTTTCTTTGATTCACCTTCCTGATTGTATTAAATTATATTCCCTGTATAACACAGTATCACTTGTTACAGCATGTTTTAAATTTGTAGTTTTAAACATTTTTTTTCCAGTAAGCAATGAAACAAAATGTATGAACCAACAATGCCAAAACTGACAAATTCAGAATATTTCATCAATAAAGGTCTACTCAAACTTATGTCATTACAATCCACCAATATCAGTCAATATGCACAGTCCCTACAAAAGTATAAGTCATCTGAATAATTCCACATTAAAGTGATCTGTAACTAATAAAAAGATTGCTGCTAGCAAACAACTTTACATTTCAGTGTTTCATCTACAAATTCAGTGCCTGCTGCTCTTGAAGAATAAATTGCCTATGCGACATTAAAAAATGGTAAGCTGGTAATTTTGCAATAGGGAATGGATGGCAAACTGACAACAGGTGCATAGTTACTAGACATCTCCTTCAAAGGAGGACATACTAGACAGGGGTCCAGGGTAGCAAATATTGTGGGAAGAAATAGCCAGGGGTTTGTGTAGGCTCTAGGGCCGATAGCCTAGTACCAACCTATGAACCTATACTCATGACTGCAGCAGCACACCCCCTTAAAGTACAACACAATATCAGCAATCCATCTACATGCTGTGGGAGTAGAACCCACACACACTTGCATCAGAAGCAAGCATATAACCTGTTGTGCTTCTAACAATGCTTTAAAATTCTTTAGCATAATAGTGATATAATTTGCTAAACAACAGTTGCACACTGTAAATAGACTTAGCATGAGCAACACTAAACTTCTCTTCCTCTGAAGCTCTCAATTCCTTATAAAATGCACTTGACACTTGATTCCTTGTAAAATGTACTTGACACTCAACCTCTCAACCTTGTAGCACAAGAAATCTGGACAAAGCTAGAAATAATGGGGAACAAAGGCTCAAAACTAGGGACAAATTTTAAATATTGCTGTATAATCTTAGAAAGTTGCTAGAATAAAAGGTTTTGTGTTACATTAATTTTCTGAAGGATATGAAGACTGAAACTTAAATGGCAGTCATTATTTAGTGAATTCAGTCCTTACTGATTTGCCAGAAAACCACAAATGTTATAAAGAACAGACCTAAAATATGAGGCAAAAATTTGGACAGTTGAGAGCTATGCACACATTTCCTTGAAATTCAAGTGGCGGATTCAGGCTCTTGTTTCCTTCCTGTACCTAAGGTACAGGGTTTGAGCCTGAGCAAATTAGTTAACTGCCAGTTATCCCTAATTGGGGTACTTCACACACACACACACACACACACACACACACACACACACACACACACACACACACACACACACACACACACACACAGCATTAGAATGGAATGTGAAATCCTGCACAGAAGGGGAGAACAGAAAGAGGTCTGTGTTACTACAGTTGCGACATATGTGTGCACAGAAGGCGTAAATGAAGAATGTCCTCCAAAATATATATGTTACTTTAAAAAAAAAAAGTAAGTGTGATGGTCCCTCGGCAAGTAGACCCATACCAATCAGGAGGGGCCCCCCTCTCAGTCAATGGGTCCTAGGTGACTGCCTTGGTCTCCCAGCTCTGGATCCAGCTCTAACCTATACCCTTTCGTACCAATCTTTTTGTTAGGACTGTCAGGTCTACAATGTCCTAGATCTTTCTTGCAACTGGCTGCATTTTCTCTTTTACCATGAAATACAAAATGTCAGTTACTTAAAGAATTCCCTTAACAGTCAACTGTCTGTATAGTGGCAGTAGTTTTGTAGGCACAATTTGTTCAGCAAAACGGCTGATTTATAGTTGTGCAAGACTGGTACATTACCAGGGTTGGGGAAAATGCAATTTTTCTAGCACTGTGCAATCCTAGAGTTGAATTCTATAATTAACAGGGGGCTGTTGAGTACAGAGGTCTTTCCCCAGTATAAAAACATAGTTTTACAATTGCATGAAATTATATCCCAGAAAATGTGCAGTTTCTTGACAACTTTTTCTTTTTGATTTCTTTGTGTCAAAGAAGGCTGGGTATAAGGGCCTTACATCCTCTGCATAGTATTTTTGTTAACTAATCTGAACCATTCTTGTTATTGCATGAACAGATGTATTTACACAAATATGAGATCATACACACAAGGGAACACTTTCAATGACAGACTGAGAAGCTTGACAAAACTGAAGAATCTCAGAATAGAGACACTGCTCCTCTGGGATGAAATGAGTCAGCTGAGGTGATTTTTAAGATCCTTATTAGCATGCATCTTGGACATTTTCCCGGGAGGTATACCAGTCATGTCCTCTGGGCCCTGAGATAGATCCAGAACATGATGGCGAGATTACATCCTTTAATTTGCCTAGCAATCCTACAGGATGTGTTGGAAATATATTGCTGGGGATAAGGATATCTGGTCTGCTCTGCTTAGTTTTACTGATTAGCTAATCTGGTACAGTGGTTTTGTTTGTGGAGCATTTTTAGCATATGACCCAGGCCATAAGGACAAAACTTTCTATCACTGTGCACATACCTCTCAACTGTTTAGATTTTCGCAGAATGTCCAGAGTTTTGCCTCCTATTTTTGGTCTGTTCTTCATAAAATTATTTGTAGTTTTCTGGCAAATTATTGAGGTTTGATGTCTTTAAACAATACTAAATAATGACAGACATTTGAGTTTCAGACTTCAAATCCTTCAGAAAATACATAATAATTCAATACCTGTTATTAAAGAAACGTTCTCTCCCTCCTTTATTTCTGGCTTTGTCCAGAGTTCTTGTGCTGAGAGGTTGAGAGGTATGAATGACCCTCACTGATGTAAATAGTTTAGGAAATGCATGCTTATGTGGAGAGTGCAAAATTATGTTTGAAACCATAATAACAAATTGTTGTATTTAAGTTAGAGAATATTCAGATAAATGCTCCAGTAGTGTACACATAACCACCATACAAATATGTATTATGGAGTGAAAAGCTGTAACTTAAAACCAGTGTCCTGAGGACTGGTTAAATACATTGACAAATCTTTTTCAAGATGCATAATGATAGGTTGTGGATCATTTCAGAAGAAATGAATGAAAAAAAACAATGCAAGTTGAAACCCTTATGACTCACAATTTAAGATAATCTATACTACATACCATTGTAAATCACATTTCAGGAACAGTGTGCTTATGAGTGAGAAAACATATGTGGCCTCCTGGCTGATGGGAATTCTGGTATAATCTCATGGGAATACAGCTGTTGTGTCTGCTGAAAAAAAAACATGCTACATGTAACAGATACACCCCTCCTTCTGTGATCATGGTTTTCACATATTTACACCTTGCTTGTTGGTTTTCATTATATACCCTGATGGAATCAAAGAAATTTGAAGAAAAAAGTACAAAGATCTTCTGTAAAAATAATATACCCCCCCCCCCCCACACACACACACATGTATCTATACACACACATACACACACACATGTATCTATACACACACACAGTTTTATATATATATATATATATATATATATATATATATATATATATATATATATATATATATCATAGCTGTGTGTGTGTATAGATACATTTATGATATATATATATATATATATGTATGAGTCTATGTCATTTGATCTAACTGATCTAAATGCACTTAGCATCTAACTCAAAACATTAAGAAAAAAATGTTTTTGCTGGAGGGCAAAAACCCCAACACCCCCCCCCCCCAAATTACATACAACAACAAAGTCACACTACAGTGGAGCAAAGGGAAAAACACTGAAAGTGCACCACCAACCCACACAATCCAACACAATCCCCCCACCTCGTAAATTAAATATACCAACTCAAAGATCGTACTAAGTGGGAAAATGTTAATTTCCTAACCCCACTGTATCAAGCCCCCCTGCAGAAACGTAGTAAAAAGTGTTTTTATTAGTTTGGTGTCATTATATGTGGAGGGGATGTTATTTTCATAAGATCTGTACTGTTAGATGCTATGAAATTCAATGTTATGGGTTTTAGATGTGTTGTGTTTTAGATGTTCTGGTTTCAATGTTATGAAATTAGATGTTATGGGTTTTAGATGAGAAGGGGACCCCCCCCCCACACACACACACATATATATATATATCCACGTGTGCATTTTTGCATGGATGCACATATACATAATATATGCAAGTGTACACTCCTGTATGCATTTTTATCTGTTATATATGCTCATACATGCACACACACACGCACACACACACACACACACACACACACACACACACACACACACACACACACACACACACACACATATAATATTTGCATGTGTACTTGTTTGTCTACATTTTATCCATTTATCATGCCCCTACAAAATACCTATTAGAAAAGGGCCTGAATCGATTTAAAGTGTACTTTCTGCCTGAAGCTGCTTACTAGATTTGAAATGGCAGCATTTGTTTTTGTTTCATTGGTCCCTGAATTTAATTAATGCTATTGGCTAATGTGTGCTTTTGCTTTTAGTCACCAGAGTAAAGATCAAAAGTGCAGGGAAGTGTAACATACAGAGCACATGGCTCCAGTCCAGTACAGGATGCATACAGATTCACCTATGGCATGCATGTGAAAAGTTATTTCAGAAAATCACTCATTGACCTACTGCTTTGTCATTGGGAGGAGTGAGGAAACTGAAACACCTGCAAAAACCCACAGGGACACAGAGATGATGAATAGACGCTGTACAGAAAGCATCCTAGCCCAGAATCGAACTGAAACACCTGCAAAAACCCACAGGGACACAGAGATGATGAACAGACTCTATACAGAAAGCATTCTACCCAAGAATCAAACTAGAGAACAAAGCACTGCAAAGAAGCAACATTAACCACTGCTACACTGTGTGGCATCTTTGTTTTACAGAAAATATTAAAGGCCACTATGGGCAAATGATGAAAAAACATATATTTTTTATTCTGCCATGAATTACTGTGTTTCCCAAAGCTGCCTGCAGCAAAATAAATACTCATTCCTAATTCTATTTATTTTTTTATCCCTGTCTGCCCTCATGGGCACAGACATCCTGATTCCTTTGGAAAGCTAAATCTGCCCCATACTGCACTTTGAGAGCACAGATTGTGAGAATAAGTAGCCCTGCCAGTTGTTCAGACTACACTTTCATCCACCTAGAATTAAACACCTGAAGAGCATGTGTCATTGACTAGTCTGCATTGTATTTTACAAATGTTGCTCCTACTAATTTACTGCACATTGTCTGAAAGAGGCTTGTAAAAATGTCAACAGATTACTAAGATAAAAAAAGACATTCAGTTTTGGAAGTTTCATTTCCTGACTGAGTTATTCCTCCCATTCCCCATCCTTCAATGAGCTAGAGTCTCATATTTCCAACTTGGCTAGATTTAACTAATTAGTCAATTTTACATGACAACAGACAAATAAATCACAGCCTGGTGTGCCACTAAAACTGTTCTCTCATATGTCTTTTCACTTCTGAACAGCATTTCCCAGGAATTATTTCTAAAAGAAAAACATACACATCAGTCCAGATTTTAGGCTCAATAAAATATTCAATTTCAATTGCATTCTGGCTGCTCATGTGGTTATTTTGCATAGTTATTCTGATACATAACCTGAACTATCAAACAGTCCAAGAACCTCTAAAGAACAACAATATAGAAACTCCACAACCATGGTAGAACACTTAAATGCAAAGTTACAAATCCAAATCCAAAGGAGAATAATAAACCAGGATAAAATAACAGTGGTTAAGCGCTTTAACCCAGAACACTTCCAGGCTTCTTCAGAACAATTAATTCACAATAATCCACCCTCTTAAATAACCAGCAGCAAAAAATCAACCAATCCATAACAAATACTGAAATTAACCCCACCCATTTTAAAGCGAGGAAGCATTTTTATAAAATGGGAGGAGCCTGGAAGTATTCTGGGTGAAAGCCCTTAACCATTGTTATTTTATCCTGATAACTTGAACTATGGTATTTAATGCCCACCTTTACATAACAATGACCTCCCAATCCTCTGATGTGACCCAGTACTTTCTGTTACTATTGCTTTATGTAGTTTGTTGTCTTAGTTGTATACCTGTAGCTATCTCTCATCTTCTGCGCAACAGGCTCATGGAGAAAGCTTCCAAATCAGATACTGTTGAAAATAGCAATACTGCTGATTGAGTAATTTCACAAAATAAGACTACATGAATTAGCATTCATTTTCTGAAGGAAAAAAGTCTTTACTTGTAATGAATATCATTATTCATGAGAATCCAACACCTTTTTCAAAAAGCATTATGGACTGTAGTATGTTAGAATAAAAGTACAAGCTAAAATTAGGGACATTGTGGGGTATGCTGATAAGCGATCCAACAGTCCTACTCATCTGTTCCCCAAAGCAACCTCCCCAAATCAGACAGGCATGTACACAATTTATGGCATGTATTGAAACAGTACCAGCAGTAGTGATACCATACTCCAACAGGGCACTCAAACAATGTATTGGCAAACATAGGTAAATGTATATGTTTCAATCAAGCAATGATGAAATCACTGGTTACCAGATTGAGCACAATTTTACTCTTAATTTCTTTATTTTACAAAGCATAACATTCACATCACATTTACAAAGGCACACCTCCACTCCCCACAAACACACGGCCATCCACACCCATACAACACACCAGTCAACTTTGAAGCTTTTCCCACCTCTCTGCAAAACACTGCTGTAATGGCTTTGGCAAGCAAAACAACTGATGGATGTCAGCATAGGAGTCCAATCCCTACCTACTGGAGCCAGTCCACTGCATTTACACAAGTATCCCCCTCAGCAGGGCAGCAAGCAGGTATCAGTACAGATTTGCTCCATAGTTCTTTTACAACACACACACACAGACACACACACACACACACACACACACACACACACACACACACACACACACACACACACACACACACACACAACGATACATGGTTGATGTGGGAAAAATCTGTTGTCTCCAAACGTAGTCTTATGACACCTGCTACCCATAACCTTGTCAGTCCACAGGTGCAAATCTTGCCATTACAATAGACTAGCAGACATACACACACACACACACACACACACACACACACACACACACACACACACACACACACACACACACACACACACACACACACGTTTGCCCACACACATGCTCGCCCACACACACATGCTCACCCACCCCCACATGCTAAATATTAAAAAAGAACACTGAACCACTTACTCTAAAGTGAAGGAATAACAATGAACCTGATTGCTTCTGATAGGAAGACAGTGACAGTTTAGGAAATGTCAGTCATACCATCTGAAAGGGGACCGTAGACATCAGGACTGTTGTTTGTCAATATGAAATAATAATTACTTCAATGAGATCTATTAATAAGATGAGTATTAATTTTTGGAAGAATGTTTTAATGTTATTAGATGAGTCTAACTGTTAGTCAATGCTGTCATTGATATATGTTTGATGTGCATTTTTCTTTATTATTTTACTTTTTCTTTTATGCTTTTGTATATACTGTAAAGATTTAAATTGTTGTAGTTTTTTTGAAAAAGTAAAAAAATAAATAAAAATCCACCATAATAAAAGCAGCTTAGTACTCTTACAAGATAATTAAAATTACTGCACCTATGGGGTACTGTTATGCTATGAGACAGAATAGCAGCCTTGATGTGAAACTCCTGCATTGGTTGCAGTGGACTGAAGCAAACAGTGGTTTGTGGCAGGCTAAAACTGTTGCAAAGAGTAGCAATGATAGAAACTATTCTAAGACTAACCTTCTTTGATTAAGTGAGAACCTGGGAAAATTTTAAGTCCCCATAAACCCTGAGAACACTTCTGCCTATGTAGAACTCTTCACAGAAACCCTGTAGAAGCATATTAATAGCTGCATAGAGGCAGCTGTACCCACCAGGAAGAAGTACAGAACCAACTCAAAAAACAAGCCACCCAGGTGGAATCACAAAATCAATTGGCTGTATAACAAGAGGAAGAAAATCATGGCAAAAATTAGAATGTGCAGCACCCAGCCGGATAAAAGCACTCTCATTAAACTAAACAAACAACACAGAGGACAAACAAAGTCTACCAAAGCCAAATTTGAGGTAAGTTTGGCCTCCCAGACCAAGGACAACCACAAAGCATTATTTAGCTATGTCCGCAACCTCATAGGCAATACACAATTGTGTGGAGAGCTTATTGTAAATGGAGCCACCTATACTGAACCAGAAGATATAGCAACTGTCCTGGCTGATAAATTCAGCTCCAACTTTATCCCTCCTCTACCTTAACCTTCCCTCAGGAAATATCATCAAATATTACTCCCCTTGCTATCACTAGGAAAGAAGTCCTTAATGCTTTCTCTAAGACCAAAAACACTGCATGAATGGGCTCAGACAATATCCTGGGATGCCTTCTAAATAGCATGAAATATGACCTATCAGGGCCTCTAGAATTACTATTTAACTGTAGCCTCCAAACAGGCTTCATGCCTCATGAATGGAGAAAGGCAACAGTCATCCCTCTGCACAAAGGTAAGCCATCTACAGACCCCGGAAACTACAGACCCATAAGTCTCACTAGTCTTATATGTAAAGCCATGGAAGGAATTATCATGGAGATGATCAGTAGAGATATAGTAAATGTCCAGACATTGGAGCCAACCCAGTTTGGTTTTGTCAAGGGCAGATCATGCCTACTCAATCTGGCGGACTTCTTTGAGAAGGTCACCAAAGCAATGGGTAAGGGCACGATCATTCACACTGCCTACCTTGACATGTCCAAAGCATTTGACACAGTAACCTACCCAGGCACTGTTGACAAACTCAAGAGGTTAGGTACAAACCCATATGTCACCCAGTGGATAGCCAACTGGCTCACAGACAGGACCCAGGAAGTTAGAATTAGGGAGTACACCTCTACAAAGAGGCCAGTAACAAGTGGAGTCCATCAGGGATAAGTCCTTGGCATTTACATCTCAGAAGTCAATGCCAATGTCAGTGATCTCTGGCTGAGTAAATTTGCAGATTGCAAATTAGGAGCTGTCAGTGAATCTCGCACTGACACAGATGTTCTCCAGGAGGGGCTGACACAGACAAACAAGTGGTGTCAGAGAATGGACTAAAACTAAATGCCAAGAAATGCATAATAGCATCCTTTGGGAAGTCATCCATCCCTGGTAACTATCATATTGACAACACACCCCTTAGAGTTGACCCAGTAGTCAGGGACTTAGGGACAGACATAGATAGTAATCTAGCCTTTGATTATCATGTGTCTACAGTGGTGAGGAAATCATTCTATGTTGTGCAACTTATAAACAAAGGTATGGGATCTGTCTAAGGAAGTCATTGTTCCACTATATCCGGCATTCATCAGACCTATCATTGAGTACAATGTCCCCTTTGGTATGTACCTAATCAGGCATATCCAACAACTGGAATGTCCACAGAGGTTCCTCACTAAAAGAATACAGGGTGTAAGTAATATGTCCTATTCAGACTGCCTCAAGGCCCTATCCCTGTATTCTGTCTCCTATAGGCTTTTGAGGGGAGATCTATACCTGGCATGCAGGGCATTGTCAGTCCTCACTCTGATGGACCTCCTGCATATCCACAAAACAAACAGCACAAGAATTACCAGTTCTAAAGACTAAAGACTTGCTGGTGATATAAATAGGACCTGCTGGACAGATAGGTGTGTATCCCACAGAATACCCTATCTATGGAACAGGCTCCCCATCCATGTAAAGCAAAGTTCCTCTCTAACCCAATTCAAGTGCAACTTGGACAATTGGATGAGAAACCGGAAATTCATCCCTGGTTTGGCACCTATGTCTCTAATGGACACAGGTAACCTGTAAATGGTTCAGCTCTCAGGCCCATGCTTATACTTATCAAGGGTATCAGAACTTGTCAGAGATTTGGGATGCATGGCTAGCTTTAAAAAGGCCCTTGCGGTTATTACCCTAGTAAACACCTATGAAGCTATGTGCTAAGTGCAGGGATTTTGAGAGCTGAAACAAGCATACAACTGTTACAATCATTCGTCTAATGGAAGAGATGAAGGGCGAGACCCTGCTACATTTATCTGGTATATGTTGAAGGATTTCACGTAGATATGCCATATCTGGACTGTTGTGACAATAGGGAGCATAGAGTAGGGAGACCATCTAATATAAGAAGACCAAAGCATGTGACAGGAAAACTGCCCAGATATAGAAGTAAGGATTGGCTGTTATGCTTAGTGGGATTGATGAAGGGTTTCCTGATGCAGTCCCATATGTAAAGGTGCTGGAAGATTTTGCTCCATCAAGTGTACAAATGTGGGAAGTGGCTTACTTCTGAAATGTGAAATATGAGGGAAAAGGGAGAGCCAGTGAGAATGACCTAACCCACATCTTCGAGGATAACTTGGTATAGTTTGGTTTATTGTGCTGCAATGGACCTTGAAGCAGTAGATGTCTAAACTAAAATAATTTGGAGAGAAAACAAAAGTAGGTGCTGGAGACAGACAGAGAGATGGAGGGAGAGAGAGACAGACAGACATAGATTTTGTCCTGTCTAAGAACCAGTGAAAGGAAGTTAATAAAATGGTGGGAGAAGGAGAGAAGGAGGAGCTGCACAACACTAATATCAATACTGCTTTGGAGGTGCATGGGAGTTCTATAAAAACAGAGAAATCCCAGCATGCCTAGCCAGTTGTCAAGGTGAGAAACAGAGATGATTGAAAGTGCTAGAGGGTTAAAAGAAAGAGCAGATGGAAAGATAAGAAGCAGCAGTCCTAAAATAGCATGAGTGTACTGTGTTTGGGGGGGGGGTGGTGATAGCAATGCCTTGGTAACAGCTCTCCATGAAAAGGTACAGATGAGCCAAAGAATCCATGGGACATGGGATGACCTAGATATATTGGAGGCATTTAGTCAGGAAGAAGAAAAAGGAGGGGAACAGAGAAATAATGTGTTGGAGAAGGGAGCCCAAAGGAGGTTGGAAGATCAAATAAACAATAGAAGGGGAAAGGTCCAATGGACAGATGTGTGCAGCCAGTTCTCCAAGGCAACCTGCCCATTGAAAGGTAGGAAACAAGTAACTAGGAGGTGAGTGAAAAAATGAGTACATAGGGAAAATCTGGAAGGGTGCACTGACAATTTGTCTTTCTGTTTTATATTTATGTGCTGTCAATGAAAACTGAGATCTGACAGGTGGAGAGGAGAAGAGTAGAAGGAATAAGGGATGATGTCACATTCAAGGAAGAAGAGGCATGATGGGAGAATGAGAGTCAGCAGAGAAGATGAAGACAGAAGGCTGAAAAAAACAGGAGGGACAGAGTAAAGAAAGGACACTGGCTGAGTGTTTTCTTAGCAGCCAAAGGAAAGGGACCAAAATCTGGGCAGATGACTATAAAAAGGATCACAAAGAAGGGCATGTAAAAAAAAGCTGAGAGAACTTAATTTTGTAAAACTTAAAATGGATATTATTAGGGGGAACAGTTAAGCCTTAACTTTGTATGGGTATAATTATGGTGTCTGAGAAAAGGTGAATATTCTTGGGAGGCGTATAGGGGAAAGGCAATGGGAATGTTGGAAACAGTGCACATCACTACAAATATATGTTTTATAGAATAGCACCAGCAGATTCGAACTGACAAATGAATATGTAGGTGTGTGTGTGGCATGCTGAACTCTGTGTGGGAATTCATACAAAAGTGATGTGCAGACAGGTACAGAAGGGGAGATTCACAGGCCTACATAAAAAGAGTATATCAGACAATGAAGAAGTTTTGGACAGAGCAACATGACAATGGGGTGGAAGTATGTAAATGTTTAAATAGCGAGCACTTTAACTTGTTCATTGTGCGACAGGACTAATGATAAGAGTTTTTAACATATTATCATAAGTGAGGCCAAAATTAAGGCATTATTCAAAAGAAGGGAGATGTGAAGGGCCCAGGAAATTATATTCCCATCTCATTATTTAATGCACATGCAAACATTTTTGTTAGGATACTGGACCTAAGGTCAGAGGTGTTTTTTTCTACATTAATACCAGAGGAATAGATGGAATTTAAGGGTAGATCTGCTGACCATTGGATAAATTTGATAAAGTTTGTTAAATGAGCAAAAGCTAAGAGAGTGTGGCATCTGACAGTAAAGCATGGGATTACTTTATGAAAGTGTTGTAGCACGTATTAGAAAATAGCAGGTAGACAAATGGTGTTAAGACACTGTAAAACATGTCATGGGTGTGGGTGCATTGTAGAAAAAGCCAAGAGTGAGAGTTTGGTGAGTGAGAGGAGTTGGTAGGTTGATTTGGGAGGGACACAAGGCAAGGATGCTCTTTACCCTCAGCATGTTTCTTATTGAGACTGTAAGTGTCAGCCAGAGAATATGGAGTAAAATGGGATGGGATAATGGGAGTGAAGGGCAGTTATGGAAAGAGGAGGAATGATGGGGTGAAAAGTACTATGCACTACACTGCAGATGCCAGCACTATGATGGTAGAGGGTATTAAGAAGAAGAATTGGGAAGATGTGATGGCGAAAGTAAGGAAGTTTCCAGAAAGCTGGTCAAGTAAAATATTTTCTCTGAAGGAAATGAGTGGAGATGGTAAGGATCTTGATCACATCTCATGTTATTTATATTAGCAGACATATGGGTTGTGTCCAAAGAGAAGATTGTGGAGGAGATGCAGAAATTATTTGACATGTTATCTGATGGGTCAAGGAAGGCAAAATTGCCAATGCAGCCATGCAGGTGCCTAGAAAAGAAGAGGGTGGGGTATATTGCTATGAATATGTTATAGATATTGAGGAGAATGAAGAATGATGACATGAGGTTGGTGCAATGAGAGGAATGGAAGTTAGGGGAGCAGAGAGTGATGTTTCTTAGGACAGTGAGAGAGAGAGAGAGACATAGGAGAGGGTAGAAAAATATACATGGGTAGGAATGTTGAAATGGTGCGACTAGTGGACCTTCCACAACACATTTTAGGGATGGATGGCAGAAAGGGCAATGGAGGAGAAAGATATGAGAGTGGCTTAGGCTAGTAGTGGTTAAAATGGGGGATGTAATTAAAAGAGGAAATGGAGGATGGGAGGTGGAGTTTAAAGAATTTATTGCAATAATTAAGACTTCAAAGTAGGAAAGGGAGACTGTCTGTTTTACGGCAGGACAGTAAAGAGGCTTATATTAGTCAGAAACAGGGGAATAGAGGGAGGTGGGGATCAGCAGGGGGAAAAGGAACAGGAAGGGAAGTAGACTGGTGTTAAAAAGGAAGGGGGAGTAAAACCAACTGGGAGTAGAGTCAAATTGTGTCTATGGGAATGATTCATGGGGGGGGGGGGGTCCAGGCTAAATATGGGATGTAAAGATGATAGCTAGATTAAAACTGAGAAATATGTGCTCATGTGGACAAACATTGGAAGGAGAAGACATTTTGGAAAATCTGGAGGTTAGCTAGAAGGGAAGTGAGGAGAGATACAGTGGGTTTTGTAAAGTCTAGGCTGCTTCACTGATAGTATAGGATGCCAATAAGAGTTAAAAAGGAAGGGTGATGGCCAGATGACAGGGGATGAAGGTGTGTAGAGGTGGTTACAAATATGGTAGGGATGTAGGCAGATAAAAGAGATTTGAGGTATGGTTATAGCAGGAAAAAGAGGAAATATCAAACATGGGAGAGCGGGAGTAATAAATTGGGGGAAGGAACAAAGAACACAGCAAGACAAGTAGAGATGAAGATTTGGGTGGAAAGGTATGGCTCAGTTCCTGTAAGGTAGGTAAGCTGTGGGATAAGGCATGGAGCAAGTGGTAAAAAGTTAAAGAAGGTAGCTTTGAATGTGAAAGGAAAGGCTCAGATAGTGGTGACTGAGTAGGAAACTACTTGGAAAATTAGTTAAATAAAACTTGCGAGTTGAAATCAAGAGGACAGGTGGAGGAGGAGGAGTGTGAATGGAAAGGAGATAGTAAAGGGCAATTTGAAACTAATAGGTTTGAGATAGTCATTTTTTTCATTGCCCAGTGGCAAAGAGAAAAGAAAAAAGTAAAAGGTTGCAGCATTTCAGAGTTGAATGAATGGGGATATTGCAGTTGTTTTACTTTTGTGATGATAAATGTGTAAAGGGTGGAAAAGTATTATATTGAGCTAATATGGAACTTTTGTAAAACCAGTACAAATTAAATAGTGAAAAGCTACTACACCTGCAAAAGAAAGAATGAAAGTTATATAACCCAATGTAGGTTGCAATCTGCTGGTAACACTAATTCTCTGAATACAGAAAACTGTTCACCCCACTCTACGTCTGTGAAGATGGCTTTCTTCATAAATTCCGCCCTGCAAACAGCTTTAGTGCAGTCTGTGTAAGTGCAATAAAAGAGAACTATATAACACATATTCCATTAATAAAGGTTTGAAA